>NC_086172.1:27167500-27477500 GCF_023053635.1 Elgaria multicarinata webbii
TCTGGCTTGGAAAAAAGGAGGCTAAGGCGAGACATGTTAGAAGTGTACAAAATTATGCCTGGTGTGAAGAATGTGGATAGGGAGACATTTCCCCCCATCTTTCAAAATACTAGAACCCGGGGTCCTCCCATGAAGCTGATTGGTGGGAGATCCAGGACAAATAAAAGGAAGTACTCCTTCACACAGTTAAATTATGGAACTCACTACCACAAGATGTAGTGATGATGGCCACCAATTTGGATGGCTTTAAAGAGGGGTTGGATAAACTCCTGAAGGAGAAGGCTACCAACGGCTTACTAACCCTGATGGTTGTGTGCTATCTCCAGTATTCGAGGCAATAAGCCTGTGTGCACCAGTTGCTGGGGAACATGAGTGGGAGGGTGCTGTTGCACCATGTCCTGCTTTGTTGGTCCCTGGTCGACAGCTGATTGGCCACCGTGTGAACAGAGACCCTTGGTCTGAGCCAGCATGGCACTTCTTATGTTTTAAATCCCCAACTTTTTTTCCTTCGCAGCTTTGGGGGAAAGCCCTGCAATGGCTGCAAGGTGGCTACTGCATCATATAATCGACGCAGTGCCGCCACGCACCCACCCTGGGGCTTTCTGCGCGTATAGACAGCCCCCAGAAGAAAACAGGGAAATCAACTGGGTTGGGGGTATTTGCAGGGGAGAATTAGTAGGCAATGGAAGCTTTAAACACCCCCCTCCCTCTGCCCATTCCCTCCTACACCCTGCAAGATGCACACCCTGCAGTCACATCTTTGGGAAAAGGGTTTGTGTATATAAGATGAAGTTCCACCTTAAGAACAGTCAATTCTAGGTGTAGCTTAAAAACTGTACATAGGCACACATGGAAGTACCATAAGATTTTCCACCAGCTGGGGTTCTTGGCTATCACGTTAATGCAAATTTTAGGTTCAAATTCAGTTCAAATTATGTTAATTAGTTCCTATTCTGTGGAACGGAGTGTGTTACCAGCGTCTTTGCTTCAGCCCTCTGGCCTGTGTAACTTCCAGTGTGGTCCTAAGTACTAAATCAAGTTACAACCCGTTTGTATCAATTACATTTGTCTGCACGTTTCTACTGTTTCTTCTAGCGGATCTAGATGAGTCAGTTTGAAGCAAAATTATTCAGCTTCAGATGGGTTAAAGGTATGGGATAAATATTAAAGCCCAATAAGCTTTGAATATATATCCTTTAAGTTTAGTGACCGAAGATTTGGAATTAGAAAGAAAAAGGAGCTTTAGAATTTGGAAAGAAAATCATTGCTTTTGGTATAAAGACCCCCTTTTTCCCTCTTCAGAATAATGTATTATCATGCACTGAAGTTTTTATTATTATTATTATTATTATTATTATTATTATTATTAAAAGTGATAAGCATGCATACATTGTTGTAAATTCGGATGTGATGCATATTGAATGAATCTCCCCCATATGACATCAAACGATGTTGATTCTGATTCCCCTTGAATTTGAAGCAAGCCATAAGTTATTTTTTCTGATCTTGCCACAGACAAGATATTTCGATACCATGCAGATAAATTCAAATTGTCCAATTTTTTCCACTGCTGCGTGATTGTTTGATGAGCAGCCGTCAACAGGAATATTATTAAGTCTTTACATTTCAATCCAGTCCTTTATATATTGATAATAAAAATAATTCTGGATCATATACAATTGTTTCTCTAGTAATAACCATGAATTCCCTGATCTCCAGAATCCCTGTATATATGAGCAAGACCACCATAAATGAATGCAGTGAAGTTAAAGAAAGTATCAACGGAAGGGGTACACCCTGGTTTGAATACTCTCAAATTATCTTTTGACTGAATTAATAAGGACAAACTAATATTCAAGAGACCTAAGAGAAATTGAGAAAATAATAATAATAAATATTTACTAGCAAGACTTTATGAATTATTACTAAAATATAATACTGAGCCTGAACAGGTAAAAGATGATATGTTCAAATAGGCAAAAAAATTAGGCCAAAATATCTCAATTAAAATCTGGGGAAATATTTGGAGAGAAAAATTAGACCTTTACTTTGAATATCACACTGAGATAAAATTCTTATTAAATTTTGACAAGTTGGTAGTTACCACTAGATTGTATAAACAAAATAAATAAATAAAAATTGTTAGAAATTTAAAAACAAAATAGGAAACTACTTTCATTTATAGTGGAAGTTTTCTTTACCGCAAATATACTGGAGAAGAAGTTATTATAAGGAAGATTTTCAGATAGTAAATTTCTTTGAACCTGGTAATTTTTCTTTTGAACCTTACTAAAGAGTCAATAGTTAAAAGAGCAAAAGGAATTGGTGTTTTATAGGCTTTCTGTTGCTAGGCCATTGTATTCAAAGAACAGGAGATCTCAAAGCATTTCTTCTGCGTAAATTAGTATGATCAAATGTGGAACCTAGCAGCGATTGTTAAATTAATTCTTTATATTGAACAAAAGAGAACGTACAGAGATGGAATATCTTTTATTGATTATTGTAAAAAATAATTTAATATATCCTAAATACGGTGTTTGTGTGTAAGTGTTGTAATGTTTTTCTTTTCTTCTTCTTCATATTCTTTGTGAAAAGTGGTCTTTAATTTGAATAATATAAAACAAACATATATTCCATCGAAGTTTGTGGAAATGTATATTGAAGATTACTGGAATGAGATATTTTGTGTGCATACATTGATTGTACTATAATGAATTGACTTTATTTTGTTATCATTAATTACAATAAACTAAACATAAAAAAAGATTGTCAAGAAGAAGAAGAAGAAGAAGAAGAAGAAGAAGAAGAGAATGATTTCTACTCTTCCTGCTTCACCTTACTACTACCAACCAGAAGCATAAGAGAAGGGCAATGCTGTGTAGGAGAACCCTACTACTTCAACCAGTTCTACACCAAGCAGGGTATAGGACTTTGAAAATGGTTTGAACACGGTATATGCAATGTGTCCTGGGCCCGAATAGTGTCAAAACCATTATAAACTGTTATAAAGCAGTAGTGTAGATCCTGCCTTCATATTTTCATCATGTACACAGTTACCCACTAGCAACATCTGCAACTGTTATTGCAAGTGGGTGGGCAATCAGCAGATTGTGTGTGGATTGCAAGGAGCAAATGGTACTGAACACGTATATCTGGGCCAAGGACATGATCCTAAGGCATGCGATGGAGCCACCTTGCTGAAACTCAGCACGTTTGGATGGGAGTCCACCTGAGTGAAACACTTGAGTTAAATGATGGAAGAAAGGTGGGATATAGATGTACCAAATAAATGAAAGGGAGGCTGTGGCTCATTGGTCGGGCACGTGCTTTGCATGCAGAAGGTCCGAAGTTCAATCCCCAGCATCTTCAGGTAGGAGAAATTTCTGCCTGAAACCCTGGAGAGCCATTGCTGCCAGTGTTTCAACAATACTGGGATCCATCTGTCTCAATCTGAGATAGCTTCCTATGTTCATAGGAAATCCCCATAGAAGATGTGCTTATAATGCAGTCACCACAACATAAGGTAATAAACGTAACAGCATGTGAATGCTTCTGCGTCCCTTTCTCCAGTGATGATAGGCAGGTCAAAAAACGGGTGGCTCACTAAATATTCTTTCAGACAGGCAGACTTTGGTGGCACATTATATCCAAATACACATGCCCTGTGGGGTAATTCTGTCCCATTTGTGGGTGGGATGGTTTTGCTGTGGGTGTTATTCCAGGCAAGCCTAGCTATAAAATCCTGGAATAGATCGGGACTCTGAGCTTCAGTGCATTGTTGTGGCCACGGTGGTAATTTAAGAAGGGTTTTGTGGCTTTATCCACAGATTTAAAAAGAAGAACAAAGTGGTATTTCTGGTAAGCAATTGAATTCAATTAATCTTCTTTGTTTTTGCTCAGGAAAGGTAAAATGGAATGATCATAGAGTTTTGGCCTTTCACAGTTCCTAGTTTGTGACCAACTGGGGGGACTTCCGGGTCAGAGGTCATTCACTCTCTAGTTTCTGCTTAAGATGATGGTATTTTTTTTTCCTTGAACAAGCTGATCCGAAGAGCCTTTCCCAAAGAACCTTCAGATATAAAGTCAAGCAGTGGATAATGTTGGAATAAAGAAGTGCTTGGAGTTGGATCATGTTCCCTGGAAGCCATCTCTGTAATGCCAGATGTCTAGGAAGGAGAGCTCTCAGGAAGTACTCCTTTCTTCTACACTTCTTCACAGGTTTCAGGGCTGAACCATATGCGCTGTGAATGGATCCCAGGGCTGTGCTGTGGCCCAAATTAAGCCCCATAGTCAACATAATTTACTCAGTTGCAGATTTTAGAAGGAAACTATCATTGTGGATGCCCCATTTGAGGCATCTAACGTCATTTGCATCACCTCAACTTTTGCAAGAGGGATCCATGCACAGGACTGGATTCAGAAACAAAACACACTCGCCCTATGCTGAACCACATTCTTGTTGTCCCTCCTCTCTTTTCAAAAGTTCCCTCCAAGCAATCAGACCTCTGACAAGAGCAATCTGCTTGTTCCCTGGCAGCCCGCTGTGCAAAAAGGAAGGGGCGGGGAGAAAGTTTGCAGGTCGATTACATGACATCGTTAACGGCCAGGATGTATCCACGGTTCCCCCCCCCCCAAGTAATCCCATTTTTAGAAAACAGAGAGGTTATGCAGTACCTAATATATTGGAGGGATTTATTCCATCACTAGATGGCACTGTTTATCTCCATCCAAGAGGGACTTTCACTGTAGTTGGAGAAAGGTACCTCATGCCACATATTGGGCTTCTAGTCAGAAGGCTGGATCTGTTAGCACCCCAGTCTGCAAATCTTATCCATTAGGGCAGCTTTCCCCAACCTGGTGCCCTCCAGATATTTTGGACTACAACTCTCAGCATCCCTGACCATTGATTATGCTGGCTGCGGATGATGGGAGTTGAAGTTCAAAACATATGGATAGCACCTGGTTGGGGAAGAGTGTTTTAGGGGGAGGGTGCAGCCCAATCCAGAAAAGACTGAACAGGTTGTGTATCCCCCATTTGCTCATATGAATTGAGCTACTGAGACAAAAGAAATGAGCACATGAGATACTATGGAGCAGAGAAAGAACCAGCCTTTCAGGCCTCTCAATACCCTTCCAGCTTTCTTTAAAACTATTCTCCATCTTTATCCTAGAAACAAAACCTTTTGGCCAGTTTTACATGGCTTTAACCTGGCAAGATTCCTGGACTGAGATTCCCCCCCCCCTTTTTTTTTTTTTTTGCCATGTGTGCCATCCATTTATTTTTAAAAAATCAAATAACCAACAAACTATACTATAAATTTCTATTTAAAAATGCACACACATATTGAAGCATAAATTGGGGTTTCCAGTTCTGCCCCCTGTACTACAGGGATGTGTATCAGGGGTGGGGAACCTGGTGCCCTCCAGATGTTGTTTGACTCCAGCTCCCATCAGCCCCAGCCAGCATGGCCAATGCTCAGGATGATGGGAGCTATAATTAGCTGTAAGTATGGAATAGATGGCTCAGTAAGTCTTTGTGGGTGCTATTTGACAAAGAGTTCAATGAGGGCTTCCCAGATAGCTTGGCTGTACAAAAATACTTGCGTGTGGGCAGTTTCCTCCGGATTTGGGCATCCAGACTATGAAATGTTTCAACCCCCTTTCTGTTGAATGACCATTAAAATAAAATAAAAAACCTTCTGAAGTGGGATGGCTATAGCCAAGCCACCAACCATCTCTGCCACAATGACTATCTTAAAATAGTTCTGAAGAGTAAATCATACTCCTGCTGGAATCCTGCGGCATCGCCAATCGTAAACAGAGAGTGGCATTTCCGCCACTGTCAGCAGCCCAGGTTGAAACACACATGCAAGGAAGTCAAATCCAGGTCACCTGCTTCTCTTGTAGCCAAACAACGCTGGACCGTAAGGCCCTGTCTCCACACGCTTGAACATTCCTTGATGCTGGATGACGTACCATGCACGAAGAGACGCCATTGCAAGACCTCCTGTTTAGGAGGGTGCGAAAAAAATACCACGATGACACATTCACATGTGCAAGTGGCCACTTGGTGTTGCAGGGGCCACACACTGCACAACATATAGGTGTGAACCGTATCTTATTTGCAGAAGTGCTTCAGTGCATTACATTCCTAGCATTAGCTGCTGAAGACCTGCCTGTCTGCATAGCCAGCAGGAATCATGGCAGTCTCTTGTATGTGTACTACAGGAAAATCCTGAGGATGGGGGAGATACTTCTTTTTCCATGGAAATTCCCTGCACACCTGGTTGTGGGCTACATCAGCCAAAAGAGAAGAGTGGGCAACTGTTAAGGGAATAAGGCCCGTGTAGACAAGGCCTACAGTAACAGATGCCCCATTGCTAACTGCATTGCTCTGCAGCCTGGACAGTTTAAGCTTGAGTATACACACAAAGCAAAAACAATTTAAACTGGTACAGGACTGAACACCTTGTGCTAGAATGAATTTTCCTGCTTAGAGTGTCTTACAGCTGATAGTGGAGAAGGGCATAGATGGATCTCTAAATATGAGTGCTACTTTTAGTGCATGAGAATACACTGCAACATTTTGTTGCAGGTCCTACTTCTCTCTCTGTGTCTCTCTGTGTCTCTCTCTGTCTCTCTCTCTCTCTCTCACACACACACGGAATAATACACAGACTTATCTGAATGGTCAGTAGAGTTCAACAGCGTGCTTTGAGCTGTAACTGATGTCCAATGTTTCTATCACAAACGTCTAGTCAGAAATGGTGCTCAGCCATTGGCTTTCATTGGGTGCCTTCATTGTGGGCACCAGGTTAGCTGGCTTTTTAAAAGAGCCAGACAAATGAACGGAGTGTAAGGCAGCCAATGGGGGGGGGGGGGGTTGGTCATCCTATTTAAAAATAGAACCTCCATCTTCAGATGCTGGAGAGAAAATGCAACAGTAGGTCGGGCCATCACCTTTGCTTGTGAACTTCCCAGGAACTTCTGCAAAGTCACAATTGGAAGAGTACTAAATAAGAAAGACCTTTGTTTTGATCCAGCATGCTGGTGGTTGATGCTCTTAATGGGTTGTTCTGGCCCAGGCTGCAGAGTGATGCTCCTGGCACTGGGATTGGGGGGGGGGGGGAGCTATAATCAGAGTTCTTACACTTGGCTCACGCAGTTTTCCATTTTCCATTGCCAACTGATACACTGCATTCCATGGCTCCTGGAGGCCGCTGAGCATGCTCAGTCCTCATTGGGCTGTTTTGGCAGGTTTTCTCCGCCTTTTGAGTATTTTGTTGATATTTTGTACTTTTGCATGCATCGTATTCAAGTATGCCGATATTCATATTCAAACACCCGGTGTTTGTCACACCAGTCATATTGGCATCCAAACACCTGAATTTGCTATTAGAGGGAATGATGTTCAGGATCAGAAGGTGTTTGTTTAGTCCAATATAAGATTTGGTCACTGCTATTTTAGGGAAACAAATACCAAGCAGTTCCCCCTCTGAAAGTTTGCAATTGTCACACCAAGCATGTACAAAATAAATGGATTCCCCTGAACTGGTTACACAAACAGAAATACAAATTTTGTTTCCTGGAAGAAATGAAGCTAATCCTTAAATCAAGAATTTCAAATCACAACTCTGATATAAAGGAAAGCAGAACTTTATAGTGCGTTCAGGCACATGTCTACACACTGTATATCCTCTGTCATGGCTGCGAAGTGGCACATTTTTGTTTACAGGGTGTAGCCGCCAATTCACATCCACATGGCGGTTTTCATTGCAAAGCTGCGCAGTTTCGAGGTCAAGTTTTACTGCATATTTTTTAACTTGCTCTGCTGTCACCACAGTTGTTTGTGTGTATGTCAGTGGTGGCATAGGGTGCCTCACCTGAACAACCTCTGCCCAAATGGTCACCATGGCAACAGCACAGTACAATTGTGGGACAAAAGCAAGGGCAGTAAATTAGTATAATGCAAAGACTCAATGAACTATAGCTGCATAGTTGCGCAGATGCAGGTGTTCAGTGCTACAAAGCTTTTTTTAAAAAAACCAAGCGTGTTACTCAAACTTTGCTTGCATTACTATTGTGTGACAATGGTGCTGTGAATTCTCTGGCCAGGGTAGTCTGCGTTCAATCCTGCCATGTACTGCTGTTGTTGCCGCTTCGCAGCTGGGGCAGGATCTACACTACTGCTTATAATGGTTTATAATGGTTTTGACAACTGTTCAGGCCCAGGACACATTACATATACCGTTTTCCAAACCTTTTTAAAGTGTTGTATCCTGCTTGGTGTAGATCTGACCTGGGTCTCCCTGAGAGCTGCAGTAAGGGCATTGTGAACCGCCCAGAGAGCTTTGGCTATTGGGCAGTATAAAAATGTTAAAACACACACACACACACACACACACACACACACACACACACACACACACACGGGCCCAAATAGGTTTTTGTTCTTGAGCCCTCAGATTGACTCAGATTTTTTGCCTACTCCACACTGTAACACCGTCAGCGGTCATAGGCTCTTAGACAACAGTTTTGGTCATGGGTAGACAGGCACTGCATGTAGGGCACTTAGAGTTGAAGCATTAGTGAGCAGGCAGAGGTGCCTATAAGACAGGGATGGACAACTTGTGGCCCTCCAGATGTTTTGGCCTACAACTCCCATCAGCCCTCACCAGCATAGCAATTGGGAATTGCTATGGGAATAGTAGGCCAAAATATCTGGAAGGCCGCCCATCACTGCTTTAAGGTGAAAGGGGTTTCCTAGGGTTTGCCACCTAGGCTTTAGGGACTCAGAGCAGAGAAAGGACAGCCTTTCGGGCTTGAATGGGTCCCACAGTTAGGATTGTGGGACTTGTGGGGGATGGGATCCAGGAAGCTGTCCCTCAACATCTAAAGGTATAGACAGACAGTGGGGTGTGTGTCAGATGGGGCGCTGATCCTACTATTGTGACAAAGTAAAACTTGCCCCAACAGCTAAGTTAACTAGCCCCACACTGCTTTTTCTGTTGCAAATCCCGTGTGTGTAATTAATAAAGTTGAGGCCCTAGTTAAAGCCATACCCTTGTTTCTGCCTCTTGCCACTTTTCTAAATGAGGCTTTTAACCCACAACTTTAATGAGGCTTTTGCTTCTGGATTCTTTGTGTGATTTAAGATTGACTTCTTTGCATGTGTTTCCCCCCCAGGGATTTTATTTCTCTGACTTTCTATATGTTCCATTAGAGAACCACTAG
This sequence comes from Elgaria multicarinata webbii, assembly GCF_023053635.1. Lineage (NCBI taxonomy): Eukaryota > Metazoa > Chordata > Lepidosauria > Squamata > Anguidae > Elgaria > Elgaria multicarinata. The sequence continues at coordinate 27,176,735 of NC_086172.1, forward strand.
GTGGTGCTGTGGTATAGCAGAATTGCATAAATACACCAGGGTTTCATGCTGCCATTCACAGAAATGCTAGACTTTTCTAGTTAGAAAAAACAAAACAAACGCTACAATGGTTGCAAATAATGGGAGAGACCTGGGAGGATGGTGTCATGTAAAGCACCTGCAAACTACTATGAGTGAGAAATCAGGAATGCACAATAAATGCCTCATGTAGAAAGGCTCAATTTCTGGCTCTGGTTGCAAATCATATACTTTCTTCAGGACTGGGCTATGTTACATTTTAAAACTTAAGATGTTTAAAAAACTGAAAGCAATGTTTAGCTCCTTCCTCATTTCCCAAGTCAAGGGAAATTCAGGGTAGCCTTCGCAAGAGTCAGTTTCCTCTCATGGATTTTATTTTTTATTTATTTTATTTCTTACATTTTTAAACCACCCAATAGCTGAAGCTCTCTGTGCGGTTCACAAAATTGGAGACAATGCTACAGCCTTAAGCGCATCTTGGGGAAAGCCTGTTCAGTTACTTACTAATCTACAGGTTGAAGAGGGCAGAATGGAGCACTTTAGGTTAGTGCTTAACCTAGGGCAAATTCCAATAAGTTTAGGGCAAACCAAACTACTTTTACTAAGCCTTTGTGACCCGTGTCTAAAACAACCATTTCAAAATTACTATCACGACTGTCCGGGATAACACTAGCAGGCCCTGTTTTGACATTCTCAGGAACTCTGCACTTCTCAGATTTGCTTCAATGAAGTGGCCACTTACCTGATATACTCCAAGTCCTGTCAGTAATTGGCTCCCATTGAACGCCCCCAAGTGGAAGGAGACAGCCCCGGATTGTCCTAGCATGGCCATTACAATATGTTGGGACCGTTTCTACTTTGTTGTCCTCTAGTGCAATATCCTGCTTGGTGTAGATCTGGCCTTCCATATGGAAATCTCAGACATAAGTAAGTCACTTGGTTTTATTCACATAATGGGCATGTAATGGTACCCTCCCACACCCACACACTGCAGGCACTCGATAAATGAGAGCAATTTGCTAAATGCCCTAGGATTACCTACTGTAACGTTTCACTCTCTGCCGATATTCACAGAATTGGGAGATTTTCCAATCAGAGCAAGTCTGCAGAATTTACCATGATTAAACCGTCTGTGGCATGGAAATCAGCTCCTGGGTATTCTATCAGCAGATTGTCTACAATTTGGGTGAAAAGAAGAAGGAAGTACGGGACAGCGGAGCATACAACTTCTCCCAAACCAGAAAGAAATAATAAATTCCAGCCTGATTTCGTTCCTGGTGATTTGCAAAGTCACCGCCACCTCCCATCTGTCTCTGCTTGGCTTCCTGTGTAATAAGTTAATAGAGCAATAATAGCTGATGAACTGGAAGAACATGGGGGTGGGGGGGGGCAGCGATGTTGGGCTCAGAATGGAATGAGGTGCCCTTACAATGATAAACTGATCCTATTCCATTAAACCACAAAGCTTGCTCTCTCTCTCTCCTCTTCATCCCATATAAGCTGATGACGGGTGGGGTGGGGTGGGGGAGAGATATTGTGGAATTGCTATCACTCACTGCAGCTGTCAGGAAATGATACTAATTAGTTTAATTTGCAATAAACACAAGCACTTAAAACCCTCCAAATAATCTAAGTTCGAAAGTCAGTTTTTTATACACATATATGACGACGGCACATTTAAAAGACTCCTGAGTGTGGATTTCTTTCATCTTTGACCCAAAGGTCTGTAGGCAAAAGTCATGTGTCGAAACCACGTGTCCTTTGTAGACCATCACAAAAAGCAAGCAACACATGGAGCTGCCCAAGACTGAGTCATGAAGTCGGAACTTGTTTTAGCAATGAAGCTGGGCTTTGAACTGTAGTCTGCCAGCAGTATCGCCAAGGCGCCTGTTGATATCACAAAGAGATCTTGAGAAGCAACCATCAAAGGACTTTCTTACCTGCACATTTTTCGCCAGAATGACTTTAGATATATTGAAATTAACAAATGAAGGGCCCTCAGCTCGGCACATGCATTGCAGGCAGAAGGACCCAGGTTCAATCCCTGGCACCTTCAGGCAGGGCTAGAAAATAATCTTGCCTGAAACACAGCCCTATGAGGAGAGACTGAAAGAACTGGGCATGTTTACCTTTGACAAGAGAAGACTGAGGGGAGACATGAAAGCACTCTTCAAATATGTGAAAGGTTGTCACACAGAGGAGGGCCAGGATCTCTTCTCGATCATCCCAGAGTGCAGGACACGGAATAATGGGCTCAAGTTACAGGAAGCCAGATTCCGTCTGGACATCAAAAAAAGCACTCTTCTGTTTTGTTGCTCATCTCCGTAATAAAGTTTAAAAAGAAAAAAGCAGTTTCAAAAATAACAATAAAAGATTTAGGATATAAACAGCATTAACCCCCATGAACAATATTAATTATGGATACTCCACAACCAAATACTTCAGTACAAGCAACCCTATGCATGTCAAGAAGTAGCTGCCTGGGGAATCACAGTGATCTCTTGGGAGAGGTAATTGTGTCTCTGCTTGCAAAGGAAAGATTGTTGTGCTCCACCAGACGGCTCACAAATTGTTTGTGGTCTAGAACTATAGATCTTTTTAGCTTTAATATTTCAGACATTGATATTGCTTTCAAATGTTGATTATAGAAATCTTTGAAATCAATTGAAGAATGAATGAATGAATGAATGCATGATGGTTTGCAACAGAGGCCTTAGCTAGATGGGGCTTTTTCCCGGGGTGATCCCCAGAATTGTCCCTGAGCGTTCACAAGATGCACAGGGGATCCCGGGATAAGGGAAGGATTATCCCTCCCTTGCCTGGGATCTTGCCCTCCCCTTTAGGCCCAGTTTTTCTGTGGTTTCGGGCTGAGCCCAAGACCATGGAACATGTGGACGGGTGCTCACGGCCCCTCACGGTTCCTCGCAAGGAGCCGGGACCCGCACATGGGATGCAGAGCTTCTCAGGAGCACTGCGCCCATGGGTGGGGTGGGGTGAGGGGAGCGGGGATTTTTTTAAAAAACAAAACACACCAACACTTACCTTTTGCGCACTAGCGCTCGTGTGCATCTTCCCCTTAAGAAAACCAAAAAAATTGTGGGTGCGACGCCTCTCCTTCTGAGGTTGTCGCGTGCCGTGTGTAAACAGAGGGGGGGATCTCGCGCACTAACAGGTAGGTCTAGCTAAGGCCATAGTCATCTGTCATGGGAAAGGATATTTCATCTGCTGGTAATATTTCTGTGGAAAGCTCTCCATGCTATATATAACATGTCGCTATGTTTAAGTTGACCACCAGATTGGAAGCAAAAAGGATTGGGGTTTTTTTTGTCTTGAAACGTGAAGAGTGCTAGCCATATTCCACTGAAATATGTAGATTCCCTTTGGGCTGTCTTTTGAATGGGCTGTTGTCTTGGTGCTGTTCTATCCCCATGATGAAAAATACCTTCTTCTAAAGTATATAATTACCCTTTGTCACTTGTAAATTTCCCCTGGTTTCTGAGCTCATTTAATAATGCCGAAGAGAAGTTAACAATAAAGGGCTCCTGCCAATTTAGCACCTTGTACATAATGTACCTATAATGATAGTTTGATTGCTTGTGCCCATTATTTCCAGCTTCTGTCTATTTTCTATTACTACACAGAGAGCCATTCTGCTCTGTGGAAGATGAAATACAGGAGATGAATACAGATGTTAGCTTCTAGAAAACGCCACACACAAAATGGCGCTGGCATTGGACTAGATCTTCATTTCACTTTTGGCTAATAAACAAAAGCAGAGTTCTCCATCTGCCATCCACGTGGCTTCATATCCGAGCTAACCAAACGTTGAGTGTTGTCCTCCTGTCAGCATCCACTCCCATTCTTGTCTGTACATTGCAGTATCATGGTGGATTTGTCCAAAGTGGAACTACTCGAGCAACTACTCGAAGTTGCTCGAATGTGTAGGCTTCAACTGGATGTTCTAGGCCAGAACTTCCATTTCGTAGAAAATTAACATAACGCTGGAAAATGCCAGTTCGGTGCATCAACCTGACTCAAAACCAGGGCCACAGCTAGACCTAAGGTTTATCCTGGGATCATCCAGGGTTCGCCCTGCCTGAGCACTGGATCCCCTGTGTGTCACCTAGATGAACAGGTTTGACCCCTGGACGATCCAGGGATAAACCTTAGGTCTAGCTGTTGCCCAGGTCAGCTCTCTGGCAGTCTCCTCAGCATGCTAGTAAAGAAGAGTCAACACGAGATCAAATTTGGGCCCTAGATTTTCGACTCTGCCTTTCATTTGCTCAAAAGGAGAACGAATCTTGAGTGTGCTCATGACGACTTGTATGCAAGGCGTGCCTGTACATATATTCTCGTGCACTACTATATTCTGATTTAAGAGGGTTTAGAGAGAGAAAACCATTTGAACAGATGCCACCTTGATGATATGCAAATAAATGCAAATAATATGCAAAGTATGAATCCTTTATTTGGGGATTTTGTGTGATTCGGCTTCAGGCAAAGATGAAGTCAACCGTCTTGGGTGACTGTCAGGAAATCAGGGGACTTGGTGTTGGTGTTCTGTGTTCACAGCCTCTAGGTTACATTTGGGTCATGTTTTTAGTTCTTTATTGTAACGCTGAAGGCTAGCAACTTTAAAAAAAAAGTAAATGAAAGTAAATTTCTGTGAAGGCAGAGCTTTTTTCGTTTTTTAACTCCCTTTACGCTTTTGAGAGTTGGTGACTTCCCTGCACAGAATCCCATAAATTGGTGGCGTATTTCAAAAGTGATGATCCCAACCTTTCAAATAAATAAATAAGCCAAGTTGTTCGTTCATGCAATGTTTCAAGTAGCATTACTTACGGTATCGCGTTCTCCAACAGTCTTGCACAAATGTTGTCCTGCGAGAGCACGGTACAGATGGGACAAGACTCTGCTGTGACATTTTTCATGAGCAGTGAGAAAATCCCTTCAGGGCAATTGCTTGCTCTGCTACACTCGGGATAAGGTCAACAACAATCTCTCTCTCTCTCTCTCTCTCTCTCTCTCTCTCTCTCTCTCAATCTCTCTCTCTCTTTTAAGACTTAAAAAAAAGTTCACAAATTCTATTGTGATGTATAATGTTGCAAGACATCACAAAAGCATATTCCTCTGGAAATGGAATGGGTGCTGGCAGATGCTCTAAATATCACTGTACTTACACATCCAAACTGAGACCAAGGCCTTAACTAGACCTAAGGTTTATCCCGGGATCATCCCGGGGTTGTTCCTGCCTCCTCCCGGGATCTCCTGTGTGTCATTTACATGAACAGGGATGACCCCGGGATGATCCCGGGATAAACCTTAGGTCTAGCTAAGGCCTCAGTCATCAATAAAGAACAAGCCAAGACAAAATAGAATTTGTGAAGATACAACTACAGCAGCCTTCTCCAAGCGTGAACAATGGTCAGGGATGATGGGAGTTATAGTCCAAAACATCAGAATCCAATATAAACTTCTCCTGTTAACCTTCAAAGCTTTTCACGGTCTAGCTCCTTCCTATCTCTCCTCTCTCATCTCACACTATTGCCCCGCTCGTGCTCTTCGCTCCTCTGATGCCATGTTTCTCGCCTGCCCAAGGGCCTCTACTTCCCTTGCTCGGCTTCGTCCATTCTCTTCTGCTGCCCCTTACGCCTGGAACGCTCTTCCAGAACATTTGAGAACTACAAGTTCAACCGCAGCTTTTAAAGCTCAACTAAAAACTTTTCTTTTTCCTAAAGCTTTTAAAACTTGATGTTGTGCAGACTTCTACTGTTACTTTCTACTGTTAGTTTTACCCTACCCTGTGCCTGCTTACCCTACCCTGTACCTGTTTGCATTCTCTTCCCCTCCTTATTGTTTTACTATGATTTTATTAGATTGTAAGCCTATGCGGCAGGGTCTTGCTATTTACTGTTTTACTCTGTACAGCACCATGTACACTGATGGTGCTATATAAATAAATAAATAAATAATAATAATAATAATAATAATAATAATAATAATAATAATCTGGAGGGCACCATCCATACAAAAGAGATTGCTATCAGCATACACAGCATACACAGAAGGACCCCAAGGTATGCAGAAGTACAAAAACAAATATTTAGGAGGGAAAAATCACCTCCCCCCCCCAAATAGCACATTATGAACTGAGCATTCTCACTGGCCATGGAATGCTGAATGGCTGTTGCTGGGGGGAGGAAAAGGGTGGTGGAATGGAATACCTTGGGAAAGGGTATGGCTGGCAAGCTAAAAACTTGAACAGAGTACTCTGCACTGCAACAATTTGTTACAGTTCTCACTTGTATATAGCAAACCTCGTGCATTCACCTGTCATAGGGACACACAAAATATTTGAAATCACTTCCAAAGTTTAGATAAACAGGAATGCTATTAACAGCCAAATTTCATGTGACCCTTTCTTGCTTGCTTGTTTGCTTTTGATTTATACTCTGGCTGACCACTAAAATTGTATATGCACTCACGGAGAATAACAATATGGGTGGAAAGTGTTAAACACCCTCTGCACACCCATCCCTCCTCCACCCCACCCTGCCATTCTACTTTTGATTGCAGCCTCCAAACCTACCTTTCACATTTAACCAAAAAGGAAGACAGAATCACTCAACTGTGTGTAACGTGTAGTTTGGCCCTATGATAAGGTTGCACTTACAGAGATCAGGAACACAGCCATAAGAAAGCTAACAGTATAATTTGATACATGTTTGGGGAATGCTTTAGATAGGAGTTTTTTCTATCTAAACATGCATAGGACTGTGCCCTTAAAGGGTTGTATATTTATTCCTTGGTATGAACATAGTAATAGATTTAAAAGAAATTGACAGTCAGCATAGCCAGCTGAGTAATGCTGGGAGCTGGGGAGCATTTTTCTGTTTAAGCCAGTGTGGTGTAGTGGCTAAGGTGTTGGACTGGGAGTCGGGAGATCCGGGTTCTAGTCCCCACTCGGCCATGGAAACCAACTGGGTGACTTTTGACCAGTCATGGACTCTCAGCCCAACCTACCTCACAGGGTTGTTGTTGTGAGAATAACATGGAGAGGAGGAGGATTGTGTATGTTGCTTTGGGTTCCTTGGAGGGAAAAAGGCAGGATATAAATGTAATAAATTAATAAATAAATAAAATGCAGAATTGTGCCCTAAGTGTGTTTAAGCCGATTGACAATTAATAGCAATGCAGGGGCACAGCCAATGTTGAGAACACATTGATTTCAATCACAGATAAACCTAATTCTCCCTTGGCTGCACCCTCTAATGGAAAGGAAGCAGTCAGCTCAAGCCTAACAATATTGACACAGAAGCTCTTTCACTAGGTTCAATATAATTTACTTCCTGATAAGTATCATTAGAATGGAAGCCACCGTAAGCTGGTGTTGCTATAGCGTTTTCATGAATCTTCAGATAATCAAATGATTCGTGGAAGGATATTTTAGGTTTTCGAACACAGAGATTTTGAACCAGACTTCAAACGGGCCAATGCCATGGAAGGACGATTTCAGCTCTTGTTGCACCGTTCACCTTTCATTTAGTTTCCCATAATTTCCCACCACGTGATTACCGATTTCCCCAAGCTACGGGTGTTTAAACAAAGGGCTTGTTCATTACCAGCCCATCTTCAAGTTCAGCTTGATCATGTGTTGACAGATGTCATAAATGCAGAGCTGTTATGGTTTTACTGAAGGTGGAAGGATCAAGGAGTTAAACATTCAACTTTAAGGAGAGCAAAGGGGAGGCAAAGGAGGAGCTCTTCAGCATTCAAGCTCCTCCCCACAGCTGGGCTTTCTGAGGAAGCATTTGTGTTGGTCAGTCTCCCAACTCAAGCGTCAGGCAAAATCTATGGGTTGGATCCATCAAAAGCCCCCTATGGAGAGAAGGGCTCCTTCCGACAGCAGGAAGGTATCGATCTAGTGGAGCTTTTCTGCCAGCTGAATGGGGGAGGATGCAGTCGTCACAGATTTCCCCCCCATACCTCCTGCAGCCCCCTGGTAATATTGTACCCTGAGCCACTGCAGTAATGAGAGCCATCTGACTGTTCCTCATGAACAGCCATCTGACTATTCCTCATTATTTGAAGGAACGCCTCCTCCCATATGTACCTACCCGGAACTTAAGATCATCTACCGGGGCCCTTCTCCGTGAGCCCCTGCCAAAGGAAGTGAGGCAGGTGGCTACTAGGAGGAGGGCTTTCTCCGCTGTGGCACCCCAGTTGTGGAATGAGCTCCCCAGAGAGGTCCGCCTGGTGCCTACACTGTACTCCTTTCGTCGCCAGCTGAAGACCTTTTTATTCACTCAGTATTTTAACATTTAATTTTAACTTAAATTTAAATTATACTGTTTTAACTCTGTATTTTAACCTTATATCAATTTTGCTGCGTGGTTTTATCCTGGTTGTGCTTTTTATATTGTATTTTGTATTTGTGTTTTTAACTTGTTGGTTGTTTTATGATGGTTTTAATTTTTGTGAACCGCCCAGAGAGCTTCGGCTATTGGGCGGTATAAAAATGTAATAAATAAATAAATAAATAAATAAATAAACAGAGCTGTGCATGCCACACAAACTAAAACAGGGCCTCCTAAACTAGCCTGCAGTCATTACGCCATCGCCAGCACTGGGTTAAAATTCAACTGCTTCTGTATGTGGTCTGGGGAGGTGGAGCCATTTTGTGCTCAGGCAGAAGAATCACTTGGGCCAGCCCTGGCTCCATCCCTCAAATATCTAGTTGATTTCTACTGATCTGGCTGGGGTACAAATGCTTCCAGGTCAGGGTTAGGTCACTGCTAAACTTTGTGTGGGGGGGGTCTCTGCTGACCTGTTCCTCCTGTCTTCTGCTCTCCAACTAGCCTGTCATCTCCCCTGTTCACTAGCTATTATTATTATTATTATTATTATTATTATTATTATTATTATTATTTATTATTATTATTATTATTATTATTATTATTATTTATTTATATAGCACCATCAATGCTTTTCCTGTAGCCTGTCTGCATCCTTGTTCTAGCTTCCCCTTCAGATCAACTTCTCATCTCAGATCCTGGCTTTCTCCGAAATCTGGCTTCAGATTGACCCTTCTGTGCATCTGCTCCACTGCTTTATCCAGCTCCTCTCAATCTTGCTCAGAGGATTTATTACTATGATCACAATGTTTTCATTTAGGTTTGTGAATCAAATATTTTGGTTTGCACAATTGCCGGTGTACACTGTTGTTCCAATGGAAGTGGAAGTTCTAAATAGTCACAATGATGTGTACATGGTAGTGACTACATGTAATCAGAAGACTATGCATGCCTCAGAGCATATATGACCTTGGTGGCTTGTTACCCATAGCAACAAGCCACCCTGTCCAGGTTCACTTGTCCTGATAAACTGTGGTGAATGTCTGCTGTGACTTGAATACTCAGAATGGCAGTCAACATGTGCCGCAACCCACCACGGTTTATTTCAGCCATGGTGAGTGCCAGCAATCTTGTGAACTGACCCATTGGGTACATGGTCTGAGTTGTAATGGATGAATCAATTAAGTTTAAATCAATTTGCAAATTGGCAGGACCTCACTGTAGTTTGGGGGGGGGGATATTTTAAAAATTTATCCTGAAAGTGAATAAGCAAAAGCTATCAAAGATAAGGCCATCACTACAAGATGTCATGATGACCACCAGTTTGGATGGCTTGAAAAGGGGGTTACACAAATTCCTTGAGGAGAAGGCTATCAATGGCTACTAATCTTGATGGCTAGGTGCTACCTACAGTAGCAGAGGCAGTAAGTCTGTGTACACCATTAGTTGGGGAATATGGGTGGGAAGGTGCTGTTGTGCTCATGTCCTGCTTGTGGGTTTCTGTATGAACAGAATTCTGAACTAGATGGGCCCTTGGTCGGATCCAGCATGGCTCTTCGTATGTTCTTAGAGTCTTAAAGGAACTCCTTTTCAAAGTCATTATTGACACTAATTGAAACCAAACACTAGTAGCTTCAGTTGTCCCTGGTTGTAGCAGGAGAGTCATTGGTGGCTTTGACCTGAAATGCAGAATATCTTCCAACTCTGGACATGAATTGAAAGGAAAACCCCCACTTTTAATGTTTCTTTTTTGTTCAGTTTTGCACAGAGAAGAAGCAAGTGATTTACCTTCAGCCTCAGACTCACTGATTGCTTGGGGGCAAATTTTAATCTGTGATTAGAGAGTTAATTGATTAATCTTACATTAAATTGATTAAAGCTTGCTGCTCTGGTCTTTTTAATATATGCTAGCTGAACAAAAATCCTTATTAATCTAAAAACTTTAATCTATGACCATTAACACAGAATGATCATAGGACAAAGATGATTGAGAATGAAGTTATACTTCTCTAGTTGATGATTTTGAATCTCTGAGCTGCTAATAGTCCGCAGTAATATAGGTTTTTTTTTTTTTTTTTTTTTTTAAAAACCCTCTTTATACAGCAGAGGTTCTCAAACTGTGGTTCACGGGTCTCTGCTGCTCCCCGAGCTCCGTTCAACTGGTTTGCAGAAAGGTTACGGAACTGTCAGGAATTCCTGTATTTTTTTCTTACGATGCAAATCGAGGCTATTTTAATGACAGCTGGATTATCAAATAGGGTAACAAAATCCTGGCATAGGGCCTATGATTTCCATGATACATTGTTGGTTTTTTTGTTTAGTTTTTACCATAACGCCAGTGCCGAAGAAACATTTTTTCTTGTCCATGCGTGAGACAGGATTTTCATCACACTTGCCACCCTCAAGCCCAAATACCCTCAAGCGGGATGAATGTTAAACCTGTTTGGAGGCTAAAATTAACAAACATTACACTCAATTTCACAGAACTTTGCTCACAAAGATAGGTACATCCATTGCTTTAATAGACACGGCTATTAACATATGAAACTACGTGCTTTGATTTGTAGAACAAAGAACATCTTTATTGAGTGGTCCACAAGACCACTTGTGGACCATTGGTCAAGTAATCCATGAGAAAGAAAAAGTTTGAAAACCAGCCCTAATACAGTATTGCTTTACCTTTGAGTCCACTGTTCCCAAAAGTGGCACTAGTGGGCGCCACAGCTTCTCAACGGCGAGACGGAGCAGCTTGTTTGCGGTGATGACCTCAATTAGAGGTCATCTCATCACTGCAGTTTACAAAGCAAGCAGGATAAAAGGTGAAGAATTAACTCTGACTTACCTGTACTGTGTAATACAAGGCAAAAAATATGGTACTAACTGAACTAAAGAAATAAGGATATGATTTAATAGGCTTAAAAGAGGCAATAAAATGTTCCATCAGTTTAAGTGTAGGATATATTTCTCTCTCTCTCTCTCTCTCTCTTTCTCTCTCTCTCTCTCTCTCTCTCTCTCTCTCTCTCTCTCTCTCTCTCTCCCCTGAGGATGAAAATAGAATTTGGATGGAGGGTGAGAAAGTTGTGGGGAGATAAGCTACCCTCATTGTCAAGCTGCATTTACTCCCTGAACCTTTGTGATCTGTTTCAACCATCTGTAATTGACATTACTGTTCCTCAATAGAGAGGATCATGTATCTTAAACAGCTACCGTGGTAGGAAACAATTGAGCAGGAAAAACTTTTGAGAGGCTTGAGATACAGTAATGGCAAAAGAGTCTCTTTTTTGAACATTTGCTTCCCATGCGGTTATTGAAAGTAGTGATGCCCCCGAATTTCAAAATTAGTCAGCTCATTGGTCAAAACGTGAGCAGATTCGCCATGCCTGGTATGAGGTTTTGCAGCCCGGTACTCACATGACGTTGTCCACGTCCTGCACTCATTTCTCCTCTTCCCCTCTATTTTTCATTTCATTTTGCAGCGGGGAAAGTCTGGTTTTTTCCCCTCCATGCGAAATAAATGCACTCCTCCGTCCCGTGTATTGCTGTCCTTGTGCTCTATCGGACCATCCCATTCTTTGTTGGGGGCGCGTGTGTCTAAGGGCAATTTCACTAACAAAAGAGGAGGGCGGGGCAGTTCTCCGCTCAACTGTGAAGGGGGAGGGAGAGAGGTCCCATTTAATTCTATGTTCTTACCGCTGAGTAGGCATGACCAGGGGTCCATTTTCACTTTAGAAGAAATGCGGAAAATGCACCAGGGCCTCTCTAGAGCTGTGAAGCTTCACAGTTAAAGACTTGGGTGTTTTAGAAATGGAGCAAGGCAACAGTGTGCCCAGTACTTGAGCTGCAGTGCATGTTCACGCCTCCTCCCCTGTAAACCTTTCCCAAGCTAAGAGGCAGCAACAGTCCCAGCCCAGGCGCTCCCTCCTGCTTCCTATGAACGGCCTCCCTCCCTCATCTCCCGGAGTTTGTTTAATATGATCTTAGGGTTGTTTTACCACAATTGTGCAGTTTCAGGCTGCTGTACTATTGCATTTGTGCAGAAATAAGAAATACTTTAAAAAATAAAAAATTAAGTGCAGGGGAAAGGCGAACATAGGGGGCGGGAGATTTCGCCAGCATAGCAGGGCTCCAGGTGAAAAGATGCATGAGCTGAAAGAGCGCAACAACGCAGAGACGTGAAAGTGCCCAGTGCTTGACTCGCTAAGGGAACGGAGGGGGAGACCACAGATGAAAAGCGGATAAAAAGCGTAGGTGTGGTGGAGCTCTCTGTGCCAAAAGGAAAAGTGGGCAGGGCTAGATGATGTCATGGGAGGGAGTGGAGTTCCAGGGCAGGGTCCCACTCCCAGACCAAAACAGGCTGACTGCCCCACTCAAATCCCCATACATGATATGGGGCATGCACAGGGCTCCTGCCTATACATAGTCACTACCATGTGCACATCACTATGACCATTTAGAGCTTCCACTTTCATTGGAGCAAACGCAGAATCCTTTATGAGCAGGGGAGTTCTGCGTTGCGCATTGAAACACTTCCACCTTCAGGATTGCTGGACTAGATGGAGGACTATGTCACAGCTGTTTTCTGAGCATGTGAAGCACGCATGCTGCAGTCACATTTTCAAGTTCATCTCTAAAGTCTTGAGGGTTAGAAATTTGCATTTAAAGAAAACCATTAAAGGTTGACATTTGTGCCATTTCAATGCCCTGTCTTTTCTGTATAATCATTGAAAATCTCCACATCAAGACACATAATAGAACGGCGAGAGAGTTGGTTGGGAATCCCCATGCATGTGTGCAGTGGAAACCAAAGACACTTCATGTCCCTTGTAGAGAGTTTTTCTTTTCACATGAATCTGTACTGGCTGACATCATGCCTTAAGTATACCCCCGGCCTAAAAATCAAATGACATTCTTCCAAGGAAAGCCAAGGCACACTAACTCCACTGTGACTTGAATCCATGTTTTTTTAATCATGCAGTCGTCTTATTTTTGTACAATAAATATTACTTGGTACGCACTGTCAGAAATGTGCACACAGACCACCAAATCCTGGAAAAATCCCTTTGAATAATGAATGCTAGCCACCTGTTTTTAGACTGACTGTCACCAGGCCCTGAAATAGCAGGATTTCTAGAAGTATAACAATCCGCAAATGTGGAGTTCAGCCAAGTTGAAATTGACACCACCCCCACTCCAGAAACTGTGTTTGTCCAGAAGCATAACAATCAGAGGGAGTGTCTCAGGGATGGGGAACATGTAGTTGCCCAGATATTGTTCGACTGCAGCTTCCATCATCTGCCACAAGTTGGCTATTCTGATGGGAGTTGCAGTACACCAACATCTGGAGTTCTATTGGTTCCCCACCCCTGTTGGAGTTAATGAGTAAGGCAATTGTCCTATACCCACTTATCTGAAAGTCTCATTGAACTCAATGAGCCTTACTTTTGGGTAGTCACATATTGGATTGCACTGTTAACAGAGGTGTGCTTGCCATCTTACCTTTTAAAGGCACAGGTCCCATTTTGTGAGTTTTTCAGCCCTCTTTCAGAAACATCCCAATGGGAAGTAATTCTATATGGGAGGCCATTTAGTGTACCCCTCTACACTGGATTGTCACCCATTTTTACTGGCCCTGCTCCTATCCCTTTACCAGCTATCTGACCTGCAGAAATTTGGCAGGTTATTGACGCCTTCTTAGCATGGAGTTCTATGTGGGGAAAGGTTCAAAGCCAGAAACCTACCCTGCACCCTCTGGCAAATCCCTCCACACATCAACTTCCTCAAACAGAAGGGGTGGGGGACCTTGTTCAGCACAAGGAGTGGATTTGATTTCGGTGAAGGTCTCAGGGGCCACATTTCAGTTGTGGGTGGGGCTTAAGGCAAAGGGGAGGGGCAAAGGCAAAGTGGGCATGGCTAAAATGATCAGAAATAGCAGTATTTTTTTTTTAGTTTAAAGCTTAGGAGAGACATTTCAAACTTTTAGAATGGGGGGGGGGAAACCTGCACAAAGTCCGGGAAACCACCAAATGACCATCGGTCAAGGCCAGATTTGGGCCCCAGGCCTGAAGTTCCACACCCTTATTTTATGTCGTATGCAAAAGTGAGGTGGACATGGTTGATTGCAAAAAAGGGAGTCCGCCACCGCAGTCCAGAATGATCTGGATGACACCGTTTCCACAGCCCCTATCTGGCGGCACTTCCTATCTCATCACAGAGGCCGAACACCAGTTGTGACTGGGGAAGAAACAATGCTGAACTTCCATGGCCCATTGTTCTTACAGGTGCAGATAAAAGGTGACTTTGTTCTTAGCTGATGCCTCATGTGGTGCAGAGTGGTAAGTGGCAGTTACTGCAGCTGAAACTCTCCCCACGGACTGAGTTCGATCCCAGCGGAAGCTGATTCTCAGGCAGCCGGCTCAGGTCAACTCAGCCTTCCATCCTTCCGAGGTCGGTAAAATGAGAACCCAGCTAGTTGGGGGAAAGGTAACCATGACTGGGGAAGGCAACGGCAAACCAGCCCGCTACAAAGTCTGCCAAGAAAACGTCAGCAAAAGCAGGCGTCCCTCTAGGAGTCAGCAATGACTCAAGTGCTTACACGAGAGGTTCCTTTCCTTTTCCCCCTCTTGTTCTTAGCTAGACCTACCTTTTGTTCTGGGGAAGAGGAGGGGAGACCTCGTGTTGGGATTAATGCAAGATCTCACCCCCGTTTACATGTAAGGTGTGATGACCTAAGGAAGAGAGGCGTCGCACCCGCCATTTTTTATTTTTAAAGGGAGAGGAGCGCACGAACGCTCGTGCGCTGAAGACAGGTGCTTTTTAAAATTTCATTTCATTTCCTCGCTCCCCCCACCCTAACCCTGATGGGCACAGCGCTTCACCCGGCTCCGTGTGAGTAATCGCGTGTAGTGGGGTCAAGCCGCGAAACGGGCCAGACGTTCTGCGGTCTTGGGCTCAGCGCGGGACCGCAGAAAAAGCGGGCCCAAAGGGGAGGGCTATATCCCAGGGCAAGGGAGGGATGATCCCTCCTTGATCCAGGGATCCCCTGTGCATCATGTGGACGCACAGGGACGATCCCGGGGTTTGCCCCGGGATATAGCTTGGTCTAGCTAAGGCCTTTCTCTTCCTAGCTTGCGATGACGGCCCAGAGCAAAAGAGGCGCAGCGTTTGGAATCATCCCAAGCAGCGACGGTCCGTATCTGATAGACGCTCCTGACAGCGCCTCCCACAAATACTCTCAGAACAGTGAGTATGCACATTTTCACGTGCCAGCCTTTCCCTCTCTGACCTGGCGCCCTCTCTCATCACAGCTTCTTCACATCTGCCGGCTTTGTTTCTTCCTGTTGCTGTTCGCAGACAGTGACTCACTGTGAACAATTAAAAAGGCCATCAACATTTAGAGGACAAATGCCAAGGTGAAAAGCTGAGGATGGCTTCCCCTCTCCCGGTGGGGCTGGCACCGTTCCATCCCCTCCCCCCCTCCGCATAGATACTTGGCATTCTGTGGCTACTGAACATGCTCATTCCTCATGGAGCTGTGTTTTGGGGGAAGGGGAGTTTGCCCCCTTAGGGCTTTTTGTTCTTAAAGAAATGTTGCATTTCTGCAAAGCTGAGCATAACGTTACCTCCTTCTCATTTCTCAGTGGCCTGGTTTTGCCTACACTCTTGTTGGCACTCATCAGCTGAGTTCGCTATTAGGGGGAGTGGTTCCATACCTGCAGCACCACGCACCAGAAGATGCTGCCATTTAACAGACCACCACAAGTCACATATTCATGTCCTGAAGCAAAGGGTAGTTTGACTAACCTTAATTTCTTTTTTTGGGGGGTGGGGGTGGGGGGATATGTTTAAAAGTGCCCTAAGGCAGCGGTAAGCAATATGATACACACTGGAAGCACATTCTAAACCAGGGGCAGCTGTGAGTTTGCATCCGGCTGGTTTATTATATATCATTTAAATTATTTCCATGGGATTCTTTTGCATCAAGTTGGTGGACGCTCAACCTCAGCCAGGAGGCATAAGTTTATTGTGAGTTGTCCTTATTCTAGAACTACAAATTCAAATATACGAAGAACATCAACAAAAAAATCTTTAGGTGTGCTTCCAGACAAAGAGGTCCTAGCGCTAATAATTAGAAGGCATTGACTGCTAAAAAAACTCATACTACCATACTGGAAAGATTAAAGCTCACTGCCTATAATGCAATGGATTGAAGACCTAACAACACTAGCTACGTTTGAAAGAGTGGCATGTACGAATGGACTTTTATTTGGGTATTTGGTCTGCCTGCTGAAGTTTAGCAGCAACAGCAGTGTGGTTTCGTTTGGTTGTGTTGGTTGGCTATGAGCTTCTTTGGGCAGAGGGAACTAGACTGATATTGCCGTGAATTGGGTCTCTCTGGTATGCTTGTTCCTACAATACTTTCCCAAACTGTTCTTTTGTATGCCCCCCTTATTAATTAATTAATAATTATATTTCTATACCGCCCAATAGCCGGAGCTCTCTGGGCGGTTCACAAAAATTAAAACTATTCAAAGTATAAAACAACAGTACAAAACCATAATATAAAATACAATATAAAAGCTCAACCAGATAAAAAAACAGCATTTTATGCTGTTACTGTTTATCCAAAGGAAATTTATTCCAAAAAGGAAACTTATTCTAAAAAGCATGAATTTCCCACATATTGGGGAAAGAGGAGCACCAAACGGTGTTTTTAAAGGTATCTGCACAGTTGTTAATTTGAGCAACCCCCAAAATATGACAAAGAATACTACAAACTAACGTTTTCTTCTGCTGTCATGTATGTCCATGTATGCATAATTTAAGTGCTGGGCTTAAAGTTGTATGCATCCTATGGCACGCAGGCAATCTATGCAATGGGGAGGGAGGTTAAAATGCCCTGACTGAACTTGCCACCCTAAACACATGAATCACATGTCAGTTGCGCCGGGGTTATGTGATGCTGGTGGGCAAATAACCAATGCATTTAGATTGGTGCATGTACTAGCAGGAGCAATAAAATGTTACTTCCCACTGTGGATATCAGGCATCACCATGGGCATCGGGGCATCAAAATGCACCCTCAGTCAAGCAGATCAGACACAAACTGTAGGAGCAAAGCCATCTTTTGAGACATTCAGGGAACATTCTCCCAGAACAGAACTCTTCTTATGGGTGGTTTGCATATGTATTTACATCACTTGATTTCTTCTCGTTACTGTATGCTTTTCCCTGACGGAACTGCAGTAAGAGAAAAGACAGCAGTAGCAATGGGGAGGCTGGAAGCCCATATTTATTTATTTATTTATTTATTTCTTACATTTTTATACCGCCCAATAGCCGAAGCTCTCTGGGCGGTTCACAAAACCATATGACCAAATAGTCCTGCTGAGGAGATGTGTTGGCTCTCTGGAATGGTGCTGGATTTTCGATATGTAGATACAGCTTTTCAGCAAGGGATCCTACAGCCCAGGGTGCCCCCAAATGACCAGCCAGAGTGTAGCAGGTCATCAGAAGCAAACTCTGTTTTATTTCTGTACCCATTTTGATGCTCTGATTTAAGTGAGCTTAAAATGCAAAAATGAACATGTCCAGAATATTGTTTTATTGATTAGACAAACGTTGTTGTTGCTGTTGTTGTTGTTGTTGTAACATATAAAAATGTAGAAATTTGTAGGCTCTGATTTCTTTAATTCTAAGCATCTCTTTTGCACCAGGCTCCAGTTGGTGGATCTAGTCAAAAATCAAAGCAGATCCCCCAAGACTGAAATCTGCCCACCCCTGCTTTAGAGTCACAATTATGTTAGGAGCATCCAAAGTGCTTCACATATATTACCTTACCACAAGTTTGTAAGTTCGGTCAATACTTGAAATCTTGCAGTACTATCAGAATTACTGATTAGTATTGATTGTTGATTACTATTGATTGCCAATTGGTATGGATTAGTATTAGATCATTATTATTAACATCCCCATGCTGCAGGTGGGACTGGATTGGGGCCAAGAGAGAGGAGTTTTGTATCTCATTCCTGGCAAGAAAGACAAAGACATGAAGAATCCGTTTCTGAAGCACAAGCTTTTTTCCTCACGGTTTTGGCATCCTTTCTCTCTTCCCTCTTCACTCCCATTCCTCTTTCTACAAGGCCCTCCAGGGACAAATGCCTGAAAAATAAACTGGGAAGCGTTTGTAAGGATACAACAAGTTGCTCACCTCAAGACATTTATGGCAAAGGTAACATTTGTTTTCCTCGGGTTTCCTGATTCACCTCTCTCATGCATGATGTCATACGTTATAAAGTCATGAATGGATCTCAGTCATTGCAGATTGGGAAGGCTGAGGCCGAGAAGTAGCGGCTTCTCTGTGGTGACCTAATGAGTTTGTGGCTGGCTGTGATCTGAGCCGCAGGTTTCACAGTTCGTTACACTACTCATGCCAGTTGGGTTTGGTGAACTGGCCTCTGAGAGCTCAGCAGCACAGGCCGATCCATCGAGTGGCACAGATTCCTTTCCTGGGATGGTTCCACGGCATCCTGTAGGTGGAGGAGGGCTTGTCTGAATGTTCCTCCTCTGCATGAAAAACTAAACACGTAACTGCAGGGTGGGTGGGGGGGGCATTACGCTAAAAGCCCCTCCCTGACGTGTGATTTATTTTCATTTGGCAGAGGGATCCAGATGTGGAAAACATTTCAACGCGATTGAGTCTCTCGCCTGCAGTCTGAAACCCACATCACTCTATCAGGTGATTTACCAGTCTGTGCTGACTGGCTCTGAATATAGACCCCAGTTCAGTGGTCAGAGTGAATTGCTGAGTGTGATGGTGATGGACTAATTTATGGACAACATTTGTATATCGTGCCATATCTAAAACAGACTTCCATGCCTTGAAAAAGCTGATCTATAGGGCATCCTTCCCCAACCTGGAGCCCTCCAGAAGTTTTGGACTACAATTCCCAACATGCCTGACCATTGGCCATGGTGGCTGGGGCTGATGGGAGATGACATCTTCAACATCTGTAAGGCACCAGGTGTTGGCTTGTCCTACCTCCCACCCACCCCAAATTATTGACCTCTTACTTTAGGTGCTGGAAGTCATCCCAAAGATATTTATCTGAAGCTGCAAGGATGTGCTACCCCCAGTATCCGAGGCAGTAAGTCTGTGTGCACCAGGTGCTGGGGAACATAGGTGGGAGGGTGCTGTTGCACCATGTCTTGCTTCTGGTCGACAGCTGGTTGGCCACTGTGTGAACAAAGTGCTGGACTAGATGGACCCTTGGTCTGATCCAGCAGGGCTCCGCTTAGGTTCTTATGTTCTTACGATGAAGGAAATTGCAAGAATCTAGTCTTCCTTCAACGACAGCCAAAGAATTACAGAGATTTTGTAAAAATCTTGTCGATTTTTCCTGTATAATATTGCCAAGATTCGATCATCTTTGTCTGTCTCTTCTGCCAAAACGCTTGTTCATGCGCTGGTTATTTCACGGTTGGACTACTGCAACCTTCTTCTCTCTGGCCTTCCTTCTTCTCACATCAGTCCGCTGGTTTCTGTTCACCACTCTGCCGCAAAGATCATCTTCTTGGCTCGCCGCTCCGACCATGTTACTCCACTTCTGAAATCTCTTCATTGGCTTCCAATTCACTACAGAATCCAATATAAACTTCTCCTGTTAACCTTCAAAGCTTTTCACGGTCTAGCTCCTTCCTATCTCTCCTCTCTCATCTCACACTATTGCCCCGCTCGTGCTCTTCGCTCCTCTGATGCCATGTTTCTCGCCTGCCCAAGGGCCTCTACTTCCCTTGCTCGGCTCCGTCCATTTTCTTCTGCTGCCCCTTACGCCTGGAATGCTCTTCCAGAACATTTGAGAACTACAAGTTCAACCGCAGCTTTTAAAGCTCAACTAAAAACTTTTCTTTTTCCTAAAGCTTTTAAAACTTGATGTTGTGCAGACTTCTACTGTTACTTTCTACTGTTAGTTTTACCCTACCCTGTGCCTGCTTACCCTACCCTGTACCTGTTTGCATTCTCTTCCCCTCCTTATTGTTTTACTATGATTTTATTAGATTGTAAGCCTATGCGGCAGGGTCTTGCTATTTACTGTTTTACTCTGTACAGCACCATGTACACTGATGGTGCTATATAAATAAATAATAATAATAATAATAATAATAGAGAGACAAGTGAGGTTCTGTAGAAACCCAGGACAATAACAGTATGTGTGAGGTGTATTTCTGCCCACTGACTAATGTAATTACCTCTCTGGGAATATGAGAGAGGCATTTTTTTTTGTCAGTCAGCTGTAAACAGAGGAGGTCTTGGAAATGCAACGCTCTAATCAAGACATTTGCCTTTCATATACTGAGCTCCCCCCACCCCACCTTGATTGCTTTTGCTAGCTGTGGCGCTTGGGGTAGGGTGGGGGGGTGTTGAGAGAAAGCTCCAGACAGTTGCACCAGCCACTTGTCCTGATGGCAAGAGCGTACACAAAGGAAGGGACGCAGTAGGAACCGGGTACTGAGGACATATGGGAAAACCTGCTGCAATGACAGACCAGCAGGTTTGTGACGGCTGAAACACAGCTCTTCCGAATACACAGAGAAGGCTGGAGTGTACACAGTCTCGTTGCGGCAATAACCTCCTCTTTGGCAAGCAAGCTTGTACCACTAAGAGCATGTTGCCCACATGGGAGCTGGCTGCTCTCTTTTCAACGTTCAGGTTCAACAACCAGATGTGCAAGATGTAGGCTTCACCATCCAACTAGAAAAGGTCATCAAAATGACTGAGGGGGTGGAGCACCTTCCCAATAAGGAAAGGTTAAAGCACGTAGAATATCTTGAGTGTTGCTTTTGAAAGTCTAGAAAGCAGGTGGCTGAGGAAAGATGTAAGAGAGAGGTTCACAAAATTACAAATGGCGTGGAAGGAACGGAGAGAGAAAATGTCCTCTTGCCAGCCTGTGTTACTGGAACAAAGAAACTTCTCCAATGAAATGGACTGGCAGTAAGTTCAGGAAGTACTTTTTCCACACAAGGCGTATTTTGCTTATGGAAGCCCAGTGCTACAAGATGAGGAAACAGACATTGGGTTTCAAAAAGGTTCGGCAAATCCATGGACAACAGTTACCTCAATAGCTATTAGCTGTGGTAGCTAGATGGAACTTACGTTTGGAGGCAGCATACCAAGAAATGAGAGTGTTGTTGCCTTTATGTCACACTTGGGAACTTTCCAGAAGCATCTGTCAGCTCACTGTTATATGCTAGAGTAAATGAGTCCTTAGACTGATCCAGCAGGACTTTCTCTTGTGCAGTTATGGCTGGGCTTTAGGGCCAAACTCAAGAACCTCACAGCCTGTGGGGGAGGGCAAATGACCACCCATAGAGTGGCAAGTGATGAGGGTATCAGGGCAGCAGAAGCAAACTCCATTTTATTCCTGTAGCCATAATGGCACTATGATGTAAGTGAGATTAAAATATAAAACAGAGTATCTATCTGTCTGTCTGTCTGTCTGTCTGTCTGTCTGTCTCAGGCAAACAGTGTTGTTGTTATTGTCATCATCGTCCAAAAGAAATGTAGAAGTAGTTGTAAAGCATAGGTGCTGAGAAGAGAAATGTTAGTTGTGTACTTCACAACTGAAGTAATACACATGGCCACTCCCACTTGTGGAATAACCTCCCCTTGGAGGCCCAACTAGTGCCGACACTGGCTTCATTTCAGCGACATGTTAAAACATGGCTTTTAATCAAAGCCTTTGAGGACTAAATTCTCCATGGTTATACATAGTTTTAATTGTTTTTTTTTTAATTTACCATTTTTAATTTGTTAACGATTTAACATGTTTTTAGCTGTGTAAATTATGTATGTTTTACACATAATTTTTTTCTGTACACCGCCCTGAGATCCCAGTGATAATAGGGCAGGATACAAATAAATAAATAAATAAATAAAGGGAGGGGCATAAGACTGTTAAATCCAGGATCTAAAATTATCTAGCTGTTTCATAGATCTTGTGTTCTTCCGGGTGTGGTTGTACGGGACAGTATATGACCTTCAGTGGGAAAAGCCACTGGCTGTCTCTACACTTGTGATTGTTCACTCATGGAAGTTTGCGTGTCTTTTTCATGACGTCATCAACCTCTGATGCCTCTCCCATTGTTTTCAAGCAGGAATCTGCCATTGTATAAATCACCAACAATGTGGTAATAAACCTACATGATGCAATATAGCAGTGCCATCTACTGGCAGTATAAATGAAACAGAAGGGAAGGAACCAGCAAAACCAGGGGTGTATTGTGCTGATCGTAAACCTGCGAAAAGTCTGGAAGACAAAGCCCCGGTAAGGCTGTGGGATTTTTGCTTAATGTAGAGAAGCCCACTGTCTCTCATGGTGGATTGGCACAGGATTGAAACTGGCCATCACCAGATATTTGTTCTGACCAGGCAAGGCAATCATAATTAAAAAAAAAAAAAATCACAGAAGGACACAGACACACAGTTGCCTTGCTGAACCTGACCAAATATCTATCTAATTTAGCATTGAAGGGATAGTCTTGCAACATCCTTCACAAGGGCTGTGGGCTCAAAGGGGAACACAGCCATTGGATAGACATCACAACATACATTTAATAAGAAAGAAAACACAGATTGCTGTGCAAATGGAATAGGCCAAAGAAAATCTTAGACACATATATACACACTTCCTCATACCACCATTTCTCTTTAATGCAGTCTGTTTTTCCTGAAACAGGCCAGGAGCTGAGAGCGAAGGAATAGATTTGAGGGCATATCTATACTACAAATTTATAATTCATGTATTCCAGTGAAATGTTGATGGTTTCCTTTAAAGAATCCCGGGAATTGTAGTTTAGTGAGGGAATGACTACTGAACTACCATTTGCCCATATAAACCTGCCTTCCCCAACCTGGTGCCCTCCATACTCTCAGCATTCCGGACTATTGGTCATGCTAGCTGGGGCTGATGGAAGTTGAAGTCCAAAACACCTGGAAGTCACCAGGTCGGGCAAGGCTGGTGTAGAGCTTCATCCCACATACCAGCTTCCCTCGGATTATCCCCGTAGTGCTTAGCTTTCATGGTTGTTGTTGTTTTTGCTACCGGGCAACAGCGATCCTTTGCATACCAGGAAGTGAGTTTAAGGGGGGAAATGTAAAAAATAATAAACAATCAACGGATGACCCAATTCAATTCAAATTTGGTATGCTTAAAGCTCTCCCTAATAACTATTACTGTGCCAATTTTGGTGTCTCTCTCTTTAAAACTTACGCAGATGTAAGCATTTCTTTAAAATCCTGCTCCTGTGCAGCTCGAAAGATATGCTCAAAAAGTAGGGGCTAATTACGGCTAATCTTTTGGCTTTATAGCACAATTAAGGCAGGATGCCTGGGAGTACTTCACAATCAAAGCAGATTATAATTTTAATTTTTGTGAACCGCCCAGAGAGCTTCGGCTATTGGGCGGTATAAAAATGTAATAAATAAATAAATAAATAAAATAAATAAATAAATAAAAAATTATAAGGTGGAAAACGTCTGAGTCCTTTGCATGCAGTTCGCAGTGATTGCACAGTATAACACTGGTGTGATAAAGCTCGTAGACAGAGATATGTCCACTAATACCTGCGCAATCTGTTTTCTCTTCTCTTGCACCTTGACTTCTTTCTTCCCCTCCCCCAAGCCTTTTCGGGAAACACTGGTGGCAGGTTAGGAAGAGGGAGAAGGTTAGCAATTAGGGAAAACCAGCGGCAGCCCTCCTCAGTGGGACGGATTTGGGCCCAGGACAGCCAGCTGCCGGTACATAATTGAGGAAAAAGTTGTTTGCAGCAGCACAATCCTCCATCCACCTAAAAGAAGACCCACGAGGTCACTCACTGGAACTCTGTGGTGACTGCCTAGCCAATTAAAGCCTCTCTCCCTTCAGTAAATAACCCATTTCCCCTTGACTTTAAATGCTAGGATTTGGGAGAAAATTCTTCGTGACATACTCCTTGCTTGTAACTAAATGAAAACAAACTGGGTCTCTGGCATTTGCCTGGTGACTTTCCATGCCTTATTTCCCCCTACCTCGTATTTAGTTTCTTTATTAGCTGTTGTTTCTAATTTCTTTTAAAGGGATCAGGAAGCCTGTTTTAGCCACAGTAAGTAAACTGTCTTTGCAAGAAATAAGGAAACTGTTAGTAGGGAGTAGCTGCCACATTGTGTGGGTTACTTAATTGTCTTAATTGAAAATATATGAACAAAAATAGACCTCAGACTTCCTTTCCTTTCCTTTCTTTGTTCTCCCCCGCCCCCCAACTGAAAAAAAGCATCCAAGGCTGTAATAAAACCAATGGATGTTTTATATAATGGGAGGAGAAAGGGAAAGAAGGCCTAGCGAGTGACTTATTACCCGAGGATTTCATCATTCAACTTTGTTGGATCTTAATAACAACAGTCATCCGTTTAAGAAGGGGACAATGTTTTTTTGTTTTTATTGTTGTTAATCTCCCATGAGGGACACTAGATTTCTGGTCTCCTCTGTGTATGATGGCTTGTAAAATAGCGTTATGTCAAACAGAAGCAAGTGCTCATTGTGTTTACTCTATGGGAGTGCACCAGCTTTGGAAGTTCATGGAAATTTTACTGTCTGAACGTTTCTGAAACATTATGAGTAGGGAGGTGTGGTGTGTGTGTGTGTGTGTGTGTGTGTGTATGTGTGTGTGTGTGCACGTGCGTGCACAGAAACAGACCCTACTATAGGGCCACTCATAAAAGCAAGACCATATAATCAGCCTGGAAATTGAAAATATGATGGATCAGGTTCTCTTCCACTCTCCTTTCCGATCTTCCAAAAAGGCAGTTTTCTATACTTTCCTCCCACCCTCATTTTTCTAACCGCTCGGACAAAAGCAGTGCCATAAATGCTGGGAAACAAGGGCTCCAAGGAAAAATGGAGGCGCAGGGGAAAATGCCAAAGCCTCTCACCCTGAGCCGCTCAAAGGGAAAGTGACTCCCAAGTCTTGCGCCTAACATGGGCTCCAACAGCAACTAAATAATACCCTGCTATAGAACTTCCCCCACTTTTGTTTTAATGCTTTCACCCCTGTGGTTCATCCAGACTCACACATATGGAAGCTTTGGGGGAGGAAAGGAGAGGAAGTCTGTGGTCTGTTTTTATTTGCATGCTTGCAGCTGGATTGCAATTGACTTATTTGTGCCAAAGGACGCCAAAGCGCTGGGTTCCTCTAAAGAGGTGTCCAGCCCCACCTCCGTCTGTGCGCTGCTGGGGACAGGGAGTAGGATATGTGGGTGGAAATAGTTCTTGTGCCGCAGGGAGCAGGAGGCAAATCTGAAAGCTTTCCTGGCAGCAGGCACCCTCGAGAAAGAAGGCTGGGAATTGGCACAGCTCCCCAATGGGTACAAGGACCGTCCTGTACTTGACTCATAGTAGGAACCAATGTGTTCAGTGAGTGGCTGCATGGAAGGAAGGCATTTCAGGTAACACCCAAGTATGGAACAGAAACTAGAGCAGCGGCCATTTTAAATGCCATGTTTTGTGAATAAAAACAAGAACAAATTTTGTGGCGCCTTGAAGACGAAACTATTTATTATGGTTGCAGCCCACGAAAGCTTATGCCACAATAAAGGAGTTAGTCTTTAAGGTGCCACAAGGCTCTTAGATGCTTTTTGCTGTAAGAGATTAACACGGCTGCCCCTCTGTAAATGGTTGCAAGTGTTGCACAATTTGTCGCACAGTCCAGCCTCATTCACATCGTGGCCTTAGCTAGACCTACATGATAGCCTGCGATGAAGGAGGGAAGATCTCACGTTGGGTTTAACACGCGATCCCTCCTTTGTTTACACGCGAGAAGGAGAGGTGTCGCGCCCGCCATTTTTTTATTTCTTAAAGGGGAAGCAGTGCACGAACACTCCTGTGCTAAAGGTAAGTTGTTTTTTTAAATTTAAATTATTTTCCCCACTCCCCCCACCCTACTGCTAATGGGTGCAGCTCCTGGCTCCTCACAAGGAATCACGCAGAGCCGGGTGAACCCACGGCACCCGGCCATGCGTTCCGCAGTCTTGGGCTCAGCCCAGGACCGTGGAAAACCCAGGGCCAAAGGGGAGGGTGAGATCCCGGGGCAAAGGAGGGATGATTCCTCCCTGATCCCGGGATCCCCTGTACATCATGTGGATGCACAGGGATGTTCCCGGGTATCACCCCAGGATTTCGCCCGGTCTAGCTAAGGCCTGTGTATAAAGTTTTCAGCAACAAATACAGTATCGAGTGCACTGCATCATAGGAGTTGCAATGTACTCCCAGCATTACATGCAAATAAAAATGGGCTTGAAGCTTTGAAGTGGACATCATCATCATCATCATCATCATCATCATCATCATCATCATCATCAAGGCTCTCAACAGTTCTGACTCCTCCTCCATTGGCGGTGGCTGTGTGTGTGAAACCACACATAGCAGAGGTTCTGGGGGGATTTATAGTCGCTAGAGTGAATATGGGCCAGTTCCCTCTCCCAAAATTTGAATCTGATCAACATTACTGATTAATCATGCTGTACTTCTGTTTCCCTCCTATGGGAGACATGAACCATCACAATGCCCAACATTATTGTTGCTGCTGCTGCTGTTGTTGTTAGTATTTATATACTGTCCCATAGCAGAAGCTCTCTGGGAGAGGGCAACTTGCCCCCTACGTCTGACTAAACAATGCCCAGTATTGGTATGCTGGGAGTTATAGGACTTTTTTGGTCTAAACATATATAGGATTGCATCCTAAATATGTGTCTCTTTTTTTTAATGTTTACTTTAGAGTAGGCAGAGTGCTCCATCCAGATTTCCCAGTGTAAAGAATAGAGGGGCTTTTAAGATCCAGTTTGGGGGTCCCAGTACCTACTCTAGAGTAAACATGAAAAAAGGCATGGCTGCTAGACACATATTTAAAGTAATTAAAATACATGCCTGTTTTGGCCCTGTGACCCTGTCCACATGTTTCAGGTTGGTGATGATGGTATTTTTTTATTCTTACACAGGGCTTTCACATCCATATTGAGAGCTGCTACCTTTCTGATTCCTTAAGGCTGCAATCCTGTATATGCTGACTTGGCAGTAAGCCTCATTGAACTCAGTGGGACTTACTGCTGAGTAAATCTATATAGGATCGCGCTGCATGTCACACCTACAGTCTGATCCTACGCGTATTTACTTAGAAGTAAATCCCACCTGAATTGCTCAATGGGACACTTCCAGGGAAGTGTGCCTATGATTGTAACCTTGGTTACATATGATGTAACATTCTAGACAACTGAGGGCAGAGAAAATGTCAGGATTGTCTTGAGTGATGTTAACTCCAAGGGCCAGACTACACATTCTCTTGAATGGGTGATAATATATAACATGTTTGAGTTGTCTTTAAAAAAAAAAAAAGTTTGGGTACCAAATATTGGGAAAGGGAACCCTGCTGCAGTTTCAGCATTCCTGCTACCCCCAAGCTGCTATTTGCTATTGATCTCAGGATTTATCCATCACTGCCCAGCGATTTGGCAAAGGTAAGAGGAAACTTTCTCCTATCCAATAGGCAATAACAGTTCATGCACACAATCTTCCAAGGACTGCTCTCTAAAATGGGGACACTTGCTGCACTTAACCATACATTGGGAAAAAGGCAGAGTTGTGTTTCCTCTGAAGCTTACTCTGTAGGAGGACTCAGTCAAAACTACTCACCAATTTTTCATGAACATTTCCTCTTTCAGGAAGTTTGTTTGCCCTCCTTCTGAGAGAATTCATTGCCATCAAATGCCCTCCTCACTTTTAAAATGTCTCAAGGTATGGCCCACAAACTTTCTAATCCATCTCCACAGTGTTATGGTCTAGAAATCTGATTAAGCCTAGAAAGCAGAGGTACTCAGGATATCAAATTCTACACCCACACCAATTTCTGCAGTTGAGCCATCTGATCGTGGAACCGTAGAATGATTCTGTTAAAATCACAAGACAAAGGCTTTTTATCATTGGTGCAATGGAAGCCCACTTTTGCTTAGATGAACCAGGGCCCAAAGTTCATCTCCAGGGCATCAGCCCAACAGTAGACATGTGTTTGATCTGCCTGTATCGCTAAGCAGCCTGAGGCTTTTTATCAGTATTACTAAAATATACCAAGAACCTCAGATGTCTTTGGGGTGGCCATGTCTCCTCTTTTACAGAGGCCAGTCCTCTATTGATTTTGAAGGGCTGTCCAGTCCAAGTCCAGTTTAAAAACAAAGAACCATAAGAAGGAAGAGCAGGGAGGGGCCTTGAAGTTGCCCATCAACAGAGATCATGTGGATAGCCAACTGAGCAGGCACAAAGGTTAGCTGGTCACAGACCACACTGTGTGAGATGTACATTTCTATTTAAATCACAGTAATTATTTCTAAATGTGCATCCATACATATAAATTAACATATACAAATTGTATGCAAATTGGTGTCCTTTTTGGGTCTTACTTCTTGGTGATGCATTTTCTCTCTTTTTTAGCAATGCATAAATGGCGACTGTTGACCAGGGGTGGGTAGAAGGTAGATCTCCAGATATTTTTGGCTTCAGCTCCCAGGAGCCTCTGTCAGCATGACCAATCTTCAGGAATGCTGGGAGTTGAAGTCCAAACCTTCTGGAGATCTGTGTTTTCTGCCCTAGACCTTTTCAAGCATTTGTCCATTGATTTCCTATTGACCTGGTGTTGATTCCATACTTGCTGAGGCTTAGAAGCAAGTGAGCCATTTTTTCATTATTATTATTATTATTATTTATTTATTTATTTATTTACTTATTTGTGTTCCTAAACTGGTTTTTGTTTGTCTGTCTCCAATATTGATAGGCTGCCGATAGGTTCTCAGGGCAGCTTACAACAAAGTTAAATGCTAATTAAATATTTGTATGATAAAATAAAAACAGCAATAACACAGAAAAGCAGCATTAAAACATATGGCAGAGATAAAACCGATTGAAGATGGTCCAGATTAAAATAAAAAGGTCTGATAATAAAATGTAAAATAAAAAGGGATTAGGAGTTGTGTTAAATGTTAGACTGTAATAGCAATGGTTGCTACCAGTTATTAAGGGTTTGTTTTCTTTATTTGTATTTATTTATTAACAGAAGTTCTATGCCAGCCAGGAACAAAGTTCTCTTGATGGCTTACAAACAATAAAACATTAAAATACAATATTAAAATCTCAGAACAATAAAGGCATACAAGTTCCAGCATAAAATTTTCAACGGCAGAGAGTAAAACAACAGTTTTATTGATTCAGCTTCAATAAAAAAATATACATCTAAAATGCAACAGATTCAAAAGAGTATAATTTATAAGCTTAAGTCCTGGGGCAATAAAATCACTTCAACCAGCTCCAAAAAGACTACAAAGAATGAACCCGGTGAATTTCTCTTTGGGGTGGGTGGGGACATGACATTCCACAACTTGGGTGTCACATGCATATACATGGTAATGGTAAAATTCCCTGTTGCTTTACGTTCAATACAATACTTCAGAAAGAAATGTAACTTTGCTGAATAGTTCTTATTTCCAAGGAAAGACTTGGAAATTTTTTGCATTTCCTTGCTTGGAAGGTCTGGTTGAGCGGCATTAATTAGATCAGGCTTCCCTAACCAGGTGCCCTCCAGGTGTGTTGGACTACAACATCCGTCATTCCCAGCCAGCATGAGCTTGGGTTGTGTTCAGAAACAGACCTGGAGTCAATGTCATCATTTCAAAACTGGGGAGATACAAGTGGGTGCTTGCAACAAGGTCTGGTGTTCAGGACTCTAGCTGCTCCATTCCATACTCCTCCCCCCTCCATTTTCCATTCCCTCCCCCAAGGGTCAGGATTCTGTGGCCCCTGAGAATGCCTTCAGGTTCTTCTCCTTCAGTCCCTCCACCCCCGTAACAAACATTTCTATATTGCCTGCAAACCTTAGTATTCCTCCGAGCCCGTGGTGTGGTTGATGCTGTCTCAGCTACGTAAGCAATGGCACTTGCAACCTGAACATTGGAAATAGAGGGAGTTCTGTTTCCTTTGCCATGTTTTGAAATAACTGAACTTTCTGAGTAGACTTCAATGGCAGCCCCACACAAACAAGCGATGAACATGTGTGGACTGATCCCAGAGTACAGCGCTTGAGTGATGAAAGAAGGACAGAAGAGTCCCATCTTACCTTCCATGCTGGCCCCTTTAGCTACTGTTTTTAGAAAGCTACCGGGGGGGGGGGGGGGATGATTTGGCGAAAACTTTGGGGAGCCAGGAGCAGTGTTCACGTGTGCTGTCCAAAACAATTGAAATCAAATGACAGACACGCAAGCTTTCATAGTCTGGCTGTTGAAACCACTGGTACTTTCTTCCACTTGGGAACATTATATACTAGGATCTCTTACTGTGGATGAACAACTGAGAATACTCTATACATATGTATCAGAATGATGTGGTAGAATCCTGAAGTGACAGAGTGAGCTATACCACTTGGGCAGGGCCGGATTAAGGCCAGCTGATGCCCTAAGCACAGCCCAATAATGCCCCCCCCCGGCCCTTCCATTGCTTAGCCAGCAAGACATTAAGGCCATAGCTAGACCTAAGGTTTATCCCAGGATTGTCCAGGGGTCAAACCTGTTCATCTAAGTGCCACACAGGGGATCCAGTGCTCAGGCAGGGGTGAACCCTGGATGATCCCAGGATAAACCTTAGGTCTAGCTGTGGCCTAAGACTCAATAAGTGCTGAAGGTGAAAGAAGACGTTAAAAACTTGGTTTTCTTCAAGGCCATCCCCCACGCCAGAACACACAACTATATTAAATATAAACTTTTTTATTATATTTATTTAACACTAAATAGCAGCAAGCAATATAAGCCAATTATTTACTTATAACTAGGGCAACAGAAAAAAATACAAATTTTCATCACTGTTTATGCATTTTTTAAAAATAAAACTGTTATAAGGGGGAAATGCAAATGCAAAAAATTATTGAAAATGATTTTTAATCACTCTCCAAAACATTATAAGACAAAATAAGATCTGATATTATCTCTACTGAAATTATGTGATCTCGAGAGCATACTTCTCCATTTTGGTGGTGCCGCCCTTCCCTTGGTGCCCTAAAGCACGTGCTGATATTGCTTAAAGGTTCATCCAGGGCTGTACTTGGGGATGAAGATGGGGATATGCACCTCCTTCAGAATGGGGGGCATTAAAAAGAGCCATAACTGCATGTCAGGGAGAAAGGCAGGACTCTAGGCCAATATGCTGGTAGCTGTGCTAGTGTATACAATTTGCAGTATGTTTTGAATGCAAGGGAGCATCCAAAACCCGTAGCCTCTCCTTGGTGACTGAAGTTGAATCCACAGCAGTGAAATAAAATTCTTGAACGGGTAAATGGCTGCAGGAAGCCAGAGGGCATGATGGTAATTCTTTCTTCTTTGGTTCAGGCTCCTCCCTCTTTCTGGCCTTCCCTGAAGCTCCAGATTGGGACACCAATCTGTAACCACTGGCAATGATCACTAGGGGATTTATAAGGAGCCGGATTGCCTTTGCAAAAAAAAAAAAACCACGCACTTTCTCTGCTGCAGTCTGGTGGCAGCTAATCCCAACGAAGAGGGAGGGCGTGGAGTTTCCGGTGGCCATGTGGCTCATTGGCAAGGCCCCTGCCACAGACGGTGACCAATCAGGGCTTGCCTTCCGTTCAGGAACACCTCCATATCAACGCTGGAGCAAGGTTAGACGACAGAAGAGCTGTGTTTGCCTCGCTCCAGCCTAAAAACCCAGGTTAAGTCCCTGACTTTTTAAATGCAGAGTTTCGCAGGAAAGCCCCAAGGTGGCTTCAAGGTGGCTGCTGCATCATCTAACTGACACAGCACCACTGTGCATCCACCGTGGGGCTTTCGGAGCTTATAAACAACCCCTAGGGCTGTTTCCAGGCAGAGGGCTCCTAGCGCCACCAATTCAAAGGCTTTGTACAGCGATTCCATCTGTTCTTTTTTAACTGTTTTTCTGCAGTAAGAGAAAAGGCAGAAGAAGCGGTGGGAAAGCACGAGAGGCCTACGAGAGTAGAAGGCAACAGCGTCTGGAGCTCCTGCAAAATTCTGTGAATGAGGAAAAGCCGTAAAAGCCTTGGCTGGAAGCACCCTAGGAACTGGGTGCTTGTCCTACTGAGATCAAGGGCAAGGGTGAAGCGTATTTCAGGTTTGAGGTGGGAGAGATTTCAGGAGGGAAGGCAAAATAGTTGCTATGCTTGATTATAGTTAACATTAAGCAGGGTATAGTAGTTAGAATGTCAGAACAGGATCAGGGAGATCCAGGTTTACATCCCTACTCAGCCCTAAAGCCCACCTGGAGGCTTTGGGCCAGTCAATACTTCTTAGCCTAACCTACCTCACAGGTTTGTTGTGAGGATAAGAGGGTGGGAACAGAACTACGGATACTGCCCTAAGCTCCTTGGAGAAAAGGTGGGATAAAAATGGGGTATATAAATAAAGTGGAGTAAATACATTGCAACACCCACCACCAATGTACTTTGCAAACTGTTGTGATTACTTTTTAATACCTGGTAATAAATTAGAGCAGCAAAATCCTAAGATATAAAGGAGGAAATGTGTATGGTTGCCTTTGCCATACATATCGAGTACTTAGACCCATTACATGATTTAAAACAATAATGACAAAGGATGTAGAATCAATGAGTTATCCAGAAATGTAAGTGCTCCTAACAATGTATGGAGGATCCTTGCCCTAAAGGGCAGCCCGTCATTTGGTTTTTATTGGCCGAAATTGGTCTGAAAGAAGAGCTGCAGTACCTGGGAAACAACCCGCACTGATCAGTGCCGGCTCCGGGTGTTTTTTGGGGTTGGGGTTTGGACAAGATGGCCTCAGTCAGCCCCCTCTTTAAGTAGTCCCACCTTCTCCTTTCTGCTGACTATTCACTAGCTCCTCTCCTTTGGGGCGCAACCCACACAGCTGGCCAGAGAGGAAAGGACTAGGTTCTCTAATCATGGACTTTTCTTCTAAGAGAAACCACCATGGGGGCCACTGGCAAATTTCTGGCTTTTGCTGTTCAAGGAGAGTCCTTCCCCCCCCCCCCCCCACCACATCGGGTTTCTAAACCCAGTTCGCTGCGCGGCGCCACTTCCTCAGCCTGCTCCATTAGCAACCTTCAGAAATATATTCCTTGCGAAGAACACACACACACACACACACACGGCCCCTAGTAACTCTGTAGTAACACCCTTTGCCGAACTCAGTTAACCGAGCAATCATAGACCCACTTGCCTGGGAGTCATCATACACCTACAGGATTGCGCTGGAATTGTCTTAATGTGGGTTGAGGGTTTTAAGGAAATTGTTTTATATTTATTTATTTATTTATTTATTTATTTATTTATTTATTACATTTTTATACCACCCAATAGCCGAAGCTCTCTGGGCGGTTCACAAAAATTAATTATATGTTATTGTAAAGCCCCTCGATGCCAGAAATGGCGAAGCCACGCTATAAAAATGCTATAAATAAATAAATAAATAAATAAATAAATAAATAATAAAATAAGTGCAGCCTGACTTCTAAAGAAACTTGTTTCAATAAAGGGTGGGGGTGGTATTGCCTAGATGTAAACCTTGGTGCAGTTGGTCTCCCGCCCCCCCCCCCAAAAGAGATTGGACTTCCACTGAATTGTACTTTGCGGGGGTGGGGGAGGAGGTTGGGTTTTAAAGCGATACTATTAAGCAGTCATTCGTAATCTTAATACCTGCTTTTCCGCAGTGTTTGCTTCCCCCCCGCCGTCCCCCGCCAGCCCCGTCCCCCGCCTTCCTTAGCATCACTTCGTGGCCGGTTCCAAAGCATATCCTTGTCCTCCAGACATTCGTACTTTCCAAAGTATATAAAATACAACTTTTTTTTTTAAGCTGTAAGGGGCAATCCTGTCCATGTTTAGACAGGGAAAAAAAAGGTGCTGCTCCTCCCAGCAGGCACTGTGTGCTGGGGAATGCTGGCAGTGGTAGGATTTCTTCCTGCGTAACCATGCATAGGATTGCACCCTAATGGCTTCTATCCATTCACTTCAAGGTGGCTACTCTACACAGGACTAGCATAGGATACCACCTGCGCCTAAAACGGGGCAAGGTTTGCCATTTAAAGGTATGTCATTGGCGGTCCCTAGGATAAGAGTAAAGGCTAAAATGACTCTGTTCGCTAGGGGGGAAGGTAGCTGGGCGGGAAGATCGGTATGTGTGGGGCTGGTGGGGGTGGGTCTGATGCTGCCAAGGATGCCAAAAGCAGCCCAGGTGGAGGCTGCCACTAATGTGTCCCTGCCTCTTCTAGATGGCTTGATCCCAGGGAAAAGCCAGGGTGGTGCACACTCGTCGCTTCCTTTCTTGGGGGATCTACACTACTGCTTTAAAGCGCTTTATAACAGTTTTGACAACTGTTGGGGCCCAGGACACACTGCATATACAGTTTTCAAAACGTTTTCAAAGTGCTTTAAAGCGCTTTAAAAGCAATAGTGTAGACCCCGCGGCAAAGGCACAAGGAAGAAACCAATCAGTGGAGGCTGGTGGCTCTGATGTCCGTGGGGCTATGAATCCACTCTGGGTTTTAGGCAGACCGCTAATGGAGCTATCCTAGGTGCTGAACCTCAATCTCCAAACTAGGTTCAGCACCTTAGATAGCTCCTCTGGAGTTCTGCCTGGTACTCAGAGTGGGTTTACAGCCCCACGGACCTCGGAGCCACCAGCCTCCACTGAATCCATTCATCTGGGCAGAGGCAGTGAGGCAGCTTCAGGCTTGGAGAGGAGGAAGCGAGGGGATCTTTGTGAGAGCGAAGAACAGCTTTTGGGTTTGCCTTTAAAATTATGTTCAGCACCTTGGGTAGCTCCTTTAGAGTTCTGGCTGGTTCTGACTGCAATCCAGAATGGATTTGTATAGTTAAATTATGGAACTCACTACCACAAGATGTAGTGATGGCCACCGATTTGGATGGCTTTAAAAGGGGGTTGGATAAATTCCTGGAGGCAAAGGCTATCAACGGCTACTAGCCCTGAAGGTTGTGTGCTATCTCCAGTATTCAAGGCTGTAAGCCTGTGTGCACTAGTTGCTGGGGAACACGGGCAGGAGGGTGCTGTTGCACCATGTCCTACTTGCTCATCCCTGGCGGATGACTGGTTGGCCACTGTGTGAACAGAGTGCTGGACTAGATGGACCCTTGGTGTGATCCAGCACGGCACTTCTTATGTTCTTATACCCACCGGAATCGGACCCACCACCCTCCACTGCTTCTGAGAACATATGCACAGGAGCTGCCTCCAGATCCCATCCGATCTGTGTCAAGTCAATGAGGAGAGACCGAAGTCCCTGCTTAACGCTTTCAGCTGAATGGTCTTAACTTCAACCGGATTCTGCCCTCGGCGGGTTTATGAGGCCGGCAGCCTAATAGCGGTTCTCCCAAACTGCTCCATCAATCGAAGTTTATTAGCGTCCCTCCCTCCCTTTTCACAGAGCGCATCCATTCCTGAAAGCTCTTTTCTTTTCCCTGGAAAGCCAGCAGGTTTTGCATACTTGCCTGCCTTTTTGAAAAGAGAACCGCGATTGATTGATTGATGTAGACGATCTGTAACCCGCCTTCCAGGGCGCACTGCCCTCAAAAGGCGGCTTACATTAAAAAGAAAGAAAGAAAGGAAAGGAAATAATAATAAAAAAAGTCTGCCCTTCCCGTTCTAGAAGCGTTAAGTAAGTGAGATCCAAAATCCTAATTTTTGCCAACTTGTTGCTGGGATATGTTTACAAATCTTTCTTTCTTTTTGCGTCGCTGAAGTTTACCAGATTCCAAAGTTAAAGCGAAAACAAGAGTCCTGTACAATTAAACACACACACACACCGAAACCGAGTATTTGCAGATCGTTGAAAATGTCAAATCCTTCAGTGTGCTGACAAAGCGCAGATGCAACCCAGGGGAACGACTTGGACTTTACGAAGGAGGTTTCGGGGTGGGGGGCGAGAGGGGGAGAAAGGGGGGAAGTTGTGGGTCGCAGTCGCCTGCAGGGCCACAGCCGAGGCAAATTGGCTGGCGGCTGAGGCGGAAGCAGCGGCGGCTGAGACAACCAAGAGCATCTTTGACACGCGGTGGCGGGTCCTACTTCCGAAGCCCCGCGTGGAGAGAGGGCGAGAGGATTTCCGAGCTGGCGGTTTCTTGAACCAGGGCAAAGTCTTCGCCCGGCCCGATCGCCCAGCCCCAGAGCGACAGCACGGCCCAAGCGAAGGGATCGGCGGATCGGGGCGCAGCGACGTTTATGCGTCTTCCCAGAAGGCGTCATGATGGTGAACTTGCAGAAATCTCCTGCCAGGGCTTTTCTTTTCTTTCCAAGTTTGGGCCTGCTCTTCTCAACCCTGCGCCCTCTAGACGAGTTGGACTACAACCCCCATCATCCCCATTCAGTGTGCCGTACCAACACATCTGAAGGGGGTCGTGTTGGGGAAAGCTGGATTAGACAAATTCATGCGGGGGGTGGGGGATAGATCTATCAACGGATATAGGCCATCCTAACTCCATAAAACCTCCAGGTCTGGAGGCAGTGTACCTTTGAAAAACCACATGCGGCAGGGGTGGGGGTGGGGCGGGGCGGAGGTAAACAGGGAGGGCTGCCCGCTAACCAATTTCCGGATTAGACCTACACTACTGCTTTAAAGCGCTTTAAAGCACTTTGAAAATGTTTTGAAAACTGTATATGCAGTGCGTCCTGGGGCCCAATAGTTGTCAAAACTATTATAAAGTGCTTTAAAGGAACAGTGTAGATCCTGCACAATAGGGCGAGTCTTATGAACAGACTAGCCGGCGATTGAGATGCGCGCGGGCACACACAACCCATGGCGCAAGAAGCTTTTCAACGTTGGAAGCCACTTTTACCCTCGAGTAGCCCTATCTAGGCTGCCCTTTCGGATCTGCTCCATCTAGAAGCACTGAGCCAGGCCACTTAAACTGGCTAACCCCGCTGTCGCTCCTGGATTCCTGCCTGCTCATTCTCTGGCGCCTCCGTGGGTCCACGTGAATGCAATTCCTTGGGAGAATCCAGCTGGACTTTCTTCCAAAGAACACCCCGACCCTGCTTCCGCTTCGCTGGGGAAGGAAATCACACTGACTGTGGTTGTATTTTGCAACGCCGCGATCTGACCCGTCTTGTTTATGTTAGTTGCGCGTGTGTGTGCCTGTGTACCTACACGCGCGCACACGCAACCGATCCGCCGCTGCCGCTGCGAGGTGACGAGATTCAGGCTTTCATTTCTTTCCCCGGGTCTCGCGGGCGCGGGAAGTGTGGCTTTGGGGGGCGGACGTTTGCATCTCGACTCTAAACGCATCGGGGTTGCAACCACCCAACAACCCACCGACAGCTTGCGGAAATCCCAGCGGGGCAGGGTTCGAGCGCCCCGCGGAAATGCCGCGGCAGTTTCATGTGTTTCCAAGTCCCACTGAAAGGCCACCATTGGCGTTTATTTCCGTTTAAATCAAGCCCTTCGGATGGAGGATTCGTCTGTTCAAAATAAAATAAAAGATTATCAATAAATAATAATAATAATAATAATAATAATAATAATAATAATAATAATAATAAATATTTTTAAACCCTAAATGTTTCTTGAACGAATGAATGAAAAGAAAACGAAGGAGGCTCCCTCCGTGGCTCCAGGCGGGTTGGGTGACTGTCCGGAAGGAGCGCAGCCTGGGCCCGGGCCAAGGAAGGGCAATGGATGGCAGCCGCAGAGGGCCAGGGGTCTCCGCCGGGGGTGTCCTTCCTCCTCCGGCAGGGAGTGGCCGCGTTGCGCGTCGCGCCGTCTTTGCCGGCTGCTGAGTCGCGGCCTTGACGCCGCTGCCGAGCCAATGGGAGCCGCTTCCTCCTGCCGGCTTGGCCTCGCTCTCCAGCGGGGTGACACGAGCGGGCGGCGGCGGCGCGCCGGGGGAAGCAGCGGCAGCGACAGGTCCACGCCGCCTGGGCTGGTTGCGCGGAGCGAGGGGGCGCGCTTGGCACGGCCTTTGGCTCGGCTCCACGCAGCCGCTGCCCCTGGAGCTCTTCCCGCAGGGTTTCCCCGAAGACGCCGCCGGCTCCAGGTCAAGGGGATGCGGCTGCTGGCTGGCCGGCTGCCTCCTCCCCTTGGTTGCTTGGCCGGCTGCGCTCTCCGGCGACGCAGAGAGAGCGGCAAGGAGGCAGCCAGTCAAAGCGCGGCGGCAAGGAGTTGGGAGCGCTGGCCGAGAAGTGGTAGCGCCCTGCCCGGAACAGCCCCCGCGGCTTCCCGAAACTTCAGGCCACATCCTCTCCGCCTCCTTGTTCCCCCACCCCCTCCCCATCCGCGGTGGGCGCCATCAAAGCGGCCAGGCGTTGTGAATATCGTTGCGGCGATGTCTGTGATGCGCTTTGGTTTCCAGCGAAGGGGTGTAAAGGCGCAGGTGCCTGGCTTCGCTGACACCCCCCCTCCCCCGGCCATCCAAAATTTGCCCGCTCTCAGCAAGTCGGCATAGGACCGCGAGTTTAGGAGCACTGCATGGAAGGAAATCCCATTCGAGGTCGTGGAGCCGCTTCTATCGGCGCTCGCAATAGGACTCCCATTGAGATGAATGGGTCAAAAATATTGCTCAGATTTGGCTAGAAGCCACGTCAGGATTCCTACTTCTAATACTACTACTTAAACATTTGTACAGCTTAGGGATAGGCCTTCCAGACCTTTTGGCCTACAACTCTCATCAGCAACTCTAGCCAGCATAGCCCATATTGAGGGCTCATGGGAATTGTAAGCCCAAACAGCTGGAGGGCCTCATGTTCCCCATCCGTGGCATAGTGCGTTCAAGTGGTCAAAGCGCATCACCTGCGTTCTCTAGTTGGAATCCTTACAACAAATGAAATGTAACAACGACAAGAGTGCAGAACCTCTGGCCCCTGCGGCAGCCAATCTGGCATTTGCAAACTCCTGGCTTTCTGCCAGGGAGAGGGGTTTAAGCTCCTGGAGGAATCTCCTCGGAAGCTCACAACAACAGCCCCGAAAGACAGCCTTCTCCAAGCTGTTGCCCTCCAGATGTTTTTGACCATGGCTCCCATCATCCCCAGCCAGCATGGCCAATGGTCAGTCCAAAATATCTGGAGAACAGTAGTTTGGGGAAGGCTTGAGTATGGGAAATCAATATTACTATCACCCATGTTGCACATGTAGACTGAGCAAGAGTGCCTTGTCTAAGGTCACCTAGTGAGATTATGTCAGAAGCAAGATTTGAACCAAGGACTCTTAGCCACTAGGCTACTGCAGCTTTCGCCGCTCTGTATGGCTACACTTCCTTCGATTTCCCCAAGTCACGGCTATGATGGTGAAATGCTTGGACAGAAGCGGATGGTGAGACATCCCTTCATGTCACTTTTCTCATCAGAACTACTCAGTGGGGCAAACAGCCTGATCCAATGCAGCAGCAGCTGGTTTGCCCTGCTGTCCTGCACACCTTAATGGAAGTTGATGTCCCATTGACTTCAATGGGATTTAGGCATGTGTGGCTAGCTGTAGCATCACAGTCTGGTACTTTAGTGGTTCGTCAACCACCTGGCTTCCGTAGAGCCCCTTAAACATGCCCCTTATACAGCCCAAGTCCAAGGACATCTGCATGACAGTGAGAAAACTTGATGGGAACCAGGTCATCCCTTTTTAAGAAAACGTGCTTAAGAGCTCCATCACACCTACTTTCCCCTTGCTTTGAGTCCGTGGTTTCCCCCACCATTTCCTTAGCATTGTTGCGCTATTTCAGCTCATGTATCTTTTCACCTGTATCGCTACTGTACCAGTGAAATCTCCCGCTCCGCCCCTATGTTCTCCTTCCCCTGCAATTAATATTTCTGCGCAAATACAATAGTATGGCAACTTGAAACTGTGCAACTATGGTAAAACAACACACTATGCTTTCCCCTAAGATCATATTAAACAATATAAGTGAAGAGAAAGTATTACAATTAGTTTTTGGAGAAGTTTGTGGTCAATGTTGGCATGGCAACAGGAAGCCGACATTGTTCTGGTCAGGAAACCTAGACATACCTACTCAAGAGTAAGAACCATGGAGTTGAATGGGACCGGAGTTGAATGGGACCGAGGCATGGGTGGCCTCGTTTGCCTTCTCCACAGGGTGTTCGGGCGCCCTCTCTCCCTCCCTCTTCATGGTTGAGCAGTTGAGCAGTCCTCCCTCCTTTTTTGTCAGCAAGACCGCCCTTCCACACACACACACACACACACACACACACACACACACACAACAAAAAACAGGATGGTCCAATATAGCGCAAAGCAGCAATACACGGGAAAGAGGAGCGGCCTTATTGTGTAAGGAGGGGGGAAACGGACTTTCCCCACTCCAAAATAAGGTGGAAAAGTCAGGGGAAGAGACGAGATAGGACAGGGACAACATCATGTGAGTACTGCGCTGCAAAAACACATATCAGGCATGGCAAGAGTGCAATAAATCGCTGGTGTGATGGAGCGACTGTGGCCTTAAAGAAGTGGGTTTAGGTGACGCCCATCAGTGCAATGATGCCATTTCATTATCCTGAACACACACGTGCCTGGTGGTCACTTGGTGGCTTTGCCATCCAGCCACGATTTGCCCGTGGGAATGGGCCATCGCAGTTATTTTCCCTTTCATCCATTCACACATTCAGCCACTAAGGGCCTTGCTAGACCTGCCGGGATAAGCCGGCAGGGAGGCGGGGCGACGGCGTGCTAAGTTTAACGCGCGCCGCCCAGCCTCCTAGACGGCCGACCCGCAGGGACGACGGAAGCCCTGCAGCGTCGGCCATGTTTTTTTTTTTTTAAAGGGGCCATGTGGGCCCGAAGCCGCCGGACAAGGTAAGTGCCTTTTTTTAAAAAAAAATAACCCCCCCCGCTCCTGATCCCCCCTGCCATCCCCAATGCCTCCCTGCCCACTCTTTCCCCGCTCGTCTTCCCTGTCCCCGATGCCCGTGCCGCCCGTCCATGAGTTTTTTTTAATTTAATCCCCCCCCATCCGCCCCCCCACCATCTCCTTCGTCGCCCTCCGCCCCCCCACCATCTCCTTCGTCGCCCTCCGCCCCCCACCATCTCCTTCGTCGCCCTCCGCCCCCCCCACCATCTCCTTCGTCGCCCTCCGCCCCCCCCACCATCTCCTTCGTCGCCCTCCGGCCCCCCCACCATCTCCTTCGTCGCCCTCCGCCCCCCCACCATCTCCTTCGTCGCCCTCCGCCCCCCCCACCATCTCCTTCGTCGCCCTCCGGCCCCCCCACCATCTCCTTCGTCGCCCTCCGCCCCCCCACCATCTCCTTCGTCGCCCTCCGCCCCCCCCACCATCTCCTTCGTCGCCCTCCGGCCCCCCCACCATCTCCTTCGTCGCCCTCCGCCCCCCCCACCATCTCCTTCGTCGCCCTCCGGCCCCCCCACCATCTCCTTCGTCGCCCTCCGCCCCCCCCACCATCTCCTTCGTCGCCCTCTGCCATCTCCCCCCCCCCGGATCACCCACCTCCTGGCACGATGGGCACAGCGCATCGTGCCAGGTCCGTGGCTTTTCGCGGCTCCTCGCGAGTAAGCGAGGAGCCGCGAAAAGCCGCGGAACTCTCCACACTTTCCCCAGCTCCGGCCTGAGGCCGGAGCTGGGGAAAAGGCGCACCATAAGCGACTTCGCTTATGGCGGGTAAGACGAGGCTTCAGCGCGGCCTGTCTGCGGATTCCCCTGTGCGTCATCTGGACGCACAGCAGGGAAGCCGGGACAGAATGCGCGCTAAGGCCTCGTCTAGGAAGGCCCTAAGTCACCAAGTGTGAAGAAATCCGTTGTAGAAAAATCCATGCAGGTGTGAACGGAAATCAATACAACTTTCTTCCATGTCGCTGGATTCAGGATCCAGCTGCTCAAAGCCCTACACGCCATTGGCTGCATCTACACCAAGCAGGATGTGACACTTTGAAAACAATTTGAAAACAGTCTATGGAGTGTGTCCTGGGCCCCAACAGTTGTCACTACTGTCATAAATAGTTTCAAAATAGGAGTGCAGAACCTGCCCTAATCAATGGGAACTCGGCCTTTGATATGGATAGATGGAGCCCTGCCCACTGAACTACCTGGGCTCTTACCTCCTGCCTGTCGCGACCAATCGTCCTATCGGCGCTTTAGATTAACTGGCGGCATGGATGGAGTGTGCCATGTCTCATTTAGAAAGATGCCTCCGGGATTATTTATTTTAATGACTCCCTAATTACATATGAATAACTTAATTGCAAACAAACCTCAGCAGCGCTCCCTTTCTACGCCCAGTGAAAAGTATTTTGATTAGTCCAGATCGGGCGAGTTACTCCAGTTCACTTGAGCAGGGTCGGCTCACGTTTCTCGAGATTGCCCCCCCTCCCCCCTTTTGCATTTTGGGGCTGCGATCATATACAAGGTTACCTGGGAATATGTCCCATTGAACTCAACAGGACTGAATTCAGAGCAGGCCTGTTTAGAATTTTTCTGGACGGTGCTCATCTTTGCATACTCACTCCAATTGACCTCCGTGGGACTTAGCTCGGGGTGGTGGAACTGTAGTCAGGTTCCCTCCCCCTCAAATTACACCACTGCCCCCACGTCCTTCTGGGAAGGA
The DNA here is from genome assembly GCF_023053635.1 of Elgaria multicarinata webbii. Lineage (NCBI taxonomy): Eukaryota > Metazoa > Chordata > Lepidosauria > Squamata > Anguidae > Elgaria > Elgaria multicarinata. Next base: position 27,219,732 of record NC_086172.1, read on the forward strand.
ACTATAAGCGGCCGCTGGCCCTTTCGCAGAATCAAGGATTGCTCAAGCCATGCACATTACCACCAGTGGTGCAGTTAGGGGATTTTAAGGCTTTGGACTTGATGGTATTAATGGTAACGGCTGTGAAGCACACAACTCACCTTTCTCTTCCCTGCCCCACCCAGCTAGCCATATTTATTTATTTATTTATTTATTTATTTTATTACATTTATATACCGCCCCCCAGCCGAAGCTCTCTGGGCGGTTTACAACAATTAAAAATAGTAGACATTAAAAGTATACAAAAAATTTAAAAAACATAAAAACAGTATAAAAACAACAACAGTATTCATTTAAAACAATTCTGGGGTCCATTAAAACAAACTTAACGTTATTAAATGCTGTTAAAATGCTGTTAAAATGCCTGGGAGAAGAGAAAGGTCTTGACCTGGCGCCGAAAAGATAACAATGTTGGCGCCAGGCGAGCCTTATGGGGGGGGGGGGGGCAACCACTGAGAAGGCCCTCTCCCTTGTTGCCATCCTCCGAGCTTCCCTCGGAGTAGGCACTCGGAGGAGGACCTTAGATGTTGAGCGCAGTGTACGGGTAGGTTCATGTCCGGAGAGGCTTTCCATCAGGTATGGTGGTCCCAAGCCATGTAGGGCTTTATAGGTTAAAACCAGCACCTTGAATTGGGCTCGGAAACATATAGGCAGCCAATGCAAGCGGGCCAGAATCGGTGTTATATGCTCAAATCTTCCTGTTCCAGCTATCAATCTGGCCGCTGCATTTTGCACAAGCTGCAGTTTCCGGACTGTCTTCAAAGGCTGCCCCATGTAGAGGGCGTTGCAGTAATCTAATTTGGAAGTTACCTAGCCATGCCCTGCTTTACAACTGCTTCTATAGTCTTGAGATGTTACAACCACCACCCTGAATTAAAATGAACAAATAAAATACTATCAGCACGGACAGTGCTGCATTTCTCCACTTCAATCCCACCACCGTCATGACTACAGGCATAAAAATGGGGGTTTATTTATTTATTACATGGGGGGTTGCTTATGCTGCACCCCCCCCATGACTGCTGATCTCTGCTGGGGACATGGGGGGGTCTCCTCAGTGCACCACACCACCTGGCCACACCACCTGGCCACGATCCTGTGGCTGGGATGCAGGCTAGTTGCTTAGGCAACTCTGCTCTGCCCTCCCGAGAACGGAGCGAGCAGGAAGCAAAAGGCAGCGACGGAACAGAAGGAAAAGAAAAGTTCTCATTTATTTCATTTCATTTCTATTTCGCCCAATAGCCAAAGCTCTCTGGCCGATTCACAACAACTCACAAGATAAAAGACAGCTTAAAGACAGCCTAGATATCCTTGAGATATAGGGCGGGATAGAAACGTTTTAATAAATAAATAAATAAACCTACAAAAGTTAAACCAATTTAAACAACTAAATAGAATTTCAATAAAATACTAGATACGCTCAGACAGCTGGCGTAAACACCGCATCAAATGCCATTCAATGCCTGGAAGTGGAGGACAGTCTTCACCTGGCATACAGGACACTGTTGGTGCCGGGCAAGCCTCAATGAGAAGATCGTGCCATAATGTGGGGAGGGGACACCACTGGAAAGGCCCCGGTTAAGTTGCCCCAAGTGTGGACTTCCTGGCCTCTTTTTCCAACACGTGCTGCGCCTGGCGTTGAGGCTGAAGACGCAGAAGGCAGCCTTGTGACCTGGGGTGAAGTGGGATGTGCAGCACGCGATTCCAAGGTACGTTTACGGGGAAGGCAGTTCCACTGCGCCCAATGGTAGTGAATGCAGAGGAAGAGCAGAGAGGGCCCGGCCCGGCCTCTTTACTCAGAAGGAAATCCCCTTGCATTCAGTGAGTCCGATTGTCAGATCAAGGTATCTCGGAGAGCAGCTTAAACAGAGCGTGCTTCCTAGTGCCGCTTTCCTCAATCCGGTGCCCGCCAGATGTTTGGAATTCTAACTCCCATCTGCCCCAGCCAGCATGGCCAATGGTCAGGGGTGATGGGAGTTGTAGTCCAAAACATTGCGCTCCCCCTAGATTGAAGAAGGCCGCCCTAGTAACTGCTTTTAGGCTCGCGGCCCCAACTGGTGTTAGGTCACGCGTTGCTCTTTTAATGTACAAATGTGTCCGTCTATTTGTATTGCTGCAGGCCGCCTCGGGGGCGGCGGATATTCCTGCCTTGAAAGGCGGCCTAGAAATGTTTTAAATAAACCCTAGGTTTTGTTGCGCTGACTGAAGCTTTCACACGTTGCTTTTTCTTACAGCCGGGACTCAGAATCCGGGGACATCGTTGATCTTAAAGATTGGGGCCTGCCCTCGCATTGCTTTCAACCGGGCCCGAGGCCTTCCTTCCCGCTTCCGCCTCGGTGAGGTCTATCGCCTGGACAGCATCACACACTCACACCCGTCCGAAACGTTCCCCCACCGCCATGGCCAAGGCCTTTACTCTCCCGCAAGCCTCGTTGATGGAAACCAAAGAGCCCTGATCAGGGTGTTCCTTGAAAAGAAAGATCCACTGGAATCCACCAGGCCGGCCTCCCCGCCAACCTGCGGGTGGATCGCGGTGTTTGGAAAGGACCCCTGCCGTGCAGCCTCGAGTCTTTCTCCCAAGTGAAACGGGGGTGGGGGTGGGTGGGGGCCCCCACCATGGTCCGACTCATCTCCGCCGGCGTCCCGGGGAAACCAGGCTGCTGCTCTCACCTGTCGATCGCGTCCGGCTCTTAAAGCAGAGGCAATAAAGGTGGGGGTGGGGGTGGGGGTGGGGTGGGTCCCTTTCGCTGAGTGGCGTGAAAAGGCAGATCCATTGCCGAGGGAGGAAAGGAAGGCGAGGGTTTCTCGCCTTCCCAAACGAGAGAAGGGAAAAGACACGCGCACACCCCCGCCGCGCGCGCCCCCCCTCCACACGCACACGCACACACGCACGGAGACACCCTCGGGCGGGCGCAATGGCCACCGCGGAGTAGCTCGCCTGGCTCGCCGCCCGGGGAAAGAGGCGAAGGGGGGAAGAAGGCGGCGGCGGAGGCGGAGGACGCTTTGGCGAGGCTCAACAGGCGCTTGACCCGGTCCCGCGCGGCAGCGACCCGAAAGGCCTGCCGCCGCCGGCTGCGATCGGTGAGCCCCCAGCCGAGTTTCAGGCGAGAAAGGGTCGGGCTCGGGGGCGCCGGGCGAGGGCGCGTCAGGTTTCCGCGGAGGGGGCGGCGGGGAGGGGGAGGGGAGGGGAGGGGGCGCCTCTCCCCTGACTGGGAGCCCCTTGGGGCCGAGAGAGGCGAACAGAAGGAGTTCCAAGAGGCAACTTTTCAGGCTCTAATCTCGGTCAGAGCCTGCCTGCCCAAAGGCATCGACACCACCATTATTATTATTATTATTATTATTATTATTATTATTATTTATTATTATTATTATTATTATTATTATTATTATTATTATTATTATTAATTTCTTGTGCATCTATAGCCCGCCTTTGCTTCAAGGAGCCTTAGGTGGCTTACACGACCCTCCGTTTTATTCTCCCAACAACCCTGGGAGGTAGGTTCGGCGGAAAGTCTGTGCCTGGCCCAAGGTCACCCCAGCGAGCTTCACGGCCGAGTGGGGACTCGAACCGGGATCTCCCCAGTCCCAGTCACCCAGGCGCAATCGCAGCAGGGTCTCCCATTCGGCGGTTGTGTGTGCGCGGAGTTGCGAGTTGAACCAATGGCAACATGTGGCCTAGTCTCTCTCTCTCTCCCCCCCCCCCCTTTCTCCCGGGGGAATAAGTCCAACGACCAGAGGCGGAACTGAATCTTTGCATCTCTTTCCAGCTCCCATTTCTTGCAGTAGTGGCGTGGCGCGGGTGGGGATGAGGGGTTGGAGAGAGAGAGAAAATGAGGTCTGAGGAGGGCGGGGGGAGTGAAGCCCCCAGCAGCCCTTGCTCGTCCCGGAGCGAGGCGCGTTTGCACTCCATGCTTCAACTGGTCCAACTTTTCACTCAGTAGAACTCTCCCCTTCCGCCCCCCCCCCCGGATTTAAAGCTCTACAAGACCTTTCTGGTCTCTTTCTGTAGATTTGGGGGAGGGGGGTCCTTTGGCATGGCAACACCCCCAACTCTACGGGGCAGCAGCGAAGCCTTCAGAAACGGCCCATTCCAGCCTCCACCGACCTTTTCCCAGCCTTCTCCCCAATTCGCTTCCCCCACAAAGTCCCTTGCGGTGTAGTGTAAACCTTGAGCATCCCTTTGCCTTTTCAGTTGGGTTGGGAAATGGTTTTCTCCGACCATGGCGCAGAGCGTTGTTTTTCAGTCCCGCGTGATCTTTGCATATGGCTTGGAGTCGTTCAGGAGGCGGCACGTGCCGGGGTGGGTGGGAGAGAATCAGATCAGTGCACCCTGGTCGCTTGACTCAGGCTGTGTCCGAAATTCATTTTTCTGCTTGTTGATTTGGTGCAGTAATTTGTAGGAGGTGGATGGTGGGTAATAAGTTGTAGATGAACAACTGGAGATATTATTGGGGGGGGGGGGATCGAGGCGAGAAAATAAAGATTTTAGAAATAAAATATTCTCACGACCATATATTGCGAACTGTCATCTGAATAGCGAATTCAAGAGATCGGCTGTAGAGTATACCAGGGAGGTTCTGGTATTGAAAGAACACCTGAGTGGTGCGTTTGATAAAGTCTTGTACTTGTGCGTCTTACGTTGGGCTTTATTTCATGGTTTTAATTGTTGTAAGCCGCCTGAAGACTTTTGGCTTTCAGGCGGTATGGAAATGTAATTAAAAAATAAATAAATAGAAGTAGGATCTAGCGTTCGTTTGTTCCTGAAAACTTTTCTTTTCTTTTCTTTTCTTTCTAAACGATGGTGGTTTAGACCTCGGTTTTGCAATGAAATGGAGGAACTTAAACCAGACGGACCTTTCGCTTTCCGCTCCCCCCACCCCGCAGATAATTAGACAACGGTAATCTATGGAAAATCTCTAATTAAAACGAGTCACACGTTTTTAAAAGAGCAGGATGGGGAGAAGTCCCCCCCCCCCAAAGCCGGCCACACCAAACAGTTCTAAGGGCTGCCCGCGTAGGGTTAGTAATACAGTCCAGAATGTTCTAGCCCGGAATTACCACCAGCGTAAATCCTCTTCCGCATAAAAAACAAAGGCTGAACCAACCCGAGCGTTCCAGGACCCCGATCTCTGTCATCAAGCGATGCCTAATGGATTTGTTAGTTTCACACTGTGAGCTTATAGGTCCCTTGAGCAAGATGGATAGCTTGTGCGTCAGCGTGGCTTGGCTACGTGCATAGCTGAGAACCACCTTCTGAATTCGAATTCCGTTTACCCTGAATTGGGCTTGAAATGGTTTTAGGAATCCAAAGCGTTTATTACAGTGGTCCTAAGTATATCTTTTAAATACTTAGAGCTGGAACAAACAAAACGACCTCCCCCATCGAAATAAAAAAGAATCCAGATAGACACTTGTGCCATATCCGTGTTGAAATATCAAATCAGATATAATAAGCTATTTATTTAAAACATTTACAACCCACCTTTCCTTTTTTAAAAAATAATAATTCTGTATTTGTGTCATTGTTAAAATCTTCCTGGGATTAATACCAGGCAGGGTAAACTGAGTGTTGTTCAAAACTGGTTGACAGGCGACAATAAATTTAAAATTAATTGGCATATAAATAAAATAGTATGGGATGCCAAATTGTTACAACCTAAGTCTAAATGGGCAGATTTCATTAGAAAACCTAATTCTCCGAGAATAAAAATCCGAATATCCTCACCCCAAAGACATTTATTTGCCTGCATAAAGTGTGGCATAAGCCACAGTTACTTTCATGGAAATTATTTAAGGCGGCAATCTCCATACTCGTTTACCTGAGAGTAATTCTGATTAGACAGGTGTACAAACATATGAATAATCTCTTCTTAAGAACAAATGCCACTTCTTTGGAAATAAAGATTAGACAGGATTGCGCTGCAACAATTTAATCAACTTACAAGCTCTAGGACTATTGGGAATACTTTATTATTAAATGGCTGCATGACGATTTAAAATCATTTAGAAGTATTACTTAAAGGCTCAATCGGCCTACTTGGTCTAAGCAACTGTAGAAGGAATAAACTTCCTGTGAAATCCATGAGCTATCAGCAACTTTCCCAAGGCGATCCTGGGGAGGTCTCCTTTGCTTTTTCCAAGTCTGATTAGGCCACTTTTCTTTGGAAAGTTAGACTTCTTGATTGATCTAGTGGGGGCCCCCCCACCCCACTCCCGCAAATCACCGAAATGCTGAAATCACAGGAAAAATGCTGCCGCTTGAGCGATTTAGCAGCCGATTTTATCTATGTATATTGGAAGTAAATCCCATTGAATTCAATGAAAAGTGCATCCCATCGAAGTGTATAGGAGCCCTGCCCAAGATATAACAAAAACAGTGGGAGCTATTCTTTCGATTCTTGTCACAGGAAGTTCCTGTTGCACTATTTTCACTTTTCTTTAACGTTTCTGTTCCACTATTTTCACACACCCTTTTCTCTAAAGTCGCATCACTAGTGAACGTTTCGCTTCCAATTCTTCTCTGCTTTGCTGAATTAAGGCTAGGACCCATAAAACTCTTTGTTGAGAAAATGTTTTATTGAAAGCCCTGTCTTTATTTCCAAATAAGTGGCATTTGTTCTTAAGAAGAGATTATTCATCCATATGTTCGTATTGAACCACCAAGAAGATGGTCGGTCTGTCTTTTTCGTGACTTTTAAATGATTCGTTTACGGATCAAACACATTTCTTGGCACCCTTCTTTACAAGCTGCTTCCATTCTGAATAAAGGGAATTCAGATCAGAGTGCAAGAGGAGCGATTCTCCTTACACCAACGAGTAAAGTTCATTACTCTCTTATAGGATATTTCCAATTAAAACAAACTCTTAAATCTGAAGGTAATTATGGCCTGCCTTTTATTGCTCTCGCTGCTGCTGCTGCTGTTGTTATCAAGTCTTTTCTGAAGATCTGTCTGTACAACTGTTGTAGGATGTGCAACATCGACCCTAAAGATGTCTTCTTTGCTGGCACTGTGTTCCTTAGGTGTGGACGAAGGCAGGTTGTATGTTCCTTGCATTTATGCCCTCAATGCCTTAACACTTCTATTTAACAGAGACCGGTTCATAATCTGGTCTATGGGCTAAAATTGTCAGAATGAAATCAAGGGCGTCTCTACTTCCAGATTCTCCTTCAGCGTATATATCGGAAGTGAGTGGCAGCAATCGAGTCCCCCTTCCCAGAAACATCTTTAGGCTGCAGGGGAAAGCTGCAATCCCCCTCCACGCCTTGATGCACATCTAGGTTTCATTGGGACGGTAACCCTTTTACTCTGGAGTAAGCCCAATCCGAAATGGAGACGGCTGACATCCCTAGGATTGACTACCAAGCGAATCCTGAGTTAGGCTAAAGCAAGCGAGACCCTTGGATTTTTTCATAGGCCGATCCTAAACACAGCCTTCAGGCCTAAGCGGTCTTCAGAGGTTCTGCACTAAAGAAGGAAACGGGATCAAAGTTTTAAAACGTGTACGTTCCCCCCCTCCCTTAGAGACTCCCACTGAGGACTCAGTCGGGAAAGATTCGTAAGGTCGTGATGGAAATCGAACTGTTCCAGTGAACTGGGCTGCCTGCATTAGACTGACAGTCTACTTGATATGAGAGAGAGAGAGAGAGAGAGAGAGAGAGAGAGAGAGAGAGAGAGAGAGAGAGAGAGAGAGAGAGAGAGAGAGAGACCAGCCCCTCCACCTCCACAATTTGGCCCTTTAGAAATCCATCTCTCTCGGTGTGGATGTCGCACAGGGCACACACTTCCAGGCTGCGGCAGACGCAGCGAGACGAGTGAATGGTGTGTACTGTGCGGGCTAAGTTGCCGCACCTGTGCTGAAATCCCAGCTGGAAAGCACCCGCAGCGTCTAGACTACTTTTGGCGGAAGTTACGGTCCGCCGGTGGGAGAAGGTCCCATTCAACACCACGGGTCTTACTTCCCGGGAAACACGCCTAGGATCGCGCCTGGGTCAGGAAGACCGGCGGTCCATGAATCGTGCTTGCACTTGTATAGCGCTTTGATCTGTTCAACGAGCTCCTCGCGCAGGGTTTCGTTGCGTAAACCCCAACCGGCCGCAGCTTTATTTTGACCACTAGTGAGACGGGCCACTATTTATTGCGCCAGGGGCAGCTGGAAGAGCTGAAGGCGGCCTAGGGAACGCCTGGCACCCGGGAGATTCGAACCCGGGCCTTGCGAATCCGTCACCAGGCTATACCTACGCTTACCCCGCCCTCTACCCCACCCCGACTCTGAGGATTTTACTGCCCTGAGCACAAAGCGCGCTCCGATCCTGAACGTGTAGGATTCCCATGGAGGTGGCGCCCTTCAGACTTGAAGCGTTGCACCTGGGAGGAACCAGTGTAGCGCCCTTCTGGTCATCGCACCCTCAAGATTTACTCCGGGTTACTTAATCTGAGGTAAGACGGACAGGATGTTGAAGGGGGCTAAGGGGCAACTAACTCGCTTGTAGCGCTTCGGCTCTGCGCTTGGAGTGACCTCAGTGGGGGCTCCTTTCGAGGGAGCGTGCCTAGGACCGGGCTGGAAAGGCCTCTCGAGGACTGCCCCTTCCCCTCCCCTCCCGAGGAGCTCTTCCGTCGTCCGCCTGAACAAGGCCCCGTCTGCAGCGATCAAGGGCCACTCTCGTGCACAGAGCAACGTGTGACTCGCCGTGTCGTTAGTGCCGCGACGGCGGAGATGCGAGCGCTTTGTTGTAAGCCTTTGTGCCACCGGACCGCCTTGGGGTGGGGTGGGGGGAATCTCTCCTTGCCTCTTGTGCGGATGATCGCGGAAAGGCAGGCAGGGTGGCGGTGGCGGTGGCGGTGGCGGCGGCGGCGGCGGCGGCGGCGGCAGCCTCGGGGCGAGGCGGCTCTCGGCCTCGGGCGTGCGCTGCGCGGGATGGACGCGCGGTGGCGCTGCTCGAAGGCGCAGCTCTTGGAAGCCGGGTGCGGGTGCGGGCAGCGTCTGTCCGCCTTTGCTGGCTGCAGCCTAAAGTCCGCCTTTTGGGGGATTGTTGGGTGTGTGTTTTCTTTTGGGGGCCTCCGCGGACGTTATTCAAGATAGGATCGGAGCCCCCGTTTGCTGCGTAGCGGCCAGTCTCGGGTCTGAGAGAGAACGGGAGGATCCCGGCTCTGGATGCAGAGCGCCGGTCCATTTCGCTTAGGGAGAGGGAGGGAGGTGTGTGTGTGTGTGGGGGGCAATCGCATTTCCTTTCCCGTGTCCCGCCGCCCTCCGTGGACCTAACGGGCGAGCAGCAGGCCCCTCCTCCGCTGCCCCCGCTAGCCCATTCTCTCTGCCCCCCCCCCCGGCCGAGGAGCCCCCAGTTGGCACCGCCGTCCCTCCAGGTTCGAGGGTGGCACAGAGACCGGGAGCCAATCTGCTTCGTGGCGGTGGCGCTTTTATGGTTGTTGATCTTCGTTTCCAGTTCAGAAGGAAGGACGGCGCACTTCCCCCTCCGCCCGAGGGAGGAGGAGGAGGAGGAGGAGGAGGAGGAGGGCCCGTAGACAAACAGCCCTCCTTTCCCTTCCCTTCCCTTCCCTTCCTTCCCTTCCCTAACTCAGCAAGCAGCCAGCGCGGCTGGCCTAGCTTCTGCCCTCCCGCCTCGTCTGACACGCTTTCCAGCAGACACGTCTTTCCCACAGCCCTTTGGCCCATGAACTTAAGGGAAGCCTTTCTCTTAGGCGGCGGCTGTCTTCTAGAGGCTTACGGGGATGTTAAGTCCCGTTGAGCTGAACGGGAGCAAAGAGGGTGTTCTCTAAGCAGAGCCAGAGCCATTGAAACACATTGGATGGATTCCCAACGATCTACGTCTGGGAACGGGACGCCCCTCTCCCCTCTCTCGGCACCCCCTTCCCAAACACTGGCAAGGAACGTGTCTCCCCACCCACTCACACTCGCACGCCAAGTTCAAGCTCTTGAGTTGAACCCTCTTTTCCCATCTTCGACAAAGTGCATGCAGTCCCCGAAGGATGCTTGGTTTTGTTGACAACAGGGAGCTGTTTGGAAAATCTCTCTCAACACGTGAGGCACACGGGGGCCATTCACATTCTGGGTCATTTCTCACATTACACGGAATCAAGGCTAGTGTGTACACGCAACAGGGAGCCGCAGCCAATCGGGGCCGCCTAATTCGCGTACCTTTAGGAGACATGTGCGGGTCACATTCCGAATGGGCCTTTTCAGGTGTATACTTCCAAGAGCTGTGGCGTATCCCAAACAAGAAAAACGGCCCGAACTTACACACGCTGCTTCTCTCGCCTATATCCACGCAGCCTTTCGTTTTTACCTATGTACACACGTACATCTAACCTCCCCCCTCCATCAAACCGCCCCCCCGCCCCCCCGGAAAGAGTCGAAACCTGAACGCATCCAAAGGAAGTGAACTCCCTGGCGATCCACGGGCTTCCAAATATTGCTTTAGGATCCGCCTGACCCAGCACAAAATCGCTCGCATGAAAACACGCGCGCGCATCCTTTTCATTTTGCCCGCCCTTTGTCTCCCCTAAGAACTTCGACCATAAAGAGAGTGCGCCGCGGAAAAGACCTGATGTTAAGATCGCTGCTGGGGGCTACGATCCCAGACAGTTGACCTGGGCGCGTTGTCCCTTCGAAACCAGTGAGGCTTCCTTGCGAGTAAATGTCTTTGCGCCCCAGGTCTGAAAGACGCGCGCCCCCGCGGCTACGCTTTCCAGCGCCCCCTCCTGACCTCTTCTCTTGCTCCTAGGTCAGCCCAATCACATCTCACCTCTTCGTTCCCCCCCCCACCCCCGGGATTGGGGTGGTGGTGGTGGAGGTTTTGGCCCAAATAGGACAGATCCTCCTCTGGCTTCCTTGGCCTTTAGAGACGGTCGTGGCTGCCTCAGGGGTTCCCGTGCTTTATTATTCTTGGGCCGATTTTGCTGGCAAGGCGGTTTGGGGCTGCCTTCCGCAGCCCGTCCATTCGACAGTTTTAACGTTCGCCGTGGTCGATGGGATTTGCTTGCTCCCGAAGGACATAGGGCCTTGCTAGACCTAAGGTTTATCCCAGGATTGTCCTGGGGTCAAACCTGTTCATCTAAGTGCCACACAGGGCATCCAGCGCTCAGGCAGGGATGATCCTGGGATAAACCTTAGGTCTAGCTATGGCCTTGATCAGCGTGGTTCTTCAGATTTCACTGAAGAAAGGCGATGGGGGTTTCTTTTCTCCCTGTCCCAAGTTAGTTTATTAGCTATTAGGCCCCTTGGGGAAATGGTACTGATTCTCCCCAGGTGCAACTTGTCACCCAGAACGGTGGGAGGAAGCAAGACCAGACCAAGAGCCCAAAGCTGATCCTTCTGTTGCGGGGACTGACTGGCCTGGCCTGAGAATGTTGCTTCTGGTGATCTCAGAAGTCCAAGCGCGTGGCTATCACTAGTTGCCCAAGCGACAAGAAAGACAGACAGACAAACTCTCTCACACAAGTTCTGACATTAAACGAAAGTATCAGAGCTAATATTTGGATTACGTTCATCTTTCAAAGGGGACATAGAAAAAGCCACCCCATTCCAATTCATAAGGAAGCTAGACAGTACTGATGCTGAAATAATTATAAATGCTTTGGGGGGGTATTACTTGTGTGTGTGCGCGTGTGTGTGTGCGCGTGTGTGGTGGTAATTAAAAGATTATTAAAAGCAATGCGTTTTTACCCAAATCTTCTTGAGGATTTTTAGGAGGGGCAAACAATCCCCTCCAACATGCATGTACCTTGACTCTGAGCAAATAATTTTTTTCTTATTTTTTCAACCACCCAAACGTGTCAAAGGAAGAAACACCTCTGAGTTAAATTTTCTAAATGCTGAAAGTATATGATTATTAGATCACCAAAATTGGCTTTATATTTAGCAGGAGAAAAAAGAAGTCTTTTTCTCCCCACCCACCCCTGTCCAAATAAAGTCAATATGTGAAAACGATCAACAAGGAAACCATATATAATTTGAAACAGAAAATGCTTTTATTGGTCAGGGGAGAAATGGATTGTAAATATATTAGAAATTATTGTGCCCATCCAGTTATTTCACTCCATCCAAATATGCTTAGAACTGCGATTTTTCTAACTAAAGTTTACAAAGTTTTGATTTTTTATTTTTAAACTGAGACACCCCACAAGAACCAAGCAGTAGAGGTTATAAGCAAAAGGTTCTGTTTGATGCTATTTAATAATAATCTTTTGAGTTGGGTAACCACGGTTTAACCATTTTGGCAATCCGTCAGTTACAGGACTTCCATGTCTCCATAATTAGTTTCACAAAACTTTAAAATCCCCCAATGAAAACCAACTTAACATGAAAGAAAAAGATGAAAGTATATGTTACATTTTTTAAAACGCACACCATTGTATCCAATTTTATATATGTATTTAATTGTATACATTATTCAAATAATCCTGGGAGCGGCTGAATAATTTAGAATCAATAGTTTCCCTAAAACCTTGATAAAATATTAACACTTTATAAAATATTAATAAGTTAACAATCCGGTTGTATTCTCTGTAAGAAGGTTGAACTTGAAGTCCTGTAATCAGGCTGTTCACACAGAACTGCGGTGTTAAACTGGATCAGTGACCAAATGGAAATCAAGATCTTCAGTTCTGGGCCTTTATAAAATAGCTCATTAACGATCTTGGGTCGACTGTTTCCAGTCACCCACATCATGAGTTAGAATAATAGTGATGAACTAGTCAGGTACGGGGGAAGATCTTGCCTTTAACCATTAGCATTATCCTACCAGAAGTACTCAAGTCCTAAAACCAATACTCCCAACGTTGACTACTGATCCGGATAATAAAGGTAAGAGGAGAATTGCCATTCTAATTATTATTATTTTTTAAAAAAGGGGGGAAGATTGTCAGATAACGCCTTATCGGCAACTTAAAACCGACCCTCCCTCCCCTACATAGTTTGGCTTTTTTTCTTTGTTTTAAAGTCCTCCTACTTCCAGATCTCTCCCCCCTCTCCTCTTTCTAAAATAAGCACTATTCACTTTTGCTAATTCGGGAGTAATTCTTTCAGTGCTTTGACTTCAATTATTTCCAACGAGCCATGTAAACATCCTTCCCCAGCTACAGTTCTAGGACCAGGACAGAACCACAGCCCCTCACCTTTAGCTGTCGGAAGCCTGCAGCTGGGCTCCCCAAAGTTCAGCCGGACACGCGACCTTAGCCCCCCTCCCCCTCGACTTTTCAATTATCAAAGTAAAACGAAGATCTCCGTGAGTCTCCAGGAAAAGATCACAGCGTATATGTTAGACATATGGGGTGGGGTGGGGTGGGTGAGTTCATCCTCTGTCAAAGAACTGCTGCCTTTCCCGAGGGTGGGACCCTCTTGCCCTACTCCGATTTCAAATGGAAATGATCTGGAGTTAATCTCTTACCCTGATCAGGGGTTCTCCGTGGCTCCCAGGCTGCCAGCCAGCAACGCTTCCTAGAGCGGGCCGAAGCCCAGAGAGAAAGAGAGAGGGAGAGAGAGTGCGCGTGTCGCGATCCCTCTGCAGCCTATTATCATCCTTTGGAGACGGAAGAAGCAATAGCAACAGCCGCCGCCGCCGCTGTTCAGCTTCTACCGCCAGGCTCCAGGCTCCAGCAGAGCCCAGACCTCAAAGAAGCAAGAAGCCCGCTCTTTGCCTTCCTCCGAATCGCAGCCACAGCACTAATATCGGCTTGCGGTGCGTGTAGCGGGGGAAAAGAGAGCTCCTACTTCCCTTCCCGCCTCGACCAGATTCTACGGAGCTATTCGCGACTCTTCTTGGCTCTCTCCCGCCGGGTTGGTGGCTGACTTCACCTTCGCAGCCCCCAGGCGCACAAGTTTCGCTGCGGAGACGGCGCCTTTTATTTGGCGCTACGGCTCGCCCGCGATTGCCACGAAAAGCAACCTCCCTTCAAAGTGCCCGTGAAGACGCGCCTGGCGGGAGAAAACAAGCCATCGCATTTCTCTCAACTTTTTGAATTCCTTAACTTTCCCTCCCGGAAGGTAAAGGATGCGATCCTGCGCAGTTAGGCGCCCCGAAGCCCCACTGGTCGCCATGGGGTTTGGCGAGCTTAATTCTGCAACAGATCGGGTTGCGCTACTGCAATGCAAGGGCAGATTTACTGGGGTGCAAGTAAAGCCCCATTGCAATAAGGACGCAACGGCGAAACTTCTAAAAGTCTCATCCCTCACCCACTCTCCGCTTTGCCTTCCTCGGCTTCCTGCAGTTTCTATGAATGTTCTGGAGACGGTTTTGTCCTTCCCAAACGGTATATCTGAATTGCCTCCACCCACTCAACAGTCCTGAATCAGATCCCTGTACGCTCCTAAATTCATTTATTTCTTAAGTCTAAAAAAGGGAGTCGAATTAATCCGTCCCCTCCCCAATATTTAAACTTGTCCTTCTTTAGTCGTGGTTACACCCCCCACCCCCGCTCTTAAAATCCACTCAGGCTGGTTTGGGATTTTTTTTGTTTTGTTTTTGACCCTCTAGCGCCACCGTAAAATCAATATCTCTTAAGGGGGCCCAACAAAGTTTCCAAGCCGTGGAGTGCTGTTCCTTCCCCGACTAAAAAGCGCGCGGTTTCTCTAACAGCAACGTAGCGGAAGGAAAAGAGAGACGGGGAGGGAGGTGTTTCGGGGCGGCGGCGGCTCAGCTGCGCACAACGGTGCCGGCAGGAGAAAACGGCGAAGGGAAAGACGCGCTTTCCTTTTGGGCCACCTTAAAAACGGAGCTGACGCCGACGCCACGGAGCGGCTTCAATTCTGAGGCGGCCTCGGAGCAGAAGCGGGTCGCCGTCGCCGGGGGCGGAAAGGGGAATTGAGGAGCGGGGCAGCCGGGGAAGGGCCGGGCTCGACATCTACCCCCACCCCCACCCCGGTCCAGGATTCAGGGTGGGGATAGAGCTCCCTCGAGTTGCGGGTTCAGCCTCCCCACGCAGCGCCCGTTAACTCTTTCAAAGGGGCCGCGGCTGCCCCGCCCCTCCCCTCATTCCGAGCTAGTGAAGAGGGTTTCCCCCTCTCCATCTCTTCGCTGTCTCAGGCCTCGGTGCTTTTAAACGGACCACTCTTGCCTCAGCTCTCACCAGTAGTCACTACTACCCCGGCAACGGCTGCTCCACCCCTCACCCACCCCACTGCTTCCTGAGGCAGCCAGGAAGCGGGGACGGAGGTCGTTGGTCGCTTCAGGAAACCCGGCTCGCCTTTCTTCTGGCCGCCTCGCGACCCACCCGGCTCCCGAGACGCGCGCGCCGCGCAGGGGAAGGCGCGCAGCAGCCCCCGGCCCCACCCCCGCAGCCCGTGCCCTTCCCTATGCTCTCGTAGAGACCGTTGCCTGTCTAAAGAGGTGGTGGTGGGGAGGGGGGAGAGAGGCTCCCTTGCCACCCCTTCGCCTCAGAAACAGCGGGAGAGAGTAAAGCGGCCGTTAAAGGAGGGCTCCGTCCACGCGCTGCGTTCTCGTCTCTCTCCCTCCCCCATCCCCCTCCGACCCGCTCCCCCTCCCTTGGGCGTGAGGGGACGGCGAGGAAGGGAGGGCCATGTGCGTTTGTTTTGAGGCCCCGCTGCTGCTGCTACCACAGGACAGGCGGGAGGGAAGGAAGCGCCCGGAATGGACACGCCGTTCGCTTCGTTCCAGCCCTCCCAACAGCCACACTCCCCCCCACTCCCAGCTGCCGCCCTTCCCTTCCCTTCCCGGCCAACCTCCTCCTCCCGCCCCCGCGTGTCCCGAGTGCCCTCCCGCGTGGCGGCGGCTCTTCTCTCTCCCAGCCGCCGCCTCACGGGCTTGCTGCTTCCCTCCCCACCCATTTCTCGCACCCCCTCCCGCAATTTCACACGCCTCCCCTCCCCTCCCTATCTAACCCTTGCCTTCTTCCTCCGCAATACTTCTACATCTATTCTCTCCCCCCCCCAACCGCGCACCGTCACTCCCTCCTCCTCCTCCTCCTCCTCCTCCTCCCCCCACCGCGGGTAGATCCTAGTTTGGTCTGCCTGCCTGCTTGCGTGAACTGCGCGTTTAAATTAATTATATATTTATTGGGCTTTAATTTCCTGCCAGGCGGGCTGCTCTCCTTTCCCCCCTCTTTCTCCGCCTGCGTGCAAAACGGTGCCGGCCCGAGCAGCAGCAGCAATTTGTGTGTTGTTGTTTTTAAAAAATCCTTGCCATTTTGGTAAGGGGAAGGGCTCTATCCTGTAAAAGCGATCGCCTAAGATAAGGCAGACAGTATTTGGGGGGGGGGGGACTAGGAAGAGAGAAGAGGAGGGGAAGTAGGAGGGGAAGAGAAGGAAGGAAGCGGAGCTGTTGTTATTTTGGAATCCAAGAGGAGGGAGGGAAGAGAGAGATAGAGAGGAGGGGGGGAACCCATCACCCCCCCTAAAATTCCCAAAGCAAGGAAGGACAACCCCAGAAAAGGACTCACTTTGCCTGATGACTCAACGCAACTAATAATCATTTGTCTCCTCTCCGGCGAATCCCTCGTGCTGCTGCTGCTGCTGCTGCTCTTGCTGCCTGGCACACACGGAGCGAGATTGAAAGTGACACATCGGGCGCTGCTGGCTGCTCGGCGGCGATCAGAGCACCGGCTTCTGCGGCCGCTTCTCCCGCTTGCCCGGGATAGCGTCTCCCTTTAGAGGCAGCCTCTCCACCCCTTTTCTTCCCCCCTCCCCCCTTGATTTCTTTCCCCCCCTTTTTTTTGCTGAAGGTGTGAGAAATCGCATTTCCCCCTCCCTCTCTTCCTCCCCCTCCTCTTCCTCCCCGATCCCAGAGCTCTCACCTCTCCTCTCCATTCGCCTCTTCGGGTGCGCTTTTGGGAAGAGCTCTTTCCTCAAACTATCGAGCCGTCTGGGCAGCGCAAGGCGACACGAGACATCCTGACCCGGGAGCGTAAAAAACCATCGCGCCTTGAGGTGGCTGTGGGGTAGGGTGGGGGAGCCGAGAAAATAACGTACAAAGAGGACCCCAGAAAACTTTCCACCCTGGATTCTCTACTTTTGATCCATGGACAGAGCCCAACTCAGCCAAGTTACGGACAGACTATAAGCAGTAAGTACTTAGCAAAAACTCACCGCGATGGTCTCGAAAAACTTCTTTTAAGAAGCCAGATCAAAACAAACAAGCAATTTACCGATGACTCTATAATTGTTATTGAGGTGCTTCAGGTGAAAGTGTTGCTGTTATATGTTACATTCCCCTTCATTTATTTGTTTCTGTATAACTCCGTGAACCTCTCTAGCCGTGCCTTTTTCTTCTGTTTGTTGCTGTGCTACGTTGTGTAGTCAAGCTTGAAAACTCAATCTGCTTGAAATAGCATTTCGGCACAAAATATCGAACGGACCTGCCAATGCTCTCTCTAGGATTTGCAGGCATACAGACGGGGAAAGACTGGAGGAAGAAGGGTCCCCCCTTTTCAAGCAAATTTGTACTTTAACTTTTCTTTTGCCGAATAATAATTAAAACAAAATGGTAAAAATGCCACTATTTCTAAGCAGAACTTTTAAAATCAGAAATGAGGATGCCTGATATACCTTGGGTTTTGTTCTTTTTTTTTTTTTTTTTTAAAAAGATTTCTTTTAATAAAATTAAAAAGGAGCTAGGTTTTTTAAGGGTCCTGAACTGTCATTGTAAGTCTGTCTACTATTGTTGCATGGTTCGCTCAGCACAGGACCGATCTTTAAATGCATCACTAGGTACATAACTGGACCACTATATTGTATATTGGTTCAAATGCCATCTGAAACACATTAACCGCTTTAATGCTGCACACTCACTTCTTAATAGATTTGTTTGCCTGAGTCCCTAGCTTTTCTAAATTGCACTCTCTACCCCACAGACGGAAACCGTGGCGTGTAAATAGCTCCGGTAATAGCATGGTTTATAAAGCCGAAGTTAAATGAATGATCAACTTCTGTGAACCTTTCTGTGTCAGTACTTGTTAGCTGCCAGCTCCCCAAGCAGCATAGGAAGCATATTAGCAGCCTAGGAAAGGTATTAAGTCAAGTGCAAAATCAAAGACTTCTGGTTAGCTCTTTAGTGCTATGTGGGTCATTTTTATTCCAGCTTGAAGCACTCTTCCTTTTTAATGTAGATGTGATTAATTGATACATGATTCGATGTGGATGTTTCTGAAGTGGTGCTGTTTCTCTCTCTCTCTCTCTCTCCCTCTCTCTCTTTCTCTCTCTAGGTCCTTGCTCATTTTATTGTGATCTGCCTGTGGGAACGTTGTCTCCAACGCAAAGTAGTATGGACCGGAGAAGTGAGAGTCCCTGTCTAAGGGATAGCCCAGACAGAGGGAGCGGCAGCCCTGATGTCAAAGGTCCTCCCCCGATGAAGGTGGCCAGACTTGAACAGAATGGGAGCCCTATGGGAGCCCGAGGGAGGCCCAATGGCTCTGTCACCAAATCAGTGGGAGGTAACAAACCTAGTAGAACTAATGTATACATAACAGACTGGTGGCTGAGTTATAATGGCACAGGGTGTCAGGGTTCAGGTTGATGAAGCTTGAGTGTCTTGGTGTAGAATTACAGGAAGAAAGTCAATGGCTGACTGTTAATGTCCCGCTTGCCTCTCTCATCAGTAACCAACAGCCTCATTATGGTTAAATAGGAAAGTGGTTTATATAGAAGGTGGCATATTTTGGGCATTTTGCCACTCTGTACCAGGTGTTAGCTGGTTTATGTCACAGTTAAGACTTCTTAGCTTTTCCTGGAAAGCTTTAAGTTGTTAAATTCTTTGCCCTTCTTTTAGAAGGACACAAAAAAGACGTTGGTTTTTTTTTGTTTTTGTTTAGGGCTGCCTTCTGAATAGTAGCTTTTGCACTATGACTGTATGTAGATCTAGTGGCAATGTTAGTTCTTTAGCAGCATAATTATGTATAGGTTGACTCAGTCCCACTGAGTTCAGTGGGGCTTACATCTGAGTAAATACGTACAGGATTGTAATGTAACTGAATTAAATAGACTTTTGCATTGTAAACGTTCTAAAAAACTTACAAAGGAAGCAAATTTAAATTAATTTCATTATAGCATTATAGGTCAGCCTAATCTTATTTGTGTCTCTGAAGTTGTGTTATGTATATGAATATATGGAGATAACTAAATGTATCCCTTTTTGAATCACTTGTCACAAACAAGAGAAAATTGCTCTACTGTTACAAGAGCATTACTAGTCCAGTTTATTTGAAACTGAATAGCTGTGATGGCATTCTAGGATTGTGATCCTAAAATACTTACTAGGTAGTTAAAGTTTCACAGCAATCAGTAGAATATAATACCAAGTAAATGTATAAAGCAGTTAATTACTTTAAAGAATATTCCCTGTAACAAAACTAAGATTTTGCTTTTAAGGACAATTACAAAAGTTTTTTTTAGCACCAGTACAGTTGGTATTTAGATACTCTTGTGTTCTGTGATTTGATTTCAGTGATACAAGTAGATGATTTCTTAAAATCCCAGATGTGCAGCCACTTAAAGGTCTTTAGTTCTGAATGTTGCATGTTTCACTTCTTTTACCTCAATCATCTTATCTTTGGAGCTGAATATTATAACAGGGTCTAATATTTCTGCAAAATTTCTAAAGTAGAAAGAAAAGATCATGGCTGATAGACAGTTCTGAAAAACATACAAGATACTACAATGTCTATGAACTGAATTCTTATTGGATAGCAAGAAATGCAAAATTGAGCGTATATACAAATAGTTTATTATATTTTGAGTGATGATAAAATGCAACATAGTGTCACTGCATCCCTTTTAGCAGTTCTATCACTTTGTGTGCTTTCTAAATATTTCTTGCTGAGTGGAATTAATGATTGCCAAAGATTGTTGAGGAACTTCATCTTGAGATTCTCCTCTCTCCATCATCTTATTAGTTATCTGAATATTTTCTGACAATGGAAAGTAAAGTTTTTACAATAGCTTGAGAACCTTTGGTGAATGCTTCTCTTTCCCCATACTTCTTATCATTGTGTTCTTAGCGCCAAAGGGGGAAAAGTATGCCCTTAAAAACTATGCTTATGAGGAACTTGTACAAGTAATAATAGTGTATTTATGGATTTGCTTCTAGCTAAATCTTTCTGTCAATGTTTCAAAATGACCGCTTGCAGGAGCCTCAGGCTGTTTAGAAACATTTTTTTTAAAGAAAGGGTTTGAAAGTTTGCATTAATGTCTTCTGATCCACAGCATTTTTTTTTTAATGTTTAGGCCTACATATGTTTTCTCATTGTTATAGTGCCTTGCTACAAGAAGTTCATAATGCTTTTTTGAGTATATTGGTATGGAGTAGGATGCATGATTTTATTCAGTTTTATGTGAAGGTTTTCATTTCTCGATGCCATTGTCTAAAGAACAGATCTTTTCATTCACTTCTGATTCAAATGGTGAACTTGCACTATTAACTGCACTACTGACTGATTGAAAGGAGGAACTTGTACTGCAGTTCTCTTTTAACTGTGTTTCATTCAGATTCTAGTAGTTGTAGTACTTGTTTACAGGAATGAAAAAAGTCTGATTCTCAAATCAGTAATACTCAATACTAAAGTAGTTAATTCAGACAACCTCGATAAGGCAATCATTGTTTAAAATTGATTTTCATTTCATAGTAGAAAGCCCTTTAAAGCAACTAACTTATGAAAGGCCTTTTGTCACTGTCCTCCTAAAGTCTAATTTTATTTTTAAAAGTTCAAGGAAATTGTTCACAATTTCCAGCGCAAATTATGATGTGTGTGCATTAGAAGAGGCTTAAGTGGCTTCAGAAGCTGTAGTGAAATAGTACAAATGTACCTTTTTAATTGCAAAAGTCAAATCTGATTTTTCTAGATGTGAAAATAATTTATGATATCAGAAAGGAAAACTAATGCCACATGTACACATTTTTGGATTGTTAAAGTGAGATAACAAGGTTTCTAGTTACATTAAAGGAATATTCAGTACATCATATAGTGAAAAGACTTCCCAAGGTAATTCATGTATGGTGGTTTAGTTTGAACTTTAATGTAAAGTTGAGGAAAGTTTCTAGCTTTTAAAAAACATGTCTATCAAACCTTATTTATCTTGTGTCTGGGAAAAAAGGGAAGTACACTGTTTCTTTGCTGTGTACCATGCTAGGTATTTGTTTAGAATTCAGTACTATTTGTTTAAACAAAGGGTTAATATATCTGAAGCTATTCCAAGTGGTGAGCTGCATTAATAGACATATTTCCCATATTCTTTATTTTTTATAATGGCATCTCTAAGCAAAGGAAACCTGCAAAAATATGTAAATGTTCTTCACAGATTTTCTTTTAAATTTAGTATGGTAAAATAAATTTTACAGAAAGCTTTTATGTTGCTAATGCCATATTGAATCTTCTAGAGAAAATCTGTTTTGGTGTTTGGGGAAAGATGTAAAACTCTTGAAAAACTCTAAACAAAAAGTTAAGCAGGAGTATGGTAGAAGAATTTTCCTCTGGGAATGTAAAAACTTTCTGCTGTTTACCGCGTTAATTTTAGCAGAACTAGTCAGGGTTAGCTGTTTTTCGTGGTTGCTTTAGCTGTTCTAGCAGTTCCTGCAGTTATCTAAGTGCTCTGTTTTAAACATCTATATAATAAAACAGAAGTGCTGTGATAGTCATGATTGGCAGCTTTTATAGTGAGACTGTGGGAGAAAAAGGCGAATATCTCTTTAAAACACATGACGCCTGGGAGAGAGGTTAAAGCAAGCAAGAGCTCTGTGGTGTTGACAGCTTTATATCCCTGCTGGGTAACATTCACTTACTAGAATTGGCGTCCCCTCTCAGTTAGTAATTCGCTCCATAAGGATTTTGAAAAAGGTTGATTAATGGCTATGGAAGTCAGATTTGTAAAAGTTCTGATTAAAATTTATCTGTGTTCACAACTCCTCAATTTTCGTGGGCATTTTCCTTTTTATTAGTATTTATGATCCTAATCCCCCTAAGTTCTGTTTGAAATTGTGGAGGCTAGTTTTCAAATCATTCTGCTATTTGTCCTTCAGTGAAATAAACTGAAGTATAGAAACCACATAGTGTCTTATACCAACATCAAATGTAGACAGAAAGATACTATGTCATATTTGATCCATGCCAGTTGATTTCTACTTTTGTTATCAGGTTCTGCATATTTGATTCAGACTGATTTAAGAACTAATTGGTTTTTACTTAAACAGAAATTTGGTGTGAATGTATTTGAGTCTTATTTTCATGTGTGATAGACCAAATCTTGTACAATTTCTTCCTGGACTACATCAAATAAACTTTGAAACATTATATGATCTAAATGCTCAGACAGATGTCCCAATTTTAATAAAGTGCTCTGATTATAACATTATAGTGGGCTGGATCGAGACATAATAATGGAACTTAGATTAATTTCAGTGGGTTGATTAGGATTAGGTCATGATTAATTTAAGTCCCATTGATTTCAATGAGTGTACTCTAAACCTGGATCCAATCCATTTTTTCTATCTTTTTGGAAATTACAGGCACATTAAACCTGGTTTAATATTTCTTGGAGAAATGCTAAATCACGTTTTAAATTGTTCATAAAATGGCTTACAGCCCAGTCTTATATATGCTTACTCAGAATCAAGTCCCACTGAGTTTAGGTTGTAACCTTAGACATCAAACATGGAGCCCAATTTTATGTATGCTTATTAAGTCCCATTGAATTCATTGCTGCTTATTTCCAAGTGGGATTACAGCTCTTGTTTTTTAAGGCCTAGCATACCACTGTTAAATGCTAATTACTACTATTATTATTATTTATTTATATAGCACCATCAATGTACATGGTGCTATATAGACTACTAGTAGAACTAGGTCTAGAATAGTATGTTGTGACCTTTTATTCTTGTTACAAATATAATGAGGGGGAAATAACCTAACATTTTGTGGAAGCATTCAAATAGTACATGTAATAGTAAATGAGTTCAGAGCATTGATATATGGTGTCATTGGAGTATTGCTTGTGACCACTGTCAACATAACCTTGCAAATTAAGTCTTTCATTGCAGATAGGTAGAGAGTAAACCCTAAATGCTGAGTCTTTAAATAAAATTCCTCCAATACCTTATGTTAGAGGTATATTGTTTTACATTGAGCATACCTTGTATTGGAAGCTAAACCACAGACACAAGTTTATTCCTGTGCAAGTTTCGAATGCACTGTTTTTATATAAGTTCTAATTGGATAATGCATCCTTTTGGTCCCAGTTAAAAATGTTTATTGTTATACATGATAGATTACAAAGTTAAAAACATCAAAGTAAAATTTGGGGAATAATTTAGAGTGTTAGAAAAAGTATATTTTTAAAAATAACTTTTTATCTTTTAAACGTAAATTTTGCAGTCATAGTGTTGGAGTCACTTAGCTTGTCTTTCCCCCTATTTCTTCTAAGAAAATAATGTGTTTCTGATTTCAGTACTTGGTGTGTTAAAGCAAATATGGAGTTTTGATTTCAAAATGTTTGCAGTTCAGCATCCGCAATCAGAATAATATAAAATAGCCTCCAATGGGGAACCTAGGTTGATGTTTTTGTGTAATGGCCTACCCAGATGATATCAAGAATTGTTAATGTTGTTCCCCACCTTGATCCAAAGGGAGAGGCGGGTAAGAAATAATAATAATAATAATAATAATAATAATAATAATAATAATAATAGAAGATAATACTTGAAATGTTCTACGGAAAGTCTTAACCATAATGGATTTGAAAGTTCAGTATGAGCTATAATATTTTTAATGTAATTGTTTGTAAGATGTTATGCATGTTTTGTGGAGAACTAAAATACCCGAAGCCCTTATACTAAGCAAACTAAACAGATCAGTATTGTGTGAAAAATTGGAACCCTGACACTAAAAACACTTATTTGGAAGTGTAATCCCAGTGATTAAAAAGAAAAAAGAAAAAAAGAAAAGAAAAAGAAAGTATGTAGTTGCTCAGATGTGTTGCTGAGTTCATTGAAATAAATATGTTTAGAATTACAGCCATATAGGATTACAGCCATATCTTAACTTCTCAATTGATTTGGTAGGTTTTTTAATGTAAGCTATTTCATTGATTTCTTTCCAAGTAAAGTACATAGACTTGGAGCTTTTGTATCAGAGGAAGTACATGGAGCAGATTTACACTCTGTTCTTCATTCTTGTACAAAAATGTATATTAAAAGCAGTTGGTTTTTTTCCTTTCTTTTCTTAAATGAGCCTCATAGTGCAATCCTATACATTTCTACTTGGAAGTAGGTCTCACTGATTTCTTTGGGACCTATTCCCAGGTAAGTGTGCATAGGATTGCAGCCATAGTAGCTTATTTGCTGAAAACCAGTTGGGCAAATATACATTTTAGGATGCTCAGAAAAGCTATATCCAATATAACATTAATTCTAATACGCACTATTTGTGTAGTAGAATGCATCCTGATACATATGCAAGAAATGCATTTCAGTAATGCATTATTGCTCTTCGTGCTAATTTCTTATGCTGAAACTGAAATAATGTTTGCTAGCTGTTGGAGGAAAAGTGGTGCCTTGAAAAGATGTTAAATATTTTGACAAATATTTTGTGTATATAAGACTTTAGAGTTGGGAAAATGCCACTGTAATGGCAATATAATGTGGAAACTTTGCGGATATAATATTGAGCAAATTTACTGTTTCCAAAGCAGATGGATCTTTGGACACAGTATATGGAAAAATGAGATCACTTTACGCCCCCCCAATCCGCCCCCCCAAAAACCCTTTGCTTGATAGTATTATAAACATGAATGAAAGTGCAACCTTGACATAATGCATCATCGTTGTTAGTAATGAAATGCATTTTTTTCATCCCTATCAATATCTTTGGAAATAACTGTAAATGAAAATTAAGAAAGCCTCATGCTTATACCCCAAGGCATTGGGCAGCCTAATATAGTTCCTATCTTATAACTACATAGAAAGTCATACTGGCTAGCTGGGATCATTTGCTGGGTGGGCTGTGGTTGGTGTTACCCTCACTTCAAGATTAGAGTCCATCTTCTAGTGGTACCAAGATTCTACTATTATGTGTCTCAAAGTACTTTACAACCCAAGACAGTGTTTAATTAATATAACTTGTTCGTGTGTATGTGAGATAGAGAGAACTGACAGCTCTTTCTGAAAGGGAAAGTGCTCTCTCACAACAAAAAACACAAAATATTGACTTTGAACTATCGTGTGTGCTTAAAATGAATCTCCCCTCCTGCACCCCCGAGATAAATGATGAATCAATCTTACGTTAATTAGTTCCTACTGTATAAACTCCACAGAAACAGATGCACTTTCTTATGAAGACATTCTATAAGTGAAGCTGTTTTAGGAGCTAAAGCCACAACTGACAAACATTTGAGGAGCTGATGATTTTAGAGAAAAATACTTAATTATCTCTGCAATGCTGAATTTTCCCACCATATTTAAGCTAAGCGTTCATCACAGAGAGTTAAACATTTATCCTGTAGGTTTTTTTTTTGTAAGAATGAGTTGATTTAGACTACAAGCAAAGAGTATCAGTGGAATGCAAGGCTTCCTCTACTACTGTAATATCTTTTTCTAAAATATTAGTGTGAATGACATTTCTTTGAGACCCTTCATGAAGTCCTGTGTATTAACAATATCATAGTTCGATTATATGAGGTTTCCTGGGGAAATATCCCCAGAGCAGACCAAACAAAACAGGAAATGTATCCCAACCCTGAACTAAATAGTGATAAAACAATTGGGATAGGCAAACTGATGAAGATAAACACTATATAAAAATATCTGATAGTATTATTTTACCTATGCAGGCTGAAAATATACATTAAAAGACAATAGAGGAAAATACAGTACTGTTGTGCTGATGTCCATTGTATTAACAAGGTCAGTAGTTCAATTATATAAGGTTTCCAGGGGAAACATGCCAATCTAGAAAACATTTATGAAGAATTTTTGTTGAACACTTGCTTGAAAGTAAATTCCTTTGATGTAGGGAAGCGCTACCCTTTACAATTGCTGTAGGAAATATTTGTATTACACTGCCATTTTCCTCAGCAAATGCATAAAGTGTAGAAGTAAAATACAGATTTTCCCGTGTTATATGTATCAATAATAGTTAATTAAAATGAACTAAAAAGTAAAATGTGCATCTGCATGCATCTGGGAAACTTGATTGCCTCAGGTTTCCCCGATGTGTGTACATACAGCTATTTACATGGTTTCTTAGAACAATTGAATACTTGCAAGTAAACATGTTTAGGGCAGGGTATCCTCAAATACATATTATTTGTATTATACTACTAAAAAATTTTCTCGCAAGGAGACTAATTTGAATTTTGCGTAATTTGTTTCTACATATGCTTTCCACACCACTACCATCATTTGAATTTCAGAATGAATTCTGAAAAAAACTGTGAGACATAAAGTTGGTAGAAATTGTGAGCATAACCTAGAGCAAGTTAGGCAGCCTCACTTGATGGTATTTACAGTACAATCTTATTGATGTCCTGTTGAATTCAGTAGAACTTGCTCTCAGGTAATTTAGAATTACAGCCCTAAATACTGTGATTAATCCTACTGAATTCAATAGGTTTTAGATGTATCTAATCTACTTTTGATTTCTCCCTATTTTTTTTTTAGTATTGTCTGCTTGTTTGTGTAAATGCCAAAATCCTGAGTTTACCTATACATTGGTTCAACAAAAGCGTGGTCTTTACTAGCTCTTTGTTCCCAATAAAATGTATGTGTGTGTGTGTTTATATAAATAATTTTATTTTCTAGCTTTAAAAGGCATTTGATATAAAATAATTAAGATCCAAAAACTAATTTTGCTGATGAAGAATTGCTTCTTTTTTTGGAGACTTAACAAGGCGGTCTTACAGTAACATCAAGATTTTAGGGGAAATCTCTGTAGTTCAAGAAACAAAGACCTTGGCTTCTAAGAGCTATGTTGCACTCGCATGTAACAGATTATTGAAATGATTTAGTTTATTGTATGTTTTTGTGGTTAACCTGTAAAGTGTGAGGCAACTTCACATTTTTTTTGTGTATGTATTTTTTTTAACCACATGCTAAACAGTAAAAATATGCTATGGAGAGTAAATCCGTAGTCATTTTCCCCTCCCTGTTTCATCATGGTTTTAGTATTGCTTTGAGCTGTCCAGTCCTTGATAGGTGTTTGATGCAGGTAGGATTGCTTGCATGTTTCAATAAAAACTGATTTTTTACTCTATGCCCAGGCATCTGACAGCCAATGATGGGGCGTTATAGGTTTTTTTAAAAAATCAGGTTGAGTTATTTTATTGTTAATTGTTTTAAATTGTTTTAAAACTCTTGAATGATAAAGGTTTTATATTACGGTTTAACATGCTGTGAAACACCCAGAGAGATCTGGCTATTGGGTGGTATAGAAATTTAATGAATGAATGAGGTCACTTTTCAAGTTATTAAAGTATGTTGTACTGTTTGGAATTAATAGTTCCATCTCATGTATGTTCAAGTAGAAATATATTGGCTGTCTTTACACGGTTTATGGGTAATTGTTTGTGCCTTTCATGAGTGTGATTGAAACTGTGGCCAAATGTACTTGTGGTAGTATCTAGAGGTAATATGATTATAATATAGTATGTGTAATCTCAGTCTGATTATTTTTGTAATTGAACAAAGGATAGTTTTGGTTAAAGATAAAACATACAAAAGAACTTTTAAGCTACAATAAGGTGCCTTACCACTTAATTTATGGTTGGTTTAGAAGATATTCCCACCCACCCCTCTACATAAGTTGTCCCAACCTTCCTTGGGCACTCAGGCTTGTTGGCAGATACCAGAGTGAGGAATATGGCTGGAATCCATTTTTCCAGCACTTTCCCCAACTTTTAAAATCACTTTTGGCAGTAATTCCGGTGGGAATAGCTGGTTTATATCAGTTACTGTCCAATTCACAGGTTATATTCATCTATGTGAATGCATATCTATGGGTGGTCAGCACTGCTTGTATGGAGAACAAATGTATTGTGTGAACTGGGTCTTGGCATCCACATCTATGACACACTGATGATGCAATATGGTTGCATTTAAATTTGGGAAGATTTGTGCTGGCTGCTATGAAAAGGAACTTGATTCCAAGTCATTGTGCTTAGGATCATAGCCTAAGGCTATTCATGTGGAAGTAAGTATCCTTGAAGTCAGTGGAAACGGGTTCCAAGTATATGTGTTTTTTAGGACTGGAATATTCTAATCTGGCAAAAGCTTGTAGGAAGAATCTTCATACGAAGGCACTTTTTCTTCATTTTGTATTAACCACATAATTAGATTTTAAAAAACTTTAATGTTACACAATGATGTTTCTTTGATAAGTAAAGCTTCCTTTCAATAATTTTATTACCATTTTTTTTTGTTACATGAAGCAGCACGGGGCCTAGACGCTACTTGTTTTATGTGGCTTAGGCCACAATCCTATACCCACTTATGTGGGAGTAAAATTTCACTGGTGAATGAACATGAAACAGCACAAAATGCCCTAGGTAAAGAAAAGGGCAGAAGTTGCTGGAATGCATGCAGCAGTCCAGAAGAACAGCGACAACACCAGGGAAAATAACAAAGGCTAGATAGGAGGGAGCGTGGTTTCGAAAGGGGGTCTGTCAGCCAGAAAAGATTTTGCAGGCCGGATTAGGGCCGCGGGCTGGAGGTTCAACATCTCTGCCCCTAGGGCTTCCTGAAATAAATGTTCACTCTGAACCTAAACATTCTTATTTGGGAATAAGGCCCTGCATCAACTTCATTCCATGTAAATGTATTTAGGGTTAGACTTATGTTCAGGATATTTCTTTTTAACGATAAATATTACTGATGGAGTTATGCTAAAGATGAAACATGCCCTTTGAATAACCTATATTTTTAAAAGGAATACAAATTCATATTTTATGGCATGTGCCTTTCCATTATTTATATGTTACAACTGAATATGCATATTTCTTAGATTTGATATTTTGTATTTTATTGGCTATTAAGGAATAAAATTCTCAGTTATGAGTTATGCATTACTTTGCAGTAAAAGGTGCCTTTCATAATGTCTTTTCCAACTTACAAATAACTTTTTTGCCATAATACTCACATGCTAGCAGAGCAACATGATAGATGTCTCCTTAAGTGTCGTAGTAAAAGAAAATGACTTGTATTTTGAGGCTGTGGATAGTTTATGTTGTTTTGGACCAATTTCCCAAGCAGTGATCGAAAACAGATTACAATAACAATTATACAGTCAGAAGATGCAATATCCATTTCTGCCTTAATTGGGTGAAAGAATAATAAAAACATCATTAAGAAAAATGAGATGGACCTGTCACATACTCTACCAATTTTTAGACTTTGAGAAAAAGCAGAGTAACTGAAGTGGTGTTTAGTTTACTTCATCTTGTTAGCTAAAATCTGTATTTATGGTAGAAAATATGTGATTCACAGATGTTAAAGCAGTTACTAAAAACTTGTCCACATCTTAATAACGGCATAGGTGAGATAGTTGGGCTTATGCCTTTCAATGAGATAAAAAGCTTTCTTGGTCCTGCTTATTTCTTTTCTGTGTTCATTACAATTGGAGCCATTGCTGATCTTCCACTTTCTGAAATGGAAGAAATACTTTACTGGTGGTGATGGTATAGTTTTACTTGGATCCTAACTTTCTGGGCTCATCTACAGTACAGCAAGTAGGATATTCCACTATGAAAGTGCTATATAAAAGGCAGGAGAAACACCAAGCAGCATATAGCAGTATGAAAGTGGTATATAGTATGTCTCAATGGGCCCCAACAGTTGCCAGTGCACTTCAATACCACTATTAAGCAGTAGTGCGGCTCCTACCTTTTATATACCACTTTCATAGTGGAATATCGTGCTTGGTGTAGATGAGCCCTCTGTGAACAGATTAGAATTCACATACATGGAATGGGATTTTCATATTTCTGCCTTCCCTCTGCAGACACCAGAGGCTCTGAAAACCTGTTCTTAGTGATTGGAGAACCCTTGGGAATACTGTGGGATATGGTGAAGGGTGCAACAGAGGGAGGAGTTGGTGAAAATATCCCTCCCCCAGCCCTATGTGAACAGAGGAGTAACCAGGATCTAAGCCATTGTTTTAAATGCATCTCTCCCCAGGTCTTTGGACTACTTCTCAGTACTACATTTTGGCTGTGTTTTGATAACATGATAGTCAACAGTAGGGTAACAATCAACTTAACAGTTGCTTATTGAGGGGGTACTCCCCACATGACATGATAATAATCAACCGTGGTGTGGATTAGGATCAGCATTGAGTTGACTATTAATCCATGCTGAGTTCACTCATTCATCCCCTCTCTCTCCCTCATCAGTTCTCTGCTAGCATCCCATCAGCCATTGCTGCCAAAAAGCAGTTTGACCGCTCTTGCCTTGCAACTCCGTGGCTGAGGAAATAACCAACGATGCCCACCATACGACACGATAACCAGCTGTGGTTCAAATAGCCAATTCTGCATAGCGTTGATTATTTGCGTTGGTTATTTTGGCCATTGATTAAAAAACTCCCGCTATACAACACAATAACCCACGGTGGGTTAAATAATCAGCCGTTGACTATTTAAATCACCGTTGGTTATTGTGTTGTCCAAACCCAGTTACTGTGTTCCATTTCTCCCTCACTTCTTTTTGTCACCACACAGCATAAGTGTGAAAGTGGTTGTTTGATTTCTCCCTCGAACACTGGTCCAGTTCTAAATTTGGTGTGCTATTGCAAACTCTATTGAAGCATTGCACCTGCAAGCTGGAGCAGGAACTGGGCCTGTCTGGTAGAGTGTTTAGTTGACTGCTTTGCCACCTACATTCTCTGAGGCAACAAAAGAAATGCTCCCAAAGCAGTGATTTAATAAGTCCTGTATGTAGATAGTTGAATTAATAGTTAGGGATACAGTAAGTCCCTGATAAATTGTGAGCCCTTATGGTGCAATTATCTAGGAATTTCCCATCATCATCATCATCATCATCATCATCCATATCATCATCATAATCATCATCGCATTTATATCCTGCCTTTTTTCTTCCAAGGAATCTAAGGCAGCGTACATAATAATCTTGCCCTCATTTTATCCTCACAGCAACAACCCTGTGAGGTGGGTTGGGCTGAGAGTCTGTGTCTGGCCCAAAGTCACCCAGTGGGTGTCCATGGCCGAGTGCGGAGTAGAACCTGGATCTCCCAGTCCAATACTTTAGCCACTACACCATGTTTCCAGAATGGATGTCTAAACTTTCCTGTTATTTAAAAAATGGTGCCTGTTAACTCATTGCTGGACAGGAAAGTAGTCTTCTTTTCCTCAGCTGCAGAGGATTTTAAACTCTGAATAACCAACTTGATGAATGAAAGAGTTGCTACTTTTCGGGGGAGTGGTGAGAATGTGAAATTAGGAAGAAAGAAGCATACCTGTGTAGATGTTTAGACTCATAAGAACGTAAGAGATGCACCGATTCAGACCAAAAGGCCTGTCTGGTCCAATATGTCTTCCCAGAGTGGCCAACCAGATGCCTATGGCAAGACTACAAGCAGGACATAAGAGCAATAGCATCCTTCTCATGTTCTCCAGCAATTGATATTGAGATGCATACTTCCTCTGATAATGCAGATAATATATAGCCATCATAACTAGTAACCTAGATAGCCTTATCCTTCATGAAATAAATGTGTATGACCTTTGAATTATATGGAGCCTCAATATGATGTAGTATAGAGTTCCTTGGTTGCTAAGATGGCACAGTATAGGCCCATATTTTACTAACCTAAAACAAGGCCTTTAAAAGTGACACTTTCGTTATCCAGGCTTGGTGCTTCTAGAGTCTAGAAATGGGATTGTTACTGTATTGTGCAGATGATTGAGCTCATAGGGCAAAGATAGAGTACATTGTGAGCAAATAAGTTGCAATTAATATGAGGATGTTTTGTTAAATTTATGCACTGCTATTAGCTTAATGTCCGTATAAATATGGTGTCTTGGCTGTTCATTTTTTTTTTTGCATGAGACAGAAATTGAAAGTTCTTAGGATTGTTTGATAAAAAGTTAACTCATAAGCATCTTGCTTACAAATACATGTGCTCTCAGAAGTTAAATGAACATGGTGTAACATAATGTTATTGACATTTGTTAGCAGGAAGGCCAGCCTATTTGTAGGGGTAATCATTTTAGTTGCCTCACCAGCTTCTCATGCCTGGGCATTTTGGTGCATTTGGAAGAAATAGACATAGAATTTTGTGCCTTGTAGAGAAATGCACAGAAGTGTGTTCATTGAGCCCAACACATTTATTCTTACCAATGTACAACCCTTCTGTGCACTGTAGTGGGTTCCAGCAACCTGACAACCTGCATTGCATCACAGGTAATTATGCAACTTATGGTTGAACATGCAGCATGCATGGGGGTGGAGGGAGAAGCCACAGTAGCTTCTTTTACCCCCATGATCATCCAAATCCAGTCAATATATATCAGAAAAACCCGTTTACATATGCATAACTGAATTGTGCACAGGCAGGTTTATACTTGGGAACAATGATGTGAGGAGGCAGGAAGGAGGTAATAGAGTTACTGCCAAAGCTAGGGCCACCCACTGGGAAAGGTGTACTTCAGATGGCTTACAAAACAGTTACAATATCTCAGGTGACAAGGCAAAAGAATGAGTACATAGGAGACACTAAGAAAGTTGTTTTTTACAGAATGACAAACCATAGTTTGGTGTTCAGTGATCAAGCTCTGAGGTCATGTGCCTCTTTCTTTTCTTGGATAGTTTGCCCAGTTCAGATGTGGTGGTAAAGTGGTTTGTTATTCTGTCAGACCTGGGGGAAGGATTTGGAGCACAAGAAGGGAGATGCATTAATTCAGAGCTTGATTGTGTAGTGCCAAACGTTACTTTGTTATTGAATCTGAAATGAACCATGGTGTGTTGCGTCAGTGATAGCCTAAATAATTAAACTTTTATTTCAGCTGAAATTAAAGAAAAAAACACCCCACACATGTCAATCAAAGACACTTGATTTTAAATGTGATGGTGTTCTAAGGTATAGATAGGGCAGAATATATGTTCCTACATACAACTGATACAAAGGCATTCTGGATTTGTAGATTATTTGTGCATAATCCAACATTGTTAGGTTGTCCGATTACAGTATTTGGCTGCACAATTGATAATTCCAATCCTCAAAATTGTAGAATGTTTAACTGTAACTCACTTTAAATAATATATTGTGCAGAAGAAATAAGAACTAGTCATAATAGTTCCAGTGAACATATGTAAACAAATCCTCCTAAATAAAGTAAAAGAGTCCTGCTCTTTAAATTCTGCAGGGTTTTTCTAGCCTCGTAAGACATGAATAGATTTTTCATGTTTTGGAAAAAGTTTTTACGCTAAAGTTATACAAGATGGCATCTTAATATTTCAGTACAAGGTCTATTTGTAGCTGCACTTTTAAGACATTATAATGTGATCATTAAAATTAATTGTGGGTGGAATTTGGCATAGAAATTGGCATTTAAAAAAATTACAGCTACACAGGGAATTTACTTTAATTCTCTCCCCTCTGGACCATTTTTAATGCTATATGGGTATCAAAAGCACCAGTATATATTAAGTAGGTAGTTTTTAGAAAAGCATCAATAATACTATTTCTAAAATGGCGTCATTCGTTTGAAGTGTGATATTAGTGTATTTTCCATTAGTTCATGTTATTATATAGTGATGTGGCCTATTTGTAAAACAACAAATGAAACGGCTAAGTTGTGTTAAGGAATAGCTAAATTGGCTTTGCGCTTGCTTTTTAGTATGCATTTTTCAGAGCAATATCCTGCCTTTGGTGTACAATGTACACTGTACATCAGGGGTGCAGAACTACTTTTTTCCACCCAGTGTATATGGAGAACTTGGGTTTGACAGCTTTCATTCTGGGTAGAATGAAAGTTCTATTGCTAGAACTTCCTGATCCCCTGAGAAAGGGGTTGGCTGTGTGACAAAATACTGTTTTGTGACACCCCTCCTTTAGACACTACTGTTTGGGAATAATCTATCTCCTTGCATATAGATGTTGGACATTCCTGTCCTACCAGGAATGTACCACCTACTATTTCCCACTTTTTTTTAAATTCCCATGACTTTGAATATATTTTAGGCTATGCACTCCTTTTGCTAATCTACAACCTTAACCCTCCCTATCAAGTGCATGCTGCACATCTGTTCCCAGTTTTAAACTTTTCTGGATACCATCTTTCCATTCTCCTTCTCCCACTTGGTGTGACATTGACAGAAGAGGGAAAAGGTTTCTTTGCCTCAGTACTGTGGGTGCCTGTGGAGGAAAAAACACAAGTGCATTTCTCAGGTACTGTCCAGTAAGTGTCTGGAGTATTTGAAAACATCTCAAGTTTTAAACCACTTGTCCATATAGGCTTGCTGTTTCCTGAGAGTTGTGGCTGTCTATGATGAAAATTAACTTCAAACAGCTGAGTGTTGTAATTGCCTTTTGGTCAGGGAGGAAAATGGAGAATATAATTGTCTTACAGTATTGGCTTTTCCTCAGGTTTCTTAACATAGAGACTATACCTACCTCTGGTCTATATGCATCCAGGCAGTATGGCTCTATATGCCACGCTTGACTCAACTCAGTCTCGGTGCAAGGTACTTACTCAGTGGTCTCTCACCCTGCTTTTCTGATGAATTTTTGTGCGGTCTTGGGCACACAGTTTACAACACAACATAATTTATTTTTTTGTCATTGGTAGGGAGGGAGGGAGAGTTTTGTTCAGTGTTTTTTTGTTAAACAGTAATTTGGAGTGTGGAAATGGCAGCATCTACAGTGGCATTGGATCTTGTATACAGTTACTGTCTACACCCAATCTGTTTCTATTCTCCTTGAATCCACCTTTGATCTGTATTTGCATTTATTTGAAAGAATTATCAATTGCAGCGTACTCCAAAAATGAGTGTCACTTTTTGTGTTGGCTTCCCCTCACTTTTATGGAACA
The DNA here is from genome assembly GCF_023053635.1 of Elgaria multicarinata webbii. NCBI lineage: Eukaryota > Metazoa > Chordata > Lepidosauria > Squamata > Anguidae > Elgaria > Elgaria multicarinata. Next base: position 27,254,766 of record NC_086172.1, read on the forward strand.
AAGCATCTTCAGAAAAGAAATAGGTTTTGTTAAGACATGTAACATGCTGAAATAATAAGATGGCAATTGTATTAATTTATCTATTGGTTAATAACTTGTTCATAAGTTGGGTTGTTGACCCAAGTGGGTACTTAAATGCTAATGTGTAAAGTAGAGGACTGCCAATACTTTGGTGATTACATTTTTAGAGCAAAGAGTGGCAGTGATTTAATGGAAACCACAGAGAAATGTAATACAACATCATGGTGTAGTAATCGGCCATGAGGAAGGAGAACTTATTTGATAGATTAGGAAAGGTGTGTTCTAGTTTTGCTCCCACTTCAAACTGTAGTCCTGTTACAAATTCTTGATAACATCTTTACTTAATCAAACATTTGTACCACTGTGTCCTTCTTCAATGATGGCATAATGACCATATTACATGGACATTAAGCATAATTTTAGGATATTTTAAAGTATATGTTTCCAAATCTTGTAACAATCAAAGCCATCAGCTCACTCTCTCTGTCCTATATTTTTGTTTTCTTGGTTTGGATTGTCTTAAGTTGTATATCTTCCTGTATATTTTCTAACTAAATTCTCAAATTCTTTGAAGTCAGTTACCCCCTGTTAATTTACCCTTCCTTGTGGATACTCTCAACTTTTCATTATAGTTTTATAGGTGAATGTGCAGATATTTTTTCATGCACAGTTGCACCATATATAGGAAACTAGCATTAGAAAACAACAGCAGGTCATCCTGAGTACCATTTTTCCAAAATCAGTTTGGGATGATGAAGCACTCCCAGAAATCCAATGTGGATCACTAAAGATCCTCTACTAGGGGGCATTCACCTCACTCAGGTCTTGGCTGGTGCAGGGAGGAAGACTCCACCTGCCTCTGGATCCTATATTTTCCTCTATCCATCCCTGAACCCCATTAGGTGTGATTTGTTCACCATGGGAACCATTGAGAAACACCTAGAGATTCATCCCACGTACCTTTTCCCCTTGAATTATCCCCTACAGAGCTAAGCTGGTGCTGTTTTTGTTGCTACCCAGCGGCTAGATCCGTTGCATACCAGGAAATGGGTTTAAGGGGGGAAATGTAAAAAAAAAAAAAAAAAAATCAATGGATGACCCAATCCGATTCAAATTTGGTATGCTTAAAGCTCTCCTTAATATCTATTACTGTGCCAATTTTGATGTCTTCATTTTTAAAGCTTACGCAGATGTAAGCATTTGTTTAATTTTTCTTCAAATCCTGCTCCTGCGCCCCAGTGGCCGCTCGGAAAACAACAAATGATACGCTCGAAAACTAGTAGCAAAATATTGCACTCCTTTTGGTTGAGAAGCGCAATTAAAGCAGGATGCATGGGAGTACTTCACAATAAAAGCAGATTATAAGTTGGAAAACTTCGGAGTCCTTTGCATGCAATTCGTAGTGATTGCACAGTATAACGCTGGTGTGATAAAGCTCTGACATAAGGGTCAGTTCTGTAGTTCACAAGTGAAGTATTTCATGTAGATTACATGTAAAAACATAGAAACCTAGGCTTCAGCATACAAACATTGTAAATTTAGTGATGAATAGAATGAGAAACCTTTGCTGAGTCTTGAAGTAGAGCTTGAATGATCCAGCTCGGGTGAGTGGCCTATGGATTTCTGTTGCTTTAGGAAACTGGTGCAGTCCTGTACTGGAAACCAAGTATTTTCATCTAGGCAGAAATGTTTATGGTCTGAGTATTCCTGGATTTTACTTTGTTTGTAGTATCATGATCTTGAAGCAAACAGCTCATAAAGTGATGTTTCATTACTTCCCAGAGTTCAATGCAGTGCAAGAGGGGTGGGGGAAGGAATTGTTTAGTCACTTTCTACAAATTTGGGGCAGATATTTATAATTCAGTTTCCTTTATGTGGTCTCAAAGTGTATGGAAAGTGTAATAATTAGTCCCATACAATATATATGTAAGTAAATGTATTTAGTTTGGCTTCAGTTTGTTTCCAGGAGAAGAAAAAAACCCTCCAGAACAATTGTCTGTGTTTTCTGTAAAAGGAATTATAATAATATTATTTATCTCCTAGAGGAGGTGTTCATAGATTATTGTTGAAATACCATTCATTTTATTATAAAGACCAATTATTGCTCATTGCCTGTATTTTGCCAAATGTAATTGTACATCAGGTATACAGATTGAAAATCAATTGGAGGTAATGTAGCATTCCAAATCTTATTTATCATTTTATTGCATCTTTATGATGTGCAGGATGTTGGTCAGAAGAATAGCAAGTATTATGTGATGGAAATTATGTACTTGTAGTGTTGCGTTTTGGAACTTACGAGAAACTAGCGAAACACTGCAAGTTTCAGTTTAGGGGTTCAATATAAAAACATAAGAAGAGCCATGCTGAATCAGTCCAAAGCCCCATCTAGTCCAGCATTTTGTACAAACGGTGGCCAACCAGTGGAAAATGGGCATTAAGATGGCAAATGTGGTTCAGTGTAAGTGTAAAGTGATGCATGTTGGGACAAAATATCCCAAGTTCAAGTATATTCTGATCTGAGATAGCAGTTATTGACCAAGAAAGAGCTCTTGGGGCTGTAGTGGACAGCTCAGTGAAAACATCAACGCAGTGTGCAGCTGCTGTGAAAAGGCAAACTCTGTGTTAGGAAAGAAATCAAACATAAAACAACCAATATCATACTGTCATTATACAGATCCGTACATGACTTCACTTGGAATACTTAAAAAAGGATATTTTAGAGTTGGAAAAGGTGCAGAAAAGGGTAACTAAAATGATCAAGGGGCTGGAGCAATTCCCTAATGAGATCGGTTACAATGTCTGGGACTGTTTAGCTTAGAAAAATGGTGAGTAAAGGGAGACATGCTAGAGGTATAAAAAATTATGCCTGTTGTGGAGAAAGTGGACAGCAAGGTATTTATTTATTTATTTATTTATTACATTTCTATCCCGCCCAATAGCCGGAGCTCTCTTTCTCATAATACTAGAATACTCTCATAATACATAATACTTTCTCATAATACTGTCTCCCTTTCTCATAATACTAGAAGCCAATGGGGTTGTCCCATGAACCTGATTGATGGGAAATTCAGACAGATAAAATGAAATACTTCACACAGCACATAGTTAAACTATGTGCTACTACAGGACGCAGTGATGGCCACTAATTAGGAGGCTTTAAAGGAGGATTAGGCACATTAATGTAGGATAAAACTGTCAATGGCTATTAGTCACAATGGCAGTATCCTGCCTCCAGTATCAGAGGCATTATGCCTTTGTATACCGGTTGATGGGAAAGACAAATGGGAGGGTGCTATCGCACTCATGTCATTCTTGTGGGTTTCCCACAGGCAACTGGTTGGCCACTGTGGAAACAGAACATTGGACTGGATGAACCCTTGGTCTGATCCAGCATGGGCTAACTTACATTCTGAAGCAGCTGCCCGTGACAAACCTTGAGTGCAATACCACCCTCCTGCTTGTGATCCCTAACAACTGGGAAATTGCTTTGCTCTACACCTCCCTGAGTGGTAGACAAAATAGCTACATTCACATGTAAAGCTAAACCATACAACAGCATTATGAGGATGAACGTATGTATCTGACTCATGCACTTCTCTCTTGTCCTCCAGCATGGCAATGAAGAGTTCTGAAGCTTTTGCTTTCATTTTAGACTACCAGCAGCTTGTAGGGTACTTGGATCTTTCAGATATAAATCATAAATGTTTATTAATGTTCAGTCACTGGCATCCTACTGATAAGGTCATACTTATTATCTTTCTTGGTTGAAAGGTGGAGGGGAAAATACTGATAATCTTGGGATGCACAACTCCCATTTGTTTTCAAAACAAATCCCATTTGTTCTTGGTTTTAATAATTCCGATGGACTGCACTTGCATAAGAGCATATGTCTGTAGAATGGGTCATTTCCAACAGAAATCTGTATTGTCTGAAATCTACAGTTGTGATCTTTGAAGGCTGGAATGAGTTCCTTGCAAATGAGCCCCAGAATAATAAATCTTCCTGAAATGCAGTGCTATTAAAACTAACCCAGTTCTTGTTTGGAAACACTACAGCTTATTAGATCACACTATTTAGTTTTATTTTAAGATAGATTTTAATTTCAAAAGGAATAAATGTATGTTATACCCTACTCTTAGCTGGGTCCTTTCATATAGTATTAGGATAAGCAGACAGCTTTCCGTCACCCAGGGTGGAAGATGAGAATATACAAACATGGTACAATGTAATGACAGGACAATTGGCTATTTAGTTGCTCTTGTTGAGGCATTCTCAAATCAACATAGTCACCTGGTTTGCACATAATGCTAATCCATAGTTTATTTAATCCATGCGTAATGCATGGTTTGTTGCCCTATTCATGGTTTGGCAGATGCTCAAACAAAGCGTGGTTTATTTCCTCAATCCTTGAGTTGATTGATTCCCTTCTCCTTTGCCTGCTCCTTCCCTGTATTCCAAGTGCCACTATGCTATAGTAATGACATGTAGTAATGGCGGGTGGTTTTTTTTTACCACTTTTGCCCGCTGCCTCAGTAACCTGGTGAAATAACCCATGAACAATCCACAGATCTGGATACACATGTAATGACAACCCAGAATAACCCAGAATTCACAACCCAACATCAAACCGTAGGTTCTCTTTCTGTGAAGAAACACACCTGTTCAGACAACACACTAAGCCATGGTGGTTAAGCATTTTGAGTTAAACATTATGGCGTAGCATGTTGTGTGATCCATTCCTAACCATGGTTGCTACTAACCATAGTTTAAACATGCTCGCTAATCATTTGCTGCAAAAGGGTTAGTGGCCTAACCATGGCTTAGCATGTTGTCTGAACAGGCCCTGTGTTGTTCATGGTTAACAAGCCATGATTTGTTAGTGCGGCTATGTTCGCACATCACAATAACCCAGAATTCAACAATTCATGAGTTAAATAAACCATGGGGTAGTGTTATGTGCGAATCATTTGGCTGCTCCAAAGTGGGAAACCTTCTTATGTTCTAACTAGGCAGACAGCTAGTGTTACTTCTGGAAAGAGGTGGAAATAACAATGCTAGGAGGTAGTCTTGTTGACTGTAGGGTTTATTTTAAAATGTAGGGTGCATATAGGGTGACCATATGAAAAGGAGGACAGGGCTCCAGTTTCTTTAACAGTTGCATAGAAAAGGGAATTTCAGCAAGTGTCATTTGTATGCCTGCAGCACCTGGTGAAATTCCCTCCTCATTCCAACAGTTAAAGCTGCAGGAGCCCTGCCCTCTTGACTAGATACAAAAGAGGACAGGGCTCCTGCAGCTTTAACTGTTGTGATAAAGAGGGAGTTTCACCAGGTGCTGCATGCATACAAAGGACAACTGCTGAAATTCCCTTTTCTATGCAACTGTTAAAGATACAGGAGCCCTGTCCTCCTTTCCATATGGTCACCCTAGGTGCATATGCATAAGAACTGCAAAGTATTTCATTACAGCTAGGGGGGAAGGTAGTGGTGATGGTGGGAACTTTAAACAGAAGAAAATCACAGATATGTGCATGGTCAAAATGATACATGTTAGGACTGCCGCACCATGGTCACATGTCACAGGCACTATTTGATAGCTGTCTGTAACATTAGTGTCAATCTCCCCCCACTCCCCAGGGAAAGATAAGAAACAATCTCAGCTGCTGAGGCTGAGAACAGGGCTGGCGGATGCTGAGGCCCTGGCTTCCTAATGGGGTCCACTGCTTATGCCTGACCTGACCTCCTTTTTCCAGCACTCTCTACAGAGGAGCACTGAAGAAAGGGGTCAGGGCAGGTGTTACTGTTAGGAGGTAAGTCCCACTGCTGCTCATGTAGAAGGCAGCCCACTGCAGGCACTCTTTTCAAAGGACCCCAGTTCATTTGCTGGTAATTGTGCTTGCTTGAGTTCAATTGTCTGGCTTATTCAGCCATAGTCCCACAGTGTGGTCAGTGCTACAGTCTTATCTGGAAGTGCCCTTTGTGTTACTTCATTCTTCTTGAGAGTCTGGAAGTCGACAGATCACAGGAAGAAAGAGAGGAAGTGTTCCGTTCAAACCAATTGACTACTTTCATATTCATGTCAAATGGACTCTAATGAAAAAAAAGTATGAACTGAACTGCCCCCTTCTCTATCTAGAAGATGGCTCCACCTTTACCTCAAATAGACAGTGATGTTCATTCCTTAGGATTTCTTGTACCTCCTTAGGGAGGTCCATACCACATGTTGACAAGCATGGTTCTCTTTGAATGCCTATTAGAATAAGATAATTATTGAAAGTTCCTGGATAAAGTAACATTAGCATTTAGTACAATTTTTGTATTAATTGGGGATGACTGAAGAATAAGACCTTTGTGAATTCCAATGTGAAATGTGCTGATCCACACCTCCTAGGGCATGTCTACACTGGGGAGGGGAGGGGGATCCTCCCTCTCAGTCCATATGCGGCGCGCGACATTCCGGGAGGAAGGAGAATGTTGCGCCCGTCATTTTAAAAATTATTATTGAAGATGAGCGCACGAGTGCTCCAATGATGAGGTTAGTTATATATTTTTTAAAAATAATAATCCCATGAATGAAAGTTGCATCTCAGGGATAACATCAGTGGGTACTTTAACCAAGTCACATTTTCCAGACTTAATTCCCTCTATGTAATATAGGAAAAGTAGTGATGCATTTAACTGGATTGTTATGAGGAGGAATTCCTCAGGCCTGGAAAGCACTTTACACAATTAAATACAATATAAATAATGAAGAATATATGTGATTTATGGTGAACTGGACCTAGGAAGTTGGTGGTTAGGGCAAACTGATATTGATTGTAATGTGTTTGATTTATCTTAAATGACTTCAGATGATATAAATTTATTCAGAAGGCCATTTCATAATCGATTTATTAATTCTTAATAAGCATGGTAAAAGGGCTTTTGTAATCCTTTTGCTAGAACAGAGAAAACAAAGTACTATTTCACACAAGAATACCCAATTATTGTGTGGTAGGGAATACTATAAACTGGTTTTGGGTGCTAGAAAGACCACCTCCTCCAATATGAGCTTGCTTGACTATTCAGAACCTCTTTGGAGGTGCTGCTCAGAGTTACCCCAGTTTTTTGAGTTTCATTTGGTGGCATACTGGAGTAGGGCCTTCTCAGTGCTGGTGGGTCCTCATCTTTGGAACTCCCTGCCCCAGTCAATTTGTCAGGTGCTCACCGTAAGTGAATGTAAGCAACATATAGACAATTCTATTCGCTCTAGCTTTTTATGGAGTTTTACCTTACTTCTGTTTGTTGATTGAATCTGTTTTACTATTGTTTTGATTTGGTTTGCATTTTTGTATTGTAGTATGATAACTGCCTCAGGGATCCTTAATTGTGAGAAGTGGGAGAAAAATATTTTAATTAATAAATAGATAACCTGTGCTGAGGGCTACTAGCTTAGATGGCCTTTAAAATAGAGTTTGACAAAACCCGAGAGAATACGTCTCTCATAGAAACTCCATGTTCAGAAGTAGCATATGTCCGAACTAGTTGCTACCAGTCATATAATAGGGGAGACCTGTTGCCGTCATACCCTACTTGTGGGCTTCCTAAAGGTATCTGGCTGCCCGGCCACATTTGAAAATGAGATTCTTTTCTAGAATTGTCCCTTTGTGTTTGATCCAGCAGCTCTTATATTCTCTAATTTTGGATTCAACCATCTTTCTCTCTCCAGGTTTGATGATCCCTGTCTTTTGTGTGGTGGAGCAGCTGGACACTTCTCTCGAATATGATAACCGAGAAGAACACGCAGAGTTTGTTCTGGTTCGTAAAGATGTGCTTTTTAGTCAACTGGTGGAGACTGCACTCTTGGCTCTCGGATATTCTCACAGCTCTGCAGCTCAGGCACAAGGTACGGCATGAAAGCATTTGTTTGTTTAATAGCATACAAGAAGATCCTCATATAATAGTTAGAGAACTTTCTAAAGGCAAATACGGAAGCTAGCAATGAACCTAGGAAGGAGCTAATAGATGTGATCATGTAGAAAAGCATATTAAAGCTGCAATCCTATGCCCAACTACTTAAAGCAAGTCAAGCGGTTGGGCATAGTAATAAATTGACATGAGTAAAAACAGTAGCAAGATGCATGCGTTAGATGCTACATGTGTGGTAGAATATAAGAAAAGACATTGTGTACTGTGTATGAGAAAAGAGAATTCCTGTTTTTAAGCTGCAGTTTTCCAAGTACTTGAAAAGTAAAATTTAAGTTTGCTATCCTGTTTAATCAGGGCACCTTTTTCATTGAGCATAAGGTTTTAAAACTGATTAATCTAACTGCTTGATCAATTAAGCTGCTTGATCAATTAAACATTTCAGCCCTAACCAACACACACACACACACTGCCTTGAAATTATGCATCCCTGTATTTTGGTAGATAGTTTAAAATGGAATGAAATTATTCCTATTGGATCATGAAAAACTATAGTTTTAGCTTGTTTTGATAAATAATTTGGGATTACTTGTACAGTTAAACTAATTTTAAGACTGTATTTCTAAGCATGTTGACTTCGAAATAAGTCACATTATTTCACTAGGAATAACTTCTTAGTAAAGCTGGTTAAGCTTGGCTTACAAATCAATTTTAAATTTGTATATAGATATTAGCCAACATTTTCATCATGTTCTCTAATATCACAGGTAAGAAACATGTTCATGTTCTATCTGAGCTTTGGTGTAAATAAAACCCAAGCACCTTGGGGAAAATAGGCTACTAATAAGGCAGAATTTTGAAGGCATTTTTAATCAAAGCAGTGTGATGATGACTCCTATTGTTTTTCAGTGAGTTTAATTACAAATAAAAACTACATATAACAATAGAGTCCAGAAACATTATACTCAGTTACCAAACATTAAAAGAGCAAGGAAAGTGTTTTAAAGAACCACTTCATGCCATTTTAGGGACATTTCTTTTGAATATAAAGGTCGCTGTATCCCACTGTTTCTGTCATGGTGAACCAGCTTTCTCTTTGACAGCACTATCCATCTTGGTTAACACAGTTGCTCAACATGTTGGAAACTAACGTGTGGAACATTCTGAATTAAGCAGCCAAGGCATCATTCTTGGCATCTACAAAGGAAAGGAGATCCCAAGAAAGGGTGCTTTTATGGAGGCATGCAACTTCATTCACTGATCCACATTAGCTGAGAAATGTATAAGTACTCCAATGAGGAAAAGGAGGTTGGCTCAAACTGGCCATTGACTTTTTCATCCTTAGGACACAATAGCTTTGCTTGTAGGTTAATACTTATTTATTTGGCTTGCGTATTTTGTATCGTCATGGTCCAGAGACTGCGTAGTGTTAATTCAGATGTTTCTACCTATTATTGAGTGACTTTTTAAAAACACTCAGAAGTAAGACTAGGCCTGCCAAAAGTTACTTTAGTAGTTGCCACCATATTGCAACTACTTTTTAAAAATACTTATCTGGGTGGGGATTTCTGGGGATCCATGTAAAGTTGCAATTTAGTTGTTGTGAATTTATGCACACTTTTCTTGCTACATAATTTGATTTGTTCCAACTCACCACCTATCTGTATATGGCCTGTATGGTGTTCTTTCTAAGGATCAATGGCTGGGAAGATATTTGATTAATTTTGGGGTAAAAACTATTCTACAAAAATATGTTTTCATGAGCAAATAGTAACTTCAAACATATTAAAAGGAACATAAAATACATGCTAACTATTACTGTTCTAATGAGTTTTGAGTGCTAAATTGGAATTGGGGTTCCTATCTTAAAGTTTCCAGAATTATAACTGTCCCAGTTAATACTGTATAAGGCAAAGGCAGATCTGTCTTTCAGTCTATGAGATTGTTAGAGTTAGGTTATATGCATGAAGATGTTTGAATAAGATTGTGAACCTGAGTAAGATAGGATTCTTAGCAAGGAAATTAGTGTGGTGGTCAAGTAAAATTTCTGTGCTTTGTGGGAGTAACACCGAATCAATTGAAACCCCCCCTAGGAGCAGCTACCATCTTCCATGCAAGTATGCCACCTGAGTGTCCATACCTTCTCTTGATGTATTAGATTTCCATATTCAGGGAGATTTGGGTACAAGATTCCTTTCAAATTATCGACCTAGCTTGCATTATGACATGGTTGAGAATGTCTGTGTGAGTGTTTGAATTGGCTTTGACTGCATGACTGCATACAGTACATTCGGATGCCGCAGTAAGCAATATCCTTTTATAAATTCTGGCTTACCATGAATAAGTAAATTTGCTGGTGCATGCTGCTCCATCACTCCTGGTTGGCTGTGGTGTGTGAACCGGGCCGGTCTCTAAACACTGAGATTCTCATAAAAAAGGAAAACATTTTAAGAATATTTTTCGCAACGTCACCATGATTGGCAAGTCAGTTGTTTCTTGTAGGAAAGCTTAAATTGAATTTAAATGGAAGGCAGGGAATAGGTGCAAATCTCTTTCAATACTCATATTTAGGAACAAAAGCTAGTATGTTTTGAAAGGTTCAGCCCTTGGTACTATGCAGGTTTAACCAAATCTAAATTGCAGCCCCAATCTTAGACATACATAATTTTTTCATATGGATTCATTTTTTGTGAACCGCCCAGAGAGCTTCGGCTATTGGGCGGTATAAAAATGTAATAAATAAATAAATAAATAAATATTATAGTTAGGAATAGGTGAACATGTCAAGCTCAGTTTTTGCTCAGGCTCTCATTTTTTTCGATGTTAAGCTTTTTCGGTCCCAATTGCATATTGGATTGTATTTTTTATTTTAGGTTGGATAAATTTGTCCACATTTTTCCTATGCATTTTTTAAACTGCATTTGTGTGCATTTTTGTGTGTACTTTTGCAAAGGCACACTTAAAAAAACATTTCTTTTTGCAAATACACATTTTTGTGTGCATTATTGAAATGTATGCACTTCAGTATGAACTACATTTCAGATTTAGAAATGTATGGATTTCAGTTATGTTCTGGTTCATTATTTAGGTTTGGGAAGTACGCATTTTTAAAGTTCATATTGAAATGTGAACCAAAAAATTACCTCACTTATTCCTAATCACAGTAACCTTGTGCAGTGATGGGCCACATGTGTTCCCATCACCAAAATCCCAGCAAACACACACCTTGTTTGCCAGGAGAATGTTTCTCTGTAGAGGCATTCAAGAGGCAGCTGGACAACCATCTGTCAGGGATGCTTTAAGGTAGATTCCTGCATTGAGCAGGGGGTTGGACTCAATGGCCTTATAGGCCCCTTCCAACTCTACTATTCTATGATTCTATGAATGGGGCTTCCAAGAGACCATCAGACAGGTGGCCTGCGAGAATCTCAATTCTGCTGGGAAACCAGATGTTCCCTGTGTGCCTTGTTTACCAGCAGAGTAAGCGGGATATCAGTGGCAGCTACTTCCAGCAGGGGAGAAGTGCAGTCCCCATAGAGTTCTGAGAGGGCCAATTTGGCCCCAAAGTCACTGACCCCTGTCCTTGTGTATAGCATGTGTGGGGATTGAGTCAATCAGCAGAAGTGCAGAAACCAAACTAGGAATATTCTGAATATCAAGCTGCTGGCCCAGGCCCTACTTTAGGACAGACAGAAAGAGAGAGAAGTATGCCACCCCATGTGACACACTTTCAAGAATAGGGTGGCCTTGTGTTTTACTTTACAAAGTGCAACCTTCTGTCTGAAGGGGTGTCCAGTCCAAGTCGACTTAAAAGTAAAGAACTGTAAGAAGGGAGAGTTAGATGCCTTGAAGTTACCCATTTACAATTAGCACCTGGACAGCAGACCTGGTCTCCCAGTTCTATGGAGAAATGTATTGTCTTTCTACTTAAGTTATAATAGTTTGTCCTTAATTTGCATCTATACCTATAAATTAGCGTATGAAAATCTGTGTTTTCTGTTTTTGGTGATGCCTTTCCTCCTTTTGGGGAATGTGTAAGTGGCCAACCTACTCAACAACTACAAGTTCTAGGGTCCCTTAGCTGATATTTCATAAGAACACAAGAAGAGCCATGCTGGATCAGACCGAGGGTCCATCTAGTCCAGCACTCTGTTCACACTGTGGCCAACCACCTAACGATTAGGGACCAAGAAAGCAGGACATGTTCCCACTCATGTTCCCCAGCAACTGGTGCACACAGGCTTACTGCCTCAGATACTGGGGGTAGCACATAACCATCAGGGCTAGTAGCCATTGATAGGAATTTATCCAACCCCCTTTTAAAGCCATCCAAATTGGTAGCCATCACGACATCTTGTGGTAGTGAGTTCCATAATTTAACTATGTGCTGTGTGCTTTTTTTATTCTTTAAATCACAGATTGAAAAAGGATGAAACAGTCGTATGAATGAACTCATACAAAACTGGCATGGACTGGAAATGTGTAGAAGCAAAAGCAGCTAATAGAATGTAGCATCTGACTGGCAGCAGCAGAGAGGGATAAGCAAGAATCAGGGGTGCTAATTCTTAGGAAAAGTGGGAGACCTGGACAGCATCTGTGTCATTCTGCTCACGCCGATGATGTTGCACTATTGGAAACTAGGTTCCGAATTATGTGTAAGAAGAGAAGCCAACTAAAGTTACTTTTTGCGGAAGTGCATTTGCGCAAGTCATTGCACAAAGTACTGAGGAAGCAGTTGTGAAATATGCTTGTGCAACCTTTTGTGCAAACGGTTGTGCATTACACTGCTTGCTCAACGGAAAGATTTGGCAAGCTGTCTAATAGCGCTATTTGGGTTTGCAGAATGACACTGTGGGATACTGCCCAGTGTTGCTGATGTGGTTTACAAGCCCAGAAAGCAAATGATTTAGGCCTCAGATCTCCAGAACACATTGAAGAATTTACAGGGAAGGTGCTTCTGCATTGGTGGCTTATAGGATTCCCTAGTCATTGCTCTTCTGCTATTAGGCACATATGGAATTGTAACTTGACTTGCCACCAGAGGTATAGCCATTTTGTGTGCGTCGATATTCTACTTTCTTTCATCTGCACTAGTGGTTGCAACATAACCATATGGATAGGATAATGTACCTAAACACACCATTTTAGCAGTATGTTTATTTTTTTAGACTACGTCTAGATTTGTGCTAAAATGCCGTTTCATTTAAGTGCTGCTATTGTGCATTTTTTAAAAATGCTAAAATTGTTTTAGTGTAGCTTATAAAATTGATTTTTTTAAAAAAATAATCATCTTGCTAAATTGACACGGAGTAGAATGGTAATACTGAAGGAGCACTGAAGTGTAGAGGAGTGATAGTACTTAAAACAAAACCATGCTTTTTCAAAGCTTCAGCTGTTGAGCAGTATAGAAATGTAATAAATAATAAAATAGATTAAAAATTAAGAAAAGCAGTTCTAAGCTGGTGTACTGAGATTGTGCTCGTGATTTGTCCCCCACCCTCCCTACAATTTGGATTTTGTGAACTCTCTAAAGAGACTAAGGAACTATGGGGAAAACAGAAGAGAATAATAATTTGATAATGATGATTTAGATGCCCTGTAAAAAGTGAACGGACAAAGAGTGGAAATTCCAAAGTTAAACACCAAGTGTGTAAGCATCCAAGAGCTCAGGAATAGGGAACAGTGTCTAAAGGGCTTTTGTCACATGGGTATACAAAAAATCCATATTACCATATTTGGTTATAATACAAACCAAGCAACCAGTAATGAAAGCACCATAAACAAACGTGAAAAAGGCAAAGGATACCAACCAATTTTCAGTCATTTCGGTGTGCTATTAAATAAGATTTCATAATCCTAAGTTTCACAGATCTGAAATTTGGGGATGAAAAGAAGTCTCCATTGACATCAAGGAAATGTTTTGATATTGCCTTCAACTTTAAGTATGGACCCCCGTTTTCTATTACAGCTGACTTCCGTTCCCTTTTTAATAATGAGAGAGAGAGAGAGAGAGAGAGAGAGGGAGGGAGAAGGTTTTGATGTAACAAAAAAGGTAGGAGCAAAATATACAAGCCATGAACGTTTTTAAGGGGTAACACTTGTATATTTTATTTCTTAGGTATTTTTGTATCTATTAGTTGCACAATATTGCCTTTCCTCCAAGACAGTGCAGGGGGTGGCAAAGATAAACTTTGTGTGGTGTGATCCTGATTGCCTGTCCACCCCACACTCCCCCGTGTTTCCTGTGTTTAAGAGGGAAAAGTCAGACATGTTAAATGCTTTAATGCATTTAGCATCACATCTACTTTGGCCCTGAGTTTGCGTTAGAACCTGAGCATTTTTACATCCCAAATCCACCAGTCTAGCCATTGAACCAGAGTGGTAAAAAGTCCCGTGTTTTGTGTAATTGTTCATATATCAGGGAGAGAGAGAGAAAGACAGTCTGAAAAAATGGTATCAACTCTGTGTGTATTTCTGCATACTACACTCATTTCTATCTACACTATCCACTGATGTATGGATAAATTATATATCAAGTGTCAACCATGTAATGTAAGCAATCAAAAGAGCAGGTTTTTTTCTCTAGAGCTACAAGATTAGTTCTGTTAGATCCTTTTATTTTTGTTTAGACTGCTTTCGTTTAGTATCTAATGAACACTGGCTGAAAAGGCACCTTTGTTAAATTTCAACGCCCTGTCCATATAAATTATGGTTTAAAAGCTCTGAGTAAACATCACTAGTACCCCTACCCACTTCTGTTTTCTAGAAGAAACAGAGATGCTGGTGATAAAACAAAGATAAAAAATACCATTTAGAAGCAGTCTTACAGGTTTCCATTCAGCCCAGTTTAATTTTGCAGATGACCTCATGTTTATTTTACTAGCATGATCTTTTTTTACCTCTATATATTTGTTAATACAGAAGATAACAATTTTAGTAGTGAGTCTTCTTTATCATAAAGCCAATTTGTTGTGTTTAAAATTCTTGTTCAAGTGCCTCCGATTATTCATGTGCTGTTGTATAGGATTCTTGTTATGATACAATCTGTTTAGCAAATAATAAGAATACCATTTTCTATACTGCAAACATCTGAATAGTATAAGTAATTTATTTGTGTTTGAGCAGCATAAAATGGAGTAATCAACAAGAGCGTAACCTATGCTTATCCGTTGCACTTGGCTTCTCCGCTGGAGCAAAATATAGTATAATTTACTCACAGGTGGGGAAATCCAGGTGAATTAAGAGCTGAATGTGCAGAGCAGATTATGGTCAAAGAACAATTTGTTTCCTGTTAGCTGTTTATATATATCTTGTATTTCCATGTTGAGGATTTTAAAGCAAGTGTTTGAAATATTATATCTAGTTGAATGTTTTGAGAAAGTCTAACAAATTCTCTATTTCAAGCTAATTCCTCCCTTTTTAAATGAGGATATCTTTAAGAGAAAACAAGACCTCTTGTTAGCTTCCTCTTTCTAAGAAATACTATCAGGGGAACAATAGTTGTATCAGTGGTATGGGCATGGGAAATATATTCAGATCCTTGTGTAGCTAAGAAGTTCTTCAAACTATGAACCTCTCTAGGTAGCATCAAACAGATTATTCGTCAGAGCCATTGTGAAGATTAAATTAGGATATTTTTTAATTTGACTTTTGGCATAGTGCATAGAAAAATATAAACAAAACCTGCACTTAGTTTTATTGGTTGTGAGTTGCAATCAATCTAAGGTGCATATGATGTCACAGACCGCATGAAATAATACACGAGTGACTTCATTTACAAACCGGCAGACAAACTCACAGATGAATCAAAATTGTTACTGTAGTTCTGCAACAGACAGAGGTGAAATTTTGTGCACACACAGCCCAAGGCATGCTGGCTATTAGAAGTCTGAGAATGGGCTTGGATCCAAAGGTGTCTTGCACAAGCAAGGTGATCTCTGCCATTTCCCCTTCCCTGCTCCAGCTCCCTATGCCATCTCCCACACCATTCCAGAGCCCTTGCCCAACCCTCAGGAGGGGCTTTTTGGAGAGTGCAGGGGGCTGCAATGACGAGGAGGGTGGGAAAGCATTACTATGCAAGTAGTCCTTTGGATCCAAGCCAGGATATCTTCTTTGGTCGTTATGGACAAGATGTGGTCTCCTTTGCATTAGTGGTCAACGTTCCAGCAGATAGCAAGCCATGCAGGAGCATTGAATGGTGTGGAGCTTTCTCCTTCACAGTTTGAACCAGCCTGTGAATGAAGATGGGGGGATTTCCCCCAATATCTATCTGTTGGGTACTGTAACAGAGATTCTAGCAACAGAAGTCCAGCTCACAATCTCCTGCTCTGCACAGAGAGCCTTCCAGGAAAGACAATACTCACTGACACGAGATTTCTTCAGCAAAGAGTTTTACTGAGGTTTTCAGCATAAATCACGTTCCAGTACAAAAATCTTCTAGCAATATATTTCACGACAACGACAACCACATCCATCACCTCATCCAACATTTTACACAATTGCACAGCTTTATATACATTTTACACAGAGTGTGATGACACAGCTCCATCCCTCAATTATTCAATTAACCTCGGCATTTACAGTCCAGCACTGATATGTAGCACCTGCCAAAGTCCAGTTTTTCTTTCTTCCAGGGTTTAACCCTCTGTGGGTAAATTTCCTAGCCTTGACACTATCTATCTATCTATCTATCTATCTATCTATCTATCTATCGATCGGAAGCTACTTCTAGTCTTTCATATAGCTCCTAGCTTTTTTGGTGGAAGATGGAAATCTTCCCATTTCCATCACTTCTCTAAACTATTGAATATGATACTAAAAAAAGGTCTTCTCTTTGAGGGTGGAACCATGTATTATGATGCAAGCACAAGGATATTAAAATCGTGTTTGCTTCATAAAACCTAATGTTACTGCATGGGCGTTTAAAGGAGAGAATCATCAGGTGGGGGAGGGTTCTTAATTGTTCTCTCACATCCTGATTCTCCCTTGTAGCCCTCTCCCTCAGATTCTTTTAAAATACTTTTTTCCCAGCCAGACCAAAACTAGGAATAAGCTTGGTTGGGGAGGGGAGGAGTTGCATTGGAGCATCGGTAAAGGTTAAGCACCCCCTTCCTGCCCTCTTTTTCTCCCTTCAAATGCCCCCAGTCCTTGAGAAGGTAGGTAAACGCCTAAGTAAACCTTGAACACACTTGTCAGTAAATTTCATTTGAAATCAGTTGGGCATACTTCCAAGAAAGCATGTTTTAGGTTTGTAATGGCAGACTACAATACTTAAGTCAGTCTTTGGCCTTAGCTAGACCTAAGGTTTATCCCGGGATCATCTCGGGGTCATCCCTGTTCATGAAAATGGCACACAGGATATCCCGGGAGCAGGCAGGGACGACCCCCGGATAAACCTTAGGTCTAGCTAAGGCCTTTCTGAATAGATCCTTTGGCACTGCTTTGAAAAAAATATTCCTGAGGGTTATAAATTCAATTGGAACTTTGCATTATACAGGATTTCAGAAGGCTTGAACATATTTGAATCCCAAAGCACTTTTTTTTAACCTTCTAACACATTTCTCACTCAGATAAGTATGGTTATTTAGTTTTTTATTTGTAACCCACTGTGGCCCTTTCTACACCTAAGGATTATCCAAGGAAAATGGAGGGATCGTCCCTGCCTGCTCCCGGGATCCCCTGTGTGTCATTTGGATACACGGGGATGATCCCGGGACGATCCCAGGAAAAAAGGAAGGTGTAGAAATGGCCCTTGTCTGGTAAGGCTTAGAATGGGTAGTAAGTTTAAACTCACACAAAGAGAATAATAGCTTTTCTTTAAAAATCTATAAAAATAACCCTGTGAATTTGAATCTAAATAACAGGTGTTTAAAAGCTGTAGCTCTTGAAAAAAGCAAGAATTTATCTTTGGAGTTGAAACAGAACAGCATGTAGCAAATTTTATTTAACACCTCTGTGCTGAACAGCAGATTAGGGTTTAAAGATGGGTGTCTTAAAACTCCTGACACCATTCCCTGCCGGAGTGACCCCTTTCCAAAGTTAGACAGGAAGGCTTTCAGAACAATCCTATATGTGGTTACTCAGAAGTCTTACTGAATTCAGTGAGAACTATCCCCAGGTGCTTAAGTATAACCTTAAAAAATGTAAGCTTAGTTCCCACCTTATTACTTTTTAAACCCTTTCCCCTAGCCTTGATAATGTTGAAAAAAAGTCTTTCTTCCGCTCTCCACCCCGCCTTCTTCCGCCGAGCTCTCCGTCCCGGCCGGCGAGGAGGTAGGTGGGTGGCGCCGGCAAGGACGCCTCTTCCTCGTCTCTTCGCCAGGCAAGTTACACGATCGCTTTGGGGTCGCACTGGGGCCGCATGGAAGCGGCCTCAGTACGACATGTGGAATCCCCCCAGATGTGTTGGGCTACAATGCACATTATCCCTAGACAGCATAGCCATTGGTTGTGCTACATGAGTTATACATTGCTCTTCCTTCAAGACGTTTAGAGCAGTTTAACATTGTAGCTTAGACGTGGCTAGCATGTTCCTGTGCAATTTTAGGATCTGCAGCTTTGGATGTGCTCTGCAATTTTAATTGATGGTAGGCATAAGCTCAGCACCGTCACTGATATTTGGGTGTCAGTGCTTTCCAAAGATATGTGGAATGGCCTGCCGGAGGAGATTGGTCAACTTAACAGTCTTTTAGCATTTAACAAAGCAATAAAGACTGATCTATTCTGGCAGGCCTATCCAGTGAAATTTTAGAATGTTTTTAGGATGTTTTAAGGATGTTTTAATCATGTATGCTTTGTTTTTAATCAATTTTTAATATGTTTTATATTCACTGTTGTTCCCCGCCTTGATCCAAGTGGAGAGGCGGGTAAGAAATATATTATTATTATTATTATTATACCTGCACAGTCATGGAAAGCAGTGACTACTGTTAATGGTTTACCACAATACATCCTGTGTAACTCTGTCATCTCTAATCATTTCTCCTCCTCCCTTGCTAACAAAAATCATTAGCGGGCTAACAGGTTGATATGCCCTACTACATTCACAATAAAACCTCCATACTAAAAATGTTGCTTTCACCAGCCATTGTTAATAAACAGTGTGTTGTCTTTCGAAGTGTGTTGCATTTCAGCACCCAACTTTGCCTTGTCAATGTTAATAAATTAACAAATCTTTACCCTTTGCCTCTACCAGGGGGACTTGGAGTAGGCCCCATCAAAATCGTAGGTCCATGCCAACTGGCCCCACTGGCCGCCCCTCTGCCCAGCCCTGCTTCTCAGACTCCCCCCACCCCCATATACATTGAGTTATTTTGTGGCACCAAAAGCCCATATTTAACAGGAATGAGTAGAGTAGTCTCTCTCTTTTTTTGGAACTTCTAAAATACAAGTATTCACTGTTTTGCAGCAAGCATTTAAATGGCTCATAAAGAGGCAGCTTTGATTCACTTGTTTAATTTCTTAACAAGATGATTATAGAGTCACTATGGGCTTTGGAAGTCATGTGAGTTTGTGATGCCATATGATGTCACTAAACTGCATTGCACTGTGTTATAACATTCAAGGAAGACCACCTCTGTAACTCCAATATAAAGAATAGAGCATTTATTCATGCAGCCTAATCAGAAGCATATAATATTCCACCAATCTTAAAATGGAAAACATGGAGGTTTAGGGATAAGCACTGCAATGCATCATCATGGGGGTCTGTAATTTAAGACTTTATAATGGAATGGTTTATAGAATTGCATTTCCATTGGTTTTGATACACTTTTAGGGTACAAATGTTAGACTTGTCTAAACCTTTCTATGGGGAGTGACTGAATCTAAGTTTGAAGAATGTGTTACAACAACAAATGTAAGAGATAATTATTTTTGTCCTATAACTCCACTGTAGATCAGAAATAGTTTCACTAAAAGTGAATTATGTGATCGGTGAATGACTGGAGAGATTACTGCTGAAAGGAAGGTGACCAGTCAGTGTTTTCACTGTAGTCCTCACATAGAATGACTTCAGAAATACTGAGCTATTTGAATGATGACTCAATTTTGAATATGAGCACTAAATGTAGTTGAGTTGGCAAAGGTGCTTTTAAAGTGATAATAAAACTAAATGCCTTTGCATACAGTCAGAAAAGTGTTTCCTGTTTATGCTTAGTACCCTATTCCTTTAAACCTTGATCCAGTACTAGTTGCAGAATATTCTGAGCTGAACATTTTCCAAGTAAGCATCTCTAGATGTTGCCATCAGAATTAGACTTTTTTTCTTTGCCTTTGAAAAAGATGATTACCAAATATGTTAGACATATATGTAACAATAGTTTCATTTCAGAGCACTAATCTGAGGCTCCATCTTCCTTCCTAACATTTTTTAGGATGAGAGAAAGGAACTAGATCCTATGAGAATAGCATTTCCGTGACTCCTCCTTTCTCCCCCGTGGCATCTAGTAATTCAAAATGTGTTAGTACACATTAGCCCAGGGATGGACAGAGGACAATATGCAACTTTAGTTACGTATATTTCCTCCCTGGTGTTGCATTCAAAATTTCTTGTTTAAGATTCTGTCCAGTTGTGGCTTTGCACCAGTGGAAGGACACTCCATTTTTGCTGATCCTGCCTACTCATGTCCTACAAAAGTTGCTCTTGAGCTTTGAGGACCCTCTGGAATAGTATGGGATATGACACATGGGGCTGCAGTAGGTGGGGGTGGGATTAGTGAAACTAGAGTGCTTCCCTTTGCATTAGCAAAATCACTTTCCTGTAGCGCAAAGCTACCATTGGACACAACTCATTGTGACTAGCCACAGGCTCTCATCCAAATGAGTGACTACAAGGCCTAAACTAGATTTGATGGGAGCAGATCCAGAACTGCATCTGCTGTTGATTCCATGAAAAACTGTGGAAGGGAGAGTGGAGCAATTTAAAATGCAGCTTGGGGACGGGGCACCCAACCCACTCTTAAACACTTTTAGCTGTTTTCTTCTGGTGGGACTGCTGCTCAGCTCTGCTGTGCTTTAACCTGGCAAATTGGATATATAGGCACATGAAGCTTCCATATTTTGAGCTGTAATGCTAAACCATAGTTTAGTGTTGTGTCCATGAATCATGCTGAGTCATGAACTTGCACACACCTCTCTTCTGTCCTCCTTTGGTGTGGCCATGAGGAGGAGATCGTTCGCGCCCACTTCAGCTTTTAAACTAACTATAGCTCCACATTACATCTGATCCTTGGGAACCATGGTTAGTTCAAAAATACCGTTTGCTCAAACCAGCCAGGTTCAAATCAGGGTTTATTATGCTGGATTGCTCACTAATCATAACTCAAACCCCCAGTTTACCAAGTTTGGGCATAACAGGTAGCTGTGCTTAGCTTAAAATCAGATGCTTCCAATCTCCGTTTTGAGGAAAATTAGGAGCATGTGAGGTTGTTGCATCTTGGGCACATAAGGCCAAACTTCTACTTTAGTGTTGTGCTTGAACTGATTCTCTGAGTCAGACTATTGGTCCATCTTATTTATTTAAACTATTTTTATCTGGTGTTCAGCCAAAAATGCTCTAGGAGCAGCTTACAAATAACCAGTGAAAGAAGCTAGTTCCTGCCTGCAGACTTCCTGTCTAAAACGACACATCACACAAAGAAAAAGGAATAGTGAGGAAGGAGGTGGCAAAATTAAATCTTTCAGCAGGGCTGGTGGAATGGTCCTGCTCCCCCCTGTTATCTTCCCCAATGCAGCTTGCTGGAAAGACTGCTGGAGATGACAGTTGAGGGAAGAGAAGCCTTCATGGATAGGGAGAATGACCCTACTTCCCCCTCTTATCTCCCTCTACTCTGACTGGCAGCAGCTTTCCAGGGACTTGGGCAGAAGGAAGTCTTTCCCAGCCCTGCTGTCTGAGATCATTCTAGAATCTAGGGATGAACTTGGAACCTTCTGCATGTAAAACATGTGTTCTCTCGTTGAGTCATGGCTCCCCCCCTTACCACTGTCACTTCCAGTGCAACCTAAATAGACCAGTCTTGAAGAACAAATGATCACTTTTTGTCTTAAGAATATATTGCATATGCTGTTTTCATGTTTCTTAGGAGTAAGCAGAATAATAAAAATTCGAAGTCCCCCCCCCCCCATTTCCTAAATGAACACTGTATTGGAAGTTGGCATTGCAAATGAACAATTTTTCTCTTTAAGTATACATTTCTTCCCTCTGTGGTTCCAAACAAATTATATAGCTTCTCCATGTAGAATTACAGACTGACCACTTTTCCCCCTGTGGCGTTTAAAAACTTTTCTTTGTATAATGTTTTTTTTTAATTAAACCTAGTAACCATTAACTTGGAGATATCTGAAAATGTCAGTTTGAGATGCTCCTTAAATTCATTATTTTCACAAGTGATATATTTATTTCCAAAACAAACTTGGATGTGAACTTAGGGGGGATCTACACTACTGCTTTAAAGCGCTTTATAACAGTTTTGACAGCTGTTGGGGCCCAGGACACACTGCATATACAGGTTTCAAAACGTTTTCAAAGTGCTTTAAAGCGCTTTAAAAGCAATAGTGTAGATCCCCCCCTTAGATAAAGTCGTTGTTCAGGCAGGAGAAAATAGACATGGTCTGGGAAAAACATCTGGAACTCCAGTTCTAGACAAACTGGATCTACAATAAATGCAAAGCCCAAACTAAGAGAGCACTAATTTACCTTCATCCATCTCTCTAGAACTGTCTCGATTCCCCCCCTTTTTGTTGTTAGTCCAGCTATCTTGTTAAATGATGCATTGCCCATATCCTCCATTCTTCATTGCATGGAGAGATTTCTCATCAACTAAATGGCCATGATTTCAAATAAAATGCCATTGGATTGTATTAACATCTGAGCTCAGATGCATGACAGCATAAGGAAAAATGTCCTCTGGGATTCTGGGGGAGTGAAGTCTCCCCTTTTAGTATTTTTCTTCAACATATGCCGTACTGTTAGAAGTGATTACTGTGGCTCTTTGAAGGGAGGGGTAAGGTATGTGCATGTTTGTGTAAGTTTAAATGCCATGAAGTTGTAGTTTGAATGGAGAAAAGCATTTTAAAGGAGTACTTTTATTTGAGTAGCAGCTAGTTTCGTTTAGAATATTACTTATTACAATTAACCAGACAGACTTTACTTGGTTCATTATCACTGATTCCTACACACACACACACACACACACACAATGCCCCGGCAAGTTTAGAATTCTGGTGTGGTATGTTTAAGCTAGACACTGACCAGCTCCACTTCTGAGTTGCAGCATGTTCCTCCTCCCTGTAGGCATAGCCTAACTAATATTTTCTTTTCTTGTTGCCAACTTTCTAGCCTCAGCCCTCAGGGCATCATGTCTATCTCTTGCTTTGCTAGCAATTTAAACCATTATTTAGATTACTAGGTGAAAATACTGAGTTTGATTATAGAGTTAAATCAAATTTTCCATTTGTACTTCTCACGCTTCCTGAAGAAAAACACATAATCATTGCTTCATGGAACCTTAAAATGTGTTCATTTGCAACTAAATGTACCTGTTAAGTATAGCTTTTGTTTTAATATAAAATATATATTTCACCCCTTCATCATTTTTTTTGTTTTGAGGCTGTTTATAAATAGTAAATAAATAAATACCTCAGATAAACTAATAAACTATACCAGTAAAAGAAAAACAAGGCATTAAAATGCAGAGAAGAACATTGAAAACAGATAAAATCAAGCAGATAAGCCTCAAGATCCAAAACAGCAACCAATAAAATAGTGCTAGAATAAGAATTAAAAGTCCTAGATCAATGAAACCATTTTACCTGGTGTCTAAACACATGAGTAGGCATCAGGTGTATGGACCAATGTGGACATTCCAAAGATGGGGTGCCACTCGAGGAGAGTTTGGCTGATATTCGAATAAAAGTACTTCTTTAAAATGCTTTTATCCATTCAAACTACAACATCATGGCATTTAAACCTAAACAAACATGCACATACCTTACTCCTCCACTCTTCAGTCACTGCCTACCTCATCTCCACAGAAGGACCTCTCCAGATGACCTCATGGTATGGGCAGGTTTGTATAGGAGTAGGTAATCCTGAGATAGACTGTACCAAACTGTGTAGGGCTTTATAGTCAAACATCAGTATTTTGAACTGTGCATAGAAATACATGGGAAGCCAATGAAGCTCTTTTAAAACTGCCAAGATTTGACCCATGCTGATCAGCGACCAAACCATTGTGTTTTGTACTAGCTGATGTTTCTAACAGCTCTTTAAAGGCAACCTCACATACAATACAATTCGGTAGTAATGCTGTAGCCATGTTACTTCTGACCAGGAGGGATTAAAGCTAGCACAACAGTCTAGACAGATGAAAAGCTCTTTGAATTAGAGACCAAAGAAAGGGCTGGAGGTTCTAATGCATTCCCAAACTGCTCCTTCCAACATCTTCAACTGGTGCACCAGTTGTGATCATTCCCCCTAGTCAGAGATAGCCTGGTCACTGTTATATATGCCCTTATTACCTTCAGGTTAGACTACTGCATTACATGGCATGTAGGGTTGCCTTTGACTACTTAAAACATCAGCTGGTCCAGAATACAGGTGCTAGATTGAAAGGACGGAACATGCTTAAGCAATGATTAATCAGCTTCACTGCTTCCTGGTTGTGTTTTAACAGTTAAATCTCTATATGGCCTTGGACCATATAATTTTCTTAGATTTTTTTAAGTGTTATAATTATTCTTTGGAAGGGAACTATATCAAAATGCTAATCCACTGCATCATTGTGTTTGTGTTACATTACACACCATGTGTTAGTGCTCCATGGATGATCATTCTTGATAGAGATTTTTAGGGGGTTCTCCATCCTACCAGAAATGATGTTCTGATCTGTTATGACTTCCACCACTGAGAGGCCGTGACAATCCAAGCAAGGTGGGAAACAGTAGGTCGGAGGCTCTGTAGTTGATACGGGGAGGGGGGGAGTGGCTGGCTGGAAACGTTTAAACCTCCCTTACCCTCGCATGGGAGCCCCAATCTGGATCAGGGCCACATGTGCTTACTCTGAGGTAAAAAAGTGAGGATCTGATGAATGCTATGGATTTAACATTGCATATAGTTTAGCCCTTAACACAGTAGGTAAGGTGTTTAGCTTTTTGCCTATTAGAATATTTTTCAATAAAGAGCAAGTACTGGGCTTTTAAACCAAGCAGGGAAACTGAGGCATGATCCATCTTGAGGGGATTGTCATAGAGATCAGTGGAACCCTTTAGCTCCCTCTTCTCTTTCAGCTTGACTTGCATGGTAATGGTACACTGCTGAGCTTCACTATTGAATACAATGGAAGACTTGTCAGTGCTATCACAGTGAGATCCACTAATTCCACTGGTCTACACACATTGGCTATTTGTGCATCAAACCAGTGATATAAACCTCTCAGTAATAGTGGGTAGTGAATTACAGACAGCTTTGTGATGGAAGAGTGAAGAAAGCACACTTTAAGCCCTAGAAGTTAAGGTGCAGTGTCTAATAATTATAAGAAATATTGGGAAAAAAGTCCTGTCTTTAGTATATTAAAGATATAGATAGATAGATAGATAGATAGATAGATAGATTCTTTAGCTATCTCTCCTAAATACTTGAACATATGGCACAGAACGTAACTCTTGATACTGAAGAACTGCATTTACATTAATTCTGAAAGGTCTATGAAAATGCAGTGTAATGGAATGTGTTTGCTATTTTTAATATTGTGATTATCACAGATTTTTAGTTTTTCTAGACATGTTATATAAAAAATTAAAATGTAATTTTAAAATCTGCTTTAATATTTTGAAAAACTAAGATATAGATGAATACAATTCTGTTTATTATTGAAAAGAGGAAAAAGGAAGAAGTTTCTTCTGTCACCTTGTTTAAATGTCTAGAAAATCTCAATAATGTATGCCTCTATATCTGGGCCAATACTTTGGCTGTTCTTTTTGGCGGGTGGGGGGAAGCTTTGAAATTAAATAACTGCTCGTAAAATAATCAGCTTTAGAAAGCTTTATTTAATTCATGGCCTAATTGTGTTCTCTTCATAGAGTATTTTTATTAATTCAGTCTCATTACTTAATGCTTATATTAAATTAATCTAATCTGAGTTAGAACTCTGCCATAATATTTCCCAAATGTGAAGCAGCATCTATTACATGAGACTAATCTTCATGCAACATAATGCAAAACCTGAAATTGCAGCATCAAACTTAATTTAAATAATTAAATAAAATGTTTTAGTAAATATTGGATAGAAGGGATTGAGGAAAATGGGCATGAAATAATTGAACTCAAGCCATATATCAATGCTGCTTTCACCTTTCAAAGGGCTGTAATGTTAAGTACTTTACCCTTGTGTTGTAAGTTACTTTTGTATCTTGTTTTTGTCAAAGATTCACAACTCTATAGGTGCTATAGTTTACAGAGTAGCAACATTAGCATGCTGTTCTGTTTTCTTCAGTGGAAAGAGCAGTTTACGAATGTACACAAAATATGAGTGCCTTCTTCAAAGAAGAGAAGCATAGTTATGTGGGAACTCTGCACCCTAGGACTCTTCTCTCTCTCTCATTGCTGCAAAACCAGTTATGCCACAGCAGAAGTGTTTTAGTTAAGCCATTTGCTTATTTGGCAGTCTGTTGGTTCAGCTCATTAGTCAATTAGTGTGGGATCTTGTGAAATGATATGTGTGGAGAGGGATATGAATGGTTTGCTAGCTGATAATACCATAGAGTCACCTAAGCCTGCATACCTGAACCAATCTTTCTGTGGCTTCCTTCATTGTAGTACTCAGATATATCAGGGCATTTCTGTGAAGTGGTGAGTCAGAAAGACACATGCAAACTCTGACCATTCCCTTCCTTTCCCTCAGAACTTTCAGACAGAACCTTTATTGCTTGGGCTGGCGAAGTTCTTCAGGAGGAGAAGTCTTTGGTTCTGCTCATATATTGTGGTTTACAATAGGAAGGAAGGAGAAGTCAAAAGGATTGCATATATGCAAAAACTTACTAAGCACATGAAAAAGTTACCAGCTTTTTAGTTCAGGGAGTTAGTTGTAATGTTTTCTGTATGAGGGATTTTTGGTTTTCACCTATTGATTCGTTTCTTTACAGCTCAATTCAGATGTAGTGCCAAACCATGGTCTGACCATAGGAAGCATTCCTGTGAGCTCATTCATTCATTCACTCATCTCCCCTACTCTCAATCCTTGTCTACTTCCCAGTTTTTGTTAATCATGGTTTGCTATGATGTCCAAATTGACAAACTATAGGTAGTGTCTGGCCTCTCAATCACTGTTTTAAGTAGGTTTGCACACCATGATTTGGAGGTTAGTGTTGACCATAGTTTGCCAGTCTGGGCATCGTGCCAAACTTTGGTTAGCGAAAATCAGTAAGTGGAAAAGTAATCCTATAACTCAGGGTTTGGGCAACCTTTTTGGACTCAAAGGCCACATGCAATGCCAGGTAGTGGGGTAAGGGTCACATGGACACACGTGCATACATTTCAGCATGAGGGGGTGGGGAGGGGTTGTGGAGGAACCCGAAAGGGCAGGTTCCCTTGGTTTGCTGAGTGGCGGTCAAAGACTCTCAAGACACAATTTCTCTCATCTTGGAAAAGTTTTATTACGAGCAGCCTGCAGTGCTGCAAGGTGGCAAACCCTAGAGGATTTGAAGGACTGCCCACTAATTGCAGGCAAAGCTAAGCTACTTATAGGGTAACATCCTCAGAAGCAACAACAGAACTTCTTCATATAATAAACCAATCATAATACAGTTTTGCAATACAGTAACCAATGATAGACAAGGCATTTATGCATGTGCAGAGGGCAGATAATTCTAAGACTAGAAAAACGATACATAGATGGGTATTGCAATCCTGGAACATCTGTTCCTTTGTGGTTACTACTCTTCCTGTCCTCGCTGGGAGGTTCACACTCTGACTACTGTGTCAACACTTCTTGTTGGTTGAGCAAGTGTTGCTCAATATATTTTCGGCTACAGTTTGGATCAAATTGCTATAGAACTTAATTTCTAATAGAAAGGGCTTACATCAAAACAGGGTGGGCACAGACAAAACAGCCCATTCACACATTTCCTCGACAGGGTACACCTTCCCTCCCTACCCACTGAGATTAGGGATGAGATGGCAAGGGTTCAGATTGCTAACAGCAATTCTCCAGGATTGTGGGGAAGAGAGTGAAGTTAACCCACCCACCCCTTTTTCTGATGCAAATAGCTATTTCCTTGCTGCTACAGTTGCCCTTGCTTCCATAACTTGCAGTGCCTAGCATGTGAAGTAGAATAGTATTCACTACATGTGGGTTTCTAAGCGATTTGCACACCGTTATCATATTGTTTATTCTTGTTTGACCAGTAAATAATTTATTACACTGGAGCCGAGATGTAGATAGTGAATGTGGGGTTGGAATGGCTGCTTTTGTATTGACATTAACGTATTAATTTGCAGTACACAATAAACAATCATAAATCATCAATATGTCAGTGGACATAATGCTTTCCTTAGAGGGATGTTATGAGGTTTAATTAATTAATGTTTGTAAAGTGTTCTGGGATCCTCTGTTCCAAAGCACTTTGGAAGAGCAAAGGAGAATTGAAGTGACATTTCCGTTCATCTATTCTAACCTCATCACATAGCCAGTTCTATCTAGAAGAACGACGAAAGCTCCAGAGGCTTTGCATGATCTACTGAGGGGTTTCGCAAATGTGGAAGAGCTCTAATATACTGAATATAGAAAATAAGATGGTCAATAAAGCAAACATTTTCACTAGATAAAGTTATTCTTCATTGCTGCTCATTAATGATAGGACATGGAGCCTTGAGGACACACACAAAAGAGAAGGAAGATCATTCCAGGCAAACTTGGAATCTCCTACTTGCCACTCCGAACAGATTGTTGACACCAGCAGAAGCCATGCTTTTATAAAAAACAGTTCTCTTATTTTTATTTTTTCCTTACTACCCCCCCTATAGACTTTTGTTATCACAAATCTTGTCTGTGCTGTTTCAAACTGCAGGAAACATATGTGGTAGGGTAAGGAGGATGCAACCTTTTTCATCTTGAACCGGTCATTCACATGACTACTTCACACTGTGAAAAGAAGGAATGCTCTTTGACCAAGATATGTGAACAAAGCTGCATTTGGGAACAAACTAATATTCCAAAGAGGTCTTGGAAATCTTGATGACCTCATTCAAACTTTCCACCCTACGAGGTGAAATGGAAAGCATGTTCTGCATTCTCTGTTAATGTAGGCCAACAGCCAGAGTCTTATTTATTTATTTATTTATTTATTTATTACATTTCTATACCGCCCAATAGCCGGAGCTCTCTGGGCGGTTCACAAAAATTAAAACCATTCAAAGTATAAAACAGTATAAAACCATAATATAAAATACAATATAAAAGCTCAACCAGATAAAAACAGCAGCAATGCAAAATTACAAATTTAAAACACCATGTTAAAATGTATTTATAGATTGTTAAAATGTTGGGAGAATAAAAAGGTCTTCACCTGGCGTCTAAAAGCATATAATGTAGGTGCCAAGCGAACCTCCTTAAGATCTTTCAGTGATGTTTGACTTTCTTTTCTCTCTCAAAACCAAGGGGTTGGTACTCTCCTCACTCTGTGTAACTGGTGGCAGTCTCTGCTATCCATGCCAAATTTGAGGGCTGCACCTGTACTCACACCCAGATGTCAAGAGCTTCTAGCCAACATCTACCTGTCTGCCATGGCTCCTGTCCCATCATGGAGTTTGTTGGTCGTTCATAGTCAGACAATGACTAAGCCCTTCAAGCCCATGGCTACAGCTGACCCTTGCCTACTTACTATGAAAGTGGCCTTCTTTATGGTGATCACCTCGGCACATGGAGTAGGTGAGCTCTACGCTCTCAGGCATTAGCAGCTGTACCTGGTCTTCCACAGAGATAAGGTGGTCCTACAACTGGATGTTTCCTTCTTTTCGCAGGTGGTTTCTCTGTTTCATTTGTCTCAGGGCATCATTTTATCAACATTTATCCCTCACCCTATCTCTCAGGTAGAGGTTAAGCTTCATTTGTTAGAAGTTAGGAGAGCCCTCTCCATCTATTTGCAGCACATGGCTTCTTTCAGGGTCTGTCCTCATTTACTTCTGTGTTACTCTGGACCATGGAAAAGGCAGCCTGTATCCTAACAGCATTTTTCAAAATGTGTTGTGGCGATGATACACTTAGCGTACCAACTTGTTCATTTCCCATCTCCACAACACATCTATAGCCATTCAACGAGGCGCAATTGCTGCCTGTCATCTGGTCAGTTGTGCAGCGTGCAACCTGAGCTCAGCCTTCTACCTTCATTAAGCACTATTTGCTGGATGCCAGAGGCACCCTTTGGCCAAGAGGCCCTCTCTACAGTTTTGACATGACATCACCCTCCTTCTGGTGAGTCTTGTTTATCAGTCAACCATACGTGTGAGTCACAGGGACCACGACAAAGGACAAGTTGCTTACTTTTAACTGTAGTTCTGTGAACTCACACAGCCCATCCTCTCCACTTTATGTCTTGCTCTAAATTATTTCTTCCGCCAGAGCAGACTGAGAACTGAACAGGAGGTGGGAGCCATGCCTTGGTGGATATACAGAGGGGCTGGGCTCCTGCATACAGCTCTAGAATGTTTTGAATGACATTTCTGTGCAGGCACATAACCCATATGTGTGAGTTTTCAGATGACCATACGAAGAACTACAGTTACAAGTTAGCAACCTGTCCTTCTCAAGCCAGAATGGCTATTCCTTCACCAGTTACAGGTTGCTGTTCCCAAAATAGCAGAACATAGGGGTCCTTTGTAATACTTGCAAAAGAAGAATGGAAGTATTCTGCAGTACTGTAACAAAGAGAGAGGACTTGCAGCAGCTGTTGAAGTGCAAAAGCAGTGAGCGTTATGGTAACACCTGTGTTTCTGTACTGTTGGCCAAGACAATTTCTTTTTCATTGGGAAGGAAGAAGAAAAACCTACAGAAGCATCAGGCGCAACAGGATTTGCTGTGAAGCATTTTGCATTATGCTTTGCATTATGTTTTCTTTGTACAAATTTCCTAAAGCAACTTCTAGTTGTGAAACTTCCAGTTCCTTGAATTACGTCTGCTCTGTTGTTGCTAACCCTTTGTGGAATTTCCACAAAGAAAATTTCCTTTAACTGAAAAGAGAATTTCCTTTAACTGAAAAGAGGAGCATCTTGAGTAATATAAGCAGTATAGATGCTTCCCATAGGATATGTGAATTTTATTCAAATTATAATAATATCCTATGCTCTTTAAATATAGGAACATAGCTGTAGATTTTGACTCTTTGTGGAACTTCTTGCTTAATGATGACCTATTATAAACCACAAACCGTAGAGTTGGGTCTTGCAACCTGTGGCTCCTAGATATTTTGGCTTACAGTACCACACCATTCACTGTGCTGGCTAGGGCTGATGGGAGTTGTAGTCCAAAACATCTGAAGGGCTACAAGTTATATACCCTTGACAGTCCATTTCGAATGAATGTTATATTCCTAACAGAATATAAAAGAACTTATTCACACAGTGATGCTGATTCGGACGACAACAATTTAGTCTGTACAGAACAGACCACACATACATTCTCAACATGGTGGTTTTATGATTAGCTTGCAGATCTTTCCCAATTTACAGCATGAAATAATATACTTGTGAAAATCTGGTATGAAAACACTGGAGGATTCTGAGTGATGAGAGTTTCAAATAAGCAGTCTTCCATTTGAGAAGGATCTCATATTGCTTTCTTTTACTCCAAAATTTGAGATGATGCTAAACACTTGCAAGTGGCATTATAATATTTCGGTGGGGTGGCGTGGGGTGGAGGAAGTCAGTTTCAAGGTTTTTTCTCTCCTATATTTGGTGCTGTGGGTTTTCTGGAATATTTTGAAGTGGAACATTTTCCAGAATATTTTTGCATGGAAATTTGCATAGGGATTTTTTTCCATTATGAGTGATCTAATTTATCATCTTCATTTTACTGTTATTTAGTAAACAACAACATCAAAAATTGCCCCTTTTTATTTTTTTGACCTAATATGCCACAAGTATTTGACGTGAAATATTTGAAGAAAAAAAATTAAAACACACTTAATGTGATTTAAAATGCTATATTGTGTAAATTGGTATTATACAATTTTAAAGACAATAGCATGTTCTTCCCCTACCTTAATTAAATGTAAAGGGGGGGGGGAAATAAAGATACTAAAAACTGTTGACACGCTAATACATTTTAGTAACCCCCCAAACTCTGCATAATATGCTGGCAACCAGTCATTTATAACTTTGAAACTTGCCTAATTCTATATTTGTAACTTGTATCCATTGTTACTAATTAACTTACGAAATTGAAAAATTTCCATGGAAACATTAAGCACTGGGAAAAAAATCCAGAAAATATTCTGTTTTGGGGAAAAAAATCCACTTCACATCACTGCCTATATGTGGATAAGACCTGGGAACTGTCCCCTTTAAGAAAAGCATCCTTTATGTTGGCAAGGGGAATATGCTATGAAGAGCCAGCTCTAAAGACATACTGCACTGTGAATGAGCTTTGTATGTTACTGTGCAGGATCAGAGTCTAGGCACTATTTATACTGCAGCATATTCAGCACCAGATTGTGAAGCCTTAATACTGAAACAGTGGCATGATTTTAACGTTTTTGTTCTCTTTATGCCCTGTTTTAGGCATTTGATGTCAAGCAATAGCTACTTCTCTTTGGCAGCCTTTCTAAAAGAGTTTTGACCATCAAATATCAAACAGTCTATTCCAGAAAATTAAGTGATGCGGTGTCTGTTAATTTGGCTGCGTGTAGCAATGGAATGTATTGAACTTCATCCCAATTTGGTTCTTCTCAATTTTGTTGTTTTTGAAATGTCAAATATAGCAAGTTTTTGTTCCAGTTTTATTCAGAAGTGGGTGAAAATAATTATTGGAGCATTATCATTTTACTGATCTCTTCTCAGAATCTTGGTATTGCTCATCATAACTGGGATGCTTTCAGCCTTTCCTGGTAGTGGTACAAACTTGATTAGCTCCTGTTGCATGGAATAAGGAGAGCTGTGGCTTCCATTTCAGATCAGTCTGTCTCTGATTAGTAGAGGCAGGAAGCAAAACCGGTCTTGGGGCACCAGAAATCGCCCGTGCTTGCATACAAGAATTTTTTCAGCTTGCTTTTTCTTTTTCTCCTTCATAAATTCAGGATGCGTTGTAGGTGGACTGTTTTCCTCCTTCCTTCCTTCCCAAAAACAAGAGCCTTATAACTTTGGAAACACTTACCTTTTTATCTTTGTGTTCTCTCCTGGTAGTCTGTAAGGAATTCCATATCACCCAAAACAGCTCTCCTGTTAGTTTTGTGATCTTAACTATATTGGTTTTCTTTCCTACTTGGAAAGAGATGTGTTTATATCTGCAGTCGTGGGCACTATGAACAAGTCACTGAATTAATGATGCAAATGACAGATTAATGGAGACCACTCCATTTATCAGAAGACTCACTTGCAGCCCTTTCTCAATGGAAGAGGGCTGCTCCCGAATGTTCCCCGCTTCCGTGATCAGTGCTCATGGGGCACACGTGACCAATGTTTTTTGCAATTACAGGAGTGCCATTGCAGGGAGCATGTGTGCCCTGTTACGGGGCTCGTGGATGTATATCGCTAGAAGTGGGCGGGGATAGGGAGATTGGGTACGGGACAGAGTTTTTTTTTTAAGACTTGTCGTGAGGGATGCACATGAGCGCAGACGTACAGCAACACATGGGAGGGATATGAACTTTGTCTAATATGTGCTCCTGTGCAGAAGTATGTTTGCATTAAAAACAACAAAAACAAGCACAGTTGGTGGTCAAGTGCTTTGGCTGATGGGCGGTATAAAAATGTAATAAATAAAACGTGGTGAAAATGGTGGACAGGTCCACTCCCACATACCTCTGACACCCATACACACACCCCTCACAGTTGATTGGCTTTTCGCTAAGCCTGGAACTCACGGCGAACAGCAACGACCTCACTAAAGGGAGACACAGCAAACATTCTTTGGAATGGATGCGAGAGAGCCGGTAAAACAGGGATATTCTGGGTAAACTGAGATGTGGAGCCGAGATCACCACGAGAGCAGTTGAATGTCATGTGGCCTGTTAGTGATGACTGTGACACATTCCTGCAATAAACAGCTGGTGTAGACTCCCCCCGCACAATAGTGTTGAAAATGAATTCTTATTTAGTCTGGGCTATTTCTGCATGTGCTTATGGTGTGTTATGGACTATAAAAATATTTTTCTCATGGTCCCAAAATCCAATAAATCACATTGCCATGTGTATTACCTTCTGTGCAAGACTTTGCTGCTGGTTGCAATTGCCTATTCTGGATTCACATCTAGTACCCCTCATATCTGGGAGTAAACTAACCAAGAGATATTCATGCCATAAATTGCACCATACTTGGGATATAATTGTGTGTTGATTTTACTAATACTGCTACATATTTATTTAGTGCCAATACCAGTGAGATAGGGGCCTCTGATTCCCTATATAAGGGTTCATGGGGAAGGGCCACAGCTCAGTGATAGAGTACATGCTTTGCATATAGAAGGTCCGGAGTTCAACCCCCGGCATGTCCAAGTAGGGCTTAGAAAGACTCCTGTTTGACATCCGGGAGAGCCACTGCTGGTCACTGTAGAGAATACTGAGCTAGATGGACCAATGATCTGACTTTGTATAAGATGGTTTCCTATTTCCCTTTTCCAGCTCAAAACCAGATTTATACTTTCTGAAAAGATTTGTAAGTTGTGAAATTAGAGTTGTTTCTTGACTGAAGCTTCTTAACTTTAGACTTTCCAGACTTGACAGGACAAGAGAGATGGGTGGGGCTATGACTCTGTAACCAATTATCAGGGGAACATGCCAGTATTATAGTCCCTCAAGTGCCCTGAACAAATAATCTGATGACTTAGTAAATGTCAAATATATGTTCATGTGTTTGTTTATTCTGTTCTTTTCAGGTATAATCAAACTTGGGAAGTGGAATCCTCTTCCACTCAGTTATGTGACAGATGCGCCCGATGCGACAGTAGCCGATATGTTACAGGATGTCTATCATGTTGTGACACTGAAAATTCAATTACAAAGGTGGGTATTTCAGAACATCTGCCCTCCTTTAGTCTGTGAGCTGCTCTGTCGATCATAGCATTACTACCGAGATTAGCACATCCTGTCTTCATTAATTTCTGAGCTTTTGCTGAAATGGAAAGGAAAATACAGTAAGAATGCTTCACCTGGCAGCTCTTCTTGGCCAGTATTCTGTTTCAACATGATGTTTCAACATGAAGCACAGTCATTAAAGATCTTTTAAAAATAACTTTCCACAGCCCCCAATTTAATAGTTCCTCAAGGCCTGATTAAATGCTTAACTTAATATATTTGAAAAATAAACCTCGTTGCTGTTTCAAGGATTTAGTGAGAAATTCAGAGCTAAGATTTGGACTCTAAGGTTCTAGTCCTTATGTTGCCTTTTGCTGATGCACAGAGGCTAGTGTCAGCTAGCAGTAGGCAATATGAAAAGTAACTGCTCCAGTTTAGGCTGCAGCCTTGCATTCAGTTACTTGTGCTTTAAATCCTATTGGGTTCAGGATTGTAGCTAGAGGAAATGGTTACACTATGGGAAGGAAGATTCACATTCAAAACTTGAAAGACCCAAGCATGGGACGCTAACTTATGTCTGATTTCACAGAGCTTTCTCGCTCTTGCATGTAAAGAGCAGCTATCCTTGCAGGTGATGCTTTCCATCTGTTTAATCTCCTGTTCTCTGTTTTCACAGTTGTTCAAAGCTGGAAGACTTGCCAGCTGAGCAGTGGAACCATGCCACAGTCCGCAATGCCTTAAAGGAGTTACTCAAAGAGATGAATCAGAGCACATTAGCCAAAGAATGCCCTCTCTCCCAGGTCAGTGCTTCTATCAGTGGCTGAGGCATTCAACTATATGAAATCCTAAAGTTGTAATATGGTTGTATACAAATTAAATTGGGTGGGGTGAGGGAGTGACATCTTAGAAAGGGGGAAATGCAGTTGCAGGAACTATGAGGGCAAGACTATAGGCAGGTATGGTGGAGGGATGACAAGAGAATAAGCTGAAAGGATAATTGCTCTCCCTAGTGTTCTTTGGACACCATCCCATGTTTGGATCTGAGGCATGTGTGGCTGGTTTTCTCTTCTACCTTTCTTCCTACTTGTTGTGTTCTTGGTTAGCCTGTAGGTACATGCTGTTTGCATTGGGTGAAGTTATCAATGCAAGGTATAAACTATCAAGATAACTATGCAGGATATAAAATCTCAAAATAATTGGAAACTATTACCTGTGAGTATCACAAAATCAATAAAATGTCACACTGCTAACCTATTAAAATCAAAACCCAAGTGTGTTGTCGGTAATATACTATGTTCTGATTTGCCAAGCTTAAATACATGCTTGTTTTTATTGTGAACTATTGGCAGTATTTATAGAATTAGCAAATTAAGGGAGTCCATTGTTTTGAGATTTTGGATCCTTTCTCCTTGAATGTAATACAAAATGTATAGATGGCATTCTCCTTTAAAGCAACTTTTTCTTCATGTCTTCTTTGGTGTTGCAGCAAAGGTAACACAAGCAGGGATGGCAGTGGAATTTGAAGATTGTTGAGCATTGTGGGACTACTTGGACCAATGCTTCTCGAGCGATGGGTCCTGATGGGTTCCTGAGTGAAATAAACTTACTTATTTAAGTTTATTTAAGCCATGATGGCTTATTTAAATAGCTGCAAGTGCCAAGTTGGGTTTTCCTGATCACCGTCTGGACACAGTTTGTTGTGTTTTCTGAACCCAGGTGGCTTGGTAGAGGGGGAAACAATCCAGTTGTAGGGCTATTGAGGGTTGTTTAACCCTCAAATAACCCCTGCCGCCCAGGTTCAGATGACATGTCAGACAATGGCATTCCCTCTTGCAAGGGTTGAATATTCAAAATGGACACTGGCACATGCCGCAACTCACCATGGCTTAAATAACAATTGAAAGAACACACATAGGGCCGGTTTGCACGATTACTGCTGACCACCTTGGCTTAAATAAGTCATGGAGGGCTGCAGTGATTGTGTGAATGAGCACTATGTGTGATATCTTTTCAATTGTGCTCCTTTAATACAAGAAGGGAAACCACAGAAGAATGCTTGAAATTGCAAGGGAAAGCATGAGCAATATAAGTGACTTGAATCCTTCATTTTATTGTTTTTGTTTAAAATCTTCCCTAAAGTTTGTAATGCAATACTCTGATATGCTAAGAATATCTTACAGCAAGAAATCTTTAGCCATTTTAGGGGCAACATTTTTATTGAAATAATGGTTATATATGAACTGTGGAATTCATTTTTAAATGATAGAAGCAAGTGTTAAGTTTGGTATTTTCATGGTGAAATTTCATAATGAAACTGAATATACTAACTCGAGACCTGTTTTTAATTCTCATATTTAAATTCTTAATTCCTTTGATAATGTCACAAAGGTTACCAGAGTGCACTGCTTTTGCGACAAAACACTTCAGTTTTAACCAGTATTTCCTGTATCATTAGACTTTTGCTCTCTATTTGAGGTTTTGATCACAGCCAAAAATGTCTTCTAAAAATGTACTGGAATCTATTAGCTAGTTAAAGATTTCTCAGATACCATCATATACCATAAACTATATATGTAAATGTTCACCTTTTCATGGGCTTGGCTGCTACAAGGGTTGTCAGATTCCCTTATTTTAAGAGATGCCCTTTATTTTAAAGGCCTGTCCTCCATTCTAAAAAATCTCTGGCCTATGGCTAATAATGGGTATTCCTTATTATCCAGGGTGACCATATGGAAAGGAGGACAGGACTTCTGTACCTTTATTGAAAAGGGAATTTCAGCAGGTGTCATTTGTATGCACACAGCACCTGGTGAAATCCTCTCTTCATCACAACAGTTAAAGCTGCAGGAGCCCTGCCCTCTTTTGTAGGTGGTCATGCTAGACAGGGCTCCTGCAGCTTTAACTGTTGTGATGAAGTGGGAATTTCACCAGGTGCTGCGTGCATACAAGTGACACCTGCTGAATTTCCCTTTTCAATGCAACTGTTAAAGATACAGAAGCCCTGTCCTCCTTTTCATATGGTCACCCCATTATTATCACACCACCATTGACCATAATGTTCCATAGAGCTGAAAAGAGTTCCTTATATTTAAAACCTTGACTGGGTATATTCCTTCACTGGGAGAAATAGGGGCCAGACCTTGGGAGAAGAGCTATAGTCCAGCAGTAGAGAAGATGCTTTGCATGCAAGGTCCCAGGTTCAGTCCTCGACATCATGTTGGGCTGAGGAACACTAACATCCTGGACAGTTGCTGCCAGTCAGTGTTGCGTAGACAATACCGAGCTAGATGGATCAATGACCTGACATGATATAAGGCAGCTTCTTGTGTTCAAAGGTAACTGAGTGATAGTTCTTCCCAACAGTCTGAGAGTGTGTTATACCAGCCACTGGGACCATGAGGGAATAGGCTTCGGCCCTCTACCTGAGTCATATCCCCAAGCGTACCTCTTTCATTTCCTTTGGTATAGGATAGCGTTTGTTATTTGCTGCTATACAGGTATTTGGGGATAATTTGTAGTAAAGGCAAAACCTGTTATCTCATCCTGATACTGGGTGGCATATCCTCCTCTACGAAGACATTGTGGAAGCATTATGTCTCTGTGCATAGAACACACAGAGGCAGAGTATCCCCCCATATCTCTCTCCCTCTCTCCACGCACACACACACTCCAGCCATCATAATGACTGGAGTTTTGCTACTGTAGAATAAAAAACTCTCACTCTATTTGTGTGTGAGCCTTATGAGCATTCTTGAAATAGTTTCGTTAGTTGGGTTTCCCTATGAATCTTGAGATACTATGAGAATAGAAATAATGTAATATAACACTATATGTTATATTGGAGATTTCCACTCCGCTTGTTATGGATTCTTTGATCTTAGTTTTGTAACATAAGCTTGATGGCAGCATTTTTATACTTCTAAGTATATCCGTCATCACTTTCTAACCAAGTGATGTCCTGCCACTTTTTCATGCCCTACCACTGTAACACTGTCCATGTGAAGATTGTGAGTATGATACCTTTACATCTGGATTTGCTTCTAAAAAGATGGTAACTTTCTCCTGTAACTTCCTCTAGGATCATATTAGCTAGTAGTGTATGTACACACTCTTGCACACACTCTCACTCATAGTATTTATTTATTTATTTATTACATTTATATACTTCCCCATAGCTGAAGCTCTATGGGCGGTTTACAACAGTTAAAAATGGTAAACATTAAAAAGTATACAAAATTTTAAAAAACATCAGAAACATTAAAACAACAGTATAAAAACAACAGTATCCATTTAAAAACAATTCTGGGGTCCATTAAAAACAAAGTTAACATTGTTAAATGCTGTTAAAATGCCTGGGAGAAGAGAAAAGTCTTGACCTGGTGCTGAAAAGATAGCAATGTTGGCACCAGGCGAGCCTCATCGGGGAGATCATTCCATAGTCGGGGGGCCACCACCGAGAAGGCCCTCTCCCTTGTTGCCATTCTCTGAGCTTCCTTTGGAGTAGGCACTCGGAGGAGGACCTTAGATGTTAAGCACAGTGTACGGGTAGGTTCATGTCGGGAGAGGCGTTCCATCAGGTATTGTGGTCCCAAGCCATGTAGGGCTTTATAGGTTAAAACCAGCAACTTGAATTGGGCTCGGAAACATATAGGACTGAGCATTGTTGTCTGGCAACTCCTTTCTATCTGCCTTGAGTTCTAGTACTACATGCAGCATGCTCTGTCTCCAGCGCAGAGGTTGCTGCAGAAAATGGATAAAATTACTGAAAAGTGATAGTAGATTGATACTGGGATTTAATAAGAAATGTGATGCATTTGTCTTCCCTGGCCCTCATTATTTGTTTTCTCATCTAGAATATTCTTGTATTCTATTTTGCCTGTCATGGGTATACATTCTTTTTTCAGTATTTCATTGAGAAGAGAGCCGTGCTTTTGTTATAATTGGTTTAGCCTCTCTGTGCTATATTGAAACCATTTGAGCATCCAGTGGTTCACTCGAAGACTTGCTCCCGTCTTCTCTTCTCTATTAATATCCACTTAGTGTGGATAAATGTCAAGAACACAGGAACAACTCTCTACATTCATAGTGGTGACGCTGCATTTGTCATGGAATTCATTGCAAGAGAGGGTAACAGCCCTAAACATGTTTGCTTAAAAACTAGTGGCAGGTTACTTAGAGGCATAAACACTACTCTGGAGTTTAGTCAAGAAATGAAAATGGTACAGAAATAGAAGACATTTCCCCCCACTAGAATTAACTATTTAAATATGTGGTTTTAATGTAAGGCAGGACTTTAAATGTAAGGCCTCATTTAACACAGTCACAACTTTCATGGGATATTTGGGCATCTACACCTTTCCTATCCTGCAAATCTTACTATTTTTTTTTTTTAGTACACTGTGTCCATGTGCTTCAGAATTATTCTGAGGAATCTCTGCTGTCGTTAGGGATATGTAAGATGGATATACTTGTCTGACCACCTCCTAGATTGTCAATTATACTATCTTGAAAAACCTATCAGATAAATGTATAATTTCTCACCAAAAACAGTGTGCCCAACAGATTCATGATGAGAATTGCACATAGTCTTTCCACCCAAGTAGTTTTACCTTGGCGCACACATAAGATTTATGTACACAAATGGCAGTTTTTCAGGGCAGTGGGGTGGGTGGGTGGGAGAAAGCAGAAGCAAGATAAGGTACTGCAATCCACTCAACACACACACAAGATAGATGAAGTCTGAGTTAGAATTTAATGTTATGTTTCTGTTGAGTCACATTTCTGTAGAGTATTGAATTTGAACCCTTAATAATTCAGGATGCAGTTGTGGTTACACTAGCTCCTAGATGTTTTTGATGTAGACATGGTAGGTCAGCTGCACGTTGAATCAATGTCATATCAGCACAATATGTAGCAAAGAAGCAGTGCAGTGAAGGTAAACTCCATCCTGTGCATCTAAGCACACTGCGACAGGGTTAATACGTGTAAGAAAAGCAACAATGATAGCTCCCTTTCCGTTTTGCAATTTTGGATCTCCTCCCATCTTCTTTGTTGTGGCTCATGTAGTGCAAGAATCCGGATGTTTTAGATAAGCTGTCTGCTGCCATCATCTGACTCTGCTTCTAATACAATCCCTTCTCCCAAATCAGTTTTAAGAAAATATTGTGGCAAATGTGAAATGTCATTACAACCCTCTTGTGATTAATATATTATTGACAGCAGCAAATTGCAGAGTTGTCTCCTAGGAGTGAAACTGCAGAGTAAATGCTGCTGTTTATTAATGTGCTCACAATGCATCAAGTATTCCTCTGTAGAGAAGCGAAAGGAGGCAGCACTGGGAGTCTGTTTCCCACCAGTGACAGTTCTCTATCTCTTGTTCCAGTTCAGGAGTTTTACTTCCAGTTCAGAAGGGGATTCAGATGACCATTAATCATTTAGTTTGATTTAAAATCCCCCCTCCTCGTATTCTCTATTTTGGTTGCTCTTGGTATTATGTGTGTGTGTGTGTGTAAAATACCAAGAGCAATATCTATCTATCGATGTAAAATGTTGGAGATGAAAAACATTTTAACGAAGGGCTGAGGGTGGGTCAGCAGTGGAATTATATTATGAAACCCATCTCTCTTGAATGAA
Source organism: Elgaria multicarinata webbii (assembly GCF_023053635.1). Lineage (NCBI taxonomy): Eukaryota > Metazoa > Chordata > Lepidosauria > Squamata > Anguidae > Elgaria > Elgaria multicarinata. The sequence goes on from NC_086172.1 coordinate 27,296,545, forward strand.
ATACTGTTTAAATTATTTCTACATTTTTCACATGTCTTTCATTCTCCTCAATTTTCTGTTTCTTGTTGAGTTTTCTTTAATTTAACACATCATTATATTATTTGCATGAACTGAATATCAATATAAGCCTATTTTTTCTTGTCCTGCTCCCTATAAATTAGTTCCACTTCCAGCCAATCCTGCTTCTTCTCTCCTACTCTGCCAGTTTTAACTCCAGCCCTACCATATGTTCATATATCCTTTATACACCTGGATCAGCTTCTGAAAATATTCTTCACTTTTCTGGGAAAGGATGTACATTTGAGAGGTGTGTAAATATGTGCACTCATCTGTCTGTGTATTTGAAGTTCATATATAATAAGAATATCAATTCCATACTAATACGTTTGCCTTTTAAGAACAGCATGGCATCAATTGAAACTCTTTAGCTTGCTTTGAGATGATTAAACACCATTGCTACAGGAACATTGAGGCATAAAGCTTGGAGAGCTTTGTTCCAAGTTGCTCTGGCCAAGGAGTGAGCTAGATGTGATGGCAGCAGTAACATTTTTTTGTTCACATGTCCGTGTCACTCATATATAAAGGGGAGGCTGGGTATATGGGTTTGCCTGAGAGCTGTCCACTTTTGGGAGCCCAGACTTTACCAGAAGCAGGCAGCTCTCAGGAGAAGCAGGAGGCTGCGGGACTTAAGTGGGACGTGCGGCATCCCATCCAGGGACTTGTGTGCCATGGATCATGAGGGTAGGTGGGTGATCGCGATGGTGGGCAGGCGATCGCGGTAGTGGAGAGGACACAACTGCTCACCATTCCAGTGCATGCTGGGAGTTGTAGGCCCTTTGCCCGCTGTGGAGTCCTAGGGCTATGGACTTTATGGTGATTTGTTGTAAAATAGCTGCCAAGGCTTCAAAAATCCAAAGCTGAGGCTTGCACAGCCCTACTGGAGAATTTTCCCAAAATGGAATTCATCCCTCTGCCTGAAAGAGGTTCTGCTCCCCTGGATTATAGGAAAGTAGAGATGGGGTCGGGTACCTGTCTTCATCTGCATGCTCATTTTGATGATAGTATTAGATTCCCCTGCTCCAGCTTTATATGTGAGTAGGGGCAGACATGTAATGAACACACACATATAGTCTAGTTTGAGTCAGCAGTCTACACAGGCAGGTAGTGGCTTGGAAGAACTCAATGTGCATGGCTGTGAGGCAGCGATAGTTCAATCAATCTATTGATTCAGTCAACAGACCTTGCAGTAAAATATATACAACAGGAAACATGCACGAATAACGTTCAAAAACATAAATTCGCATTATGGGAGTAAAGTCATTCTACGATAGAGGCAAAGCATGCCATGTGGCAACTCTGTGAGGCCATAGTAATGTGATTTAGCAAGGTCATTGTGAAAGACTTGTATTTGTCCTCTCTGAAAAACAAGGCCACGATAGCCACAGGTTATTTGAATCCCCAAGCTTGCTTACTTGCCACTTGGATCTGCTGCTTCCATGCGAACCAAGCCCCATTGAAGGGTTCTGACATACAAGAGTGGACACTTTGTGGTGCTCCAGATGTTTTGCCCTACAACTCCACCATCTCTCATTGCTTATGCTATCTAGGGCTAATGGGAGTTATAGGTCAAAACATCTGGAAAGCCACAAGTTGTATACCCCTGCTCTCGTAGAATAAGTATGAACCTGTTTCTCACTTTCGTACCCACACTGCAGCTTTTTGTAGGATTACTTCTTTCCTGAAATCTTAAGGTTTTTCTGTGAATTGCACAAATAGATGTCACTTCCTAAATATAATATTGTGGAAAGCAATCTATTTTATGTAGTTGTAAAGAGTTACTACTATTAAATCCAGCTTTGCAAAGTATTCAGATGATACAAAGATTCTCCCATGGAATGTTTGCTCAAAGCATTTTGTTTTTATATTTCTTTGTTCTGTAGTAAGAAAGAAGACAGTCTTTCAGATACACTATTTAAAACTTTAAAGGTCAACATCAGTACTTCATTTATTTAAGAAATTTCTTTCCCGATTTTCATTATAAAATAATCCCAACACAGGGTACAAGCAATAAAACACCATAAAATAATACAACATTGACCAAAAAACATAAACAGGGAGGAACAGTAACAGATTAATAGCTTATACAATGCAGCAAAAGGCAAGATACAAAAATTCAGCCTGGGTAAACAAATAGGTCTTTAGCTGGTAGTGAAAGCTTGTAAGACTTGGCGTCACCTGTATATGAGGGGGGAGGGAGTTCCACAATCAGACTGCTCATACCAAGAATGCCCTCTCTCGGGTGTATAAAATAGTTTTTCAGCCCCCCAAAAGACCCCGAGGCAACTCTGAATTGTGCCCAGGCTGAATTGTGACTGCTGCGTGTGGCCAGTGGCCTGCATTTCCTTTGGTGGGCAATGAGTCGTGTTGGCCTGTTGTGTAGGGTATTAAGAGCTTCACAGCAAACCAAGTGTGAAGGGCATTTCTAATAAGTTATGAGAAGCGTTCTCTAGAGGGATCAATGACCTGGTCTTCCAACTATGAATGTACAGGGGAAACAGGATCTATGGGTCCCTCAAGGTCCACTGTTGCTGAAGGTCCTAGTGTAGTTTATTATTGTTAATTATTAATATTTATTTATATAGCGCCATCAAGTTTTCTGTTTCTTGTCTTCATCTATGGAGTCATCCTGGATCGAGTCTGGGTTGGGCGTGACACATGGTACAAGAGGGAGAGAGGTTCAAACTTACTTCTGTGCTGTTTTTCCACACCAATCCCCCAAAGCCACTATTTTTTCATGATTGGAGAAAGGATTGGGGACTCCACTTGCTTTTGAGATATTCAATTGCAGAACTCAACCATTGACTGAATTGTAAATCTAGTTCTTCCACCACTGTCCCCCATGAGTTAAGGCTAAAGTTTTCTGATTTTGCAGAAACTTCAAATGGCTATCATACTGTTCTTTTTGAGAATGTGCCCTAGCATTTGAATTTTTTTTATATGTAAGACATAATGTGTTTTAGATTAACAGGAGAGGGTTTTTTTATGATTGAAGGCTACCTTAAACTCTGGAAGAATTAAAATTAATAAAAATATACTACATGAAAGCAGAGGAGTAGCAAAATTTCAGAGCTGTTTATCATTCTATATCCTGTGCTGGTGTGTTTTGTGCTAGGCGGTAAAAAGGTTTTGGCATCCAGTGTCTGTTTCCAGTGGCCCAAAATATTTTTAAAGTATTTAAATATTTGTTTTCAGATCCACATGCATGTTTGATACTATTTTTAGTTTCATCTGCCCAGAGCAGCATTGTAATTTGTCTCCTGTGTGGATTTTCACACAACGATTAATGGCACGTTTCTTTAAATTATATTAATTTAACTTATTTGCCTAACTGTTGTTCTGCAGCAAGTAGCACGAATGTTCCCAGATTCTTGGCTGTGTGGTCCTTGTTGCAGTTGGAAGCAGAACAGAAACATCTGAAAAGCATTATTTGGATTATGCATGCTGGAGCATCTAATCTTACCTTTAGGATCTGGTTCCTAAATCACAATTCTTCTCACCCTTTGTATTCCCTAACGTGACACTGCTTCTAGTTATGCTTTCAGTAAGAGGATTCTTTTGATAATACCCAGTATAAATTAAAGTGACAAGTGGATGTGAACTGGAGACATAAGTCTTTTCCACATAATTAATAATGAAAGTAATCATATCTAGCGATACGAAACGGGAGATAAAGCCAGTTTTGAGACCAACCCAGTAGGAGGGTTTTTTGTTTTGTTTTTATTTTGTTTAAGAATGAACAGTTGATGAGTCTGCACTTGTATATCACTTTGTTTAGTAAAGTTTTTTTGGTTTGTTCTTTTTAGAAATACTTTTTCTCTCTCTGCTTTCAGAGTATGATATCATCCATTGTAAACAGCACATACTATGCCAATGTGTCAGCAACCAAGTGCCAAGAGTTTGGGAGATGGTATAAAAAGTACAAGAAGATTAAAGGTAAATTTATTTTATTTATTTTATTTTATTTATTTATTTATTACATTTTTATACCACCCAATAGCCAAAGCTCCCTGGCCGGTTCACATAAATTAAAACCGCAAAGAGCATAATTTGAGTTGTTATTCATTGCCAAGCCAGTGAACAGATCTCGAACGCTTTTAAATTCGTTGTTCTATAATGATCCTGTAACACTTTAATAAGGGTGATTTGTATACAGCATCAATATTTTTCCAGATACAAAGGTTTTCTTTGGTTTAAGCAGGCACTGTGTGAACTTGAACAATTTTTTAAGTGTTGTGTCTCAAGGTAAAAACGGGAATATTTATAAGTGCTGTTTATATATGCACTCAGCTTAAAGAGAATCAAAGTACAGCTTCAAGGCCGTTATGTGAATCACTTCTACTTGTAAGAGGAAAGGGGACGGTTTTCCTATTGCATTGGATTGTGGTGTAAGAGCACCTTCAAATGTACTAGAAAGCCTTTCCTGTGGTGTTCTCAGAGATGCCATTGCAACCACCAAGTATTTCTAGCATATTATGTGCTTCCACTTTCTTCCTTTCTTAGCATTCCGTTTTTAAAGCTTTCTCCCTGCCCTCTTTTTTGAGTTAGTAAATTTACAGTTAAAGTGTAGAATGCAGTAAAAGCAGAATGAGACCTTGATTGCAATCGAGAGGTCAAGGATCTACACCCGAAGAGTTTTCTGGATACCCGTGTGTGTGCTGTTAAATAGATTCAGCCTGTTCATAGCTGTTCAAAAGTGTGTATGCGTGTGTATGTGTATGCTTGAGGAGGAAGGTAAGGTTAAGGTATGTGTGAAGTAAACACAAGCTGCTCTAAAATGGTTCAAGTGGTGTTGATTCATCAGCTAAACAAGTGGGAGGGAAAACAACAATGAAAAAAACCCCACCACCACAGGTATAGTTGTGCATGAAATATAAACAGATTCAGAACTTTATTATTGTCATCTAAAACCATCTCGAAGGGATGATTTTCGTACTTTTAATTCCATATTTTCTCAATTTCTTATGATTTTCATTTCCACTTCATAACCTAATGTTTATAAATGAGAATTTATTTCATATGTGAGATCAGTGATTGTTTGTAAACTTCAGTCTCAAAGCATTCCTTCATGTTTAAAAAAGAGGGTAGAGGTTTTGTGAATCTGGTCAGCAAGATTAGGAAGAATTCAGGGTCAATCCAGCTGAGGCAGCTAGTGATGTCAGTGGGAGTAACACATGCACCTAAACTCTAAAGCTTTGGCTATTTGAAACTAAAAGCATTTTTTTCCTAATTTACTATTGCAAATAGAAAGTAGAGGATGGTTTCAAAATTATTTTATTGGCATTGCAGTTGAACATAATCTGCTGTGTGAAATGTGTTTCTTATTTATCCACTAATGTCTCGTTTAATAAAGCAGTGGGAACTAACTGGTTCCTTCTTAATCAAAACCATGATTTCCTAAACATAAGCTATGTGATTCTGTTACAAGTTGCCACATATAGATCTCTTTGGTCAACCTTTCCCCCCTCCCACTCTATTGAAATAAACAAACAGTAAAATAATTATACATACTGGAAGATCAAAGTAAATATGACTAATGCACAGCAAAAAATTTAAAAACCTTCTCGAAGAAGAAAAGCATTAGGTTGCAGAACGTATACTTAACATTTAAACAAATATAAGAAACTGAACAATCAATAATTTGATATCATTAGCAACAGATGTAAAAGCTATATGCAAGGAGGACTTGAAATAAACATGCTCAGTGTATAGTTTGTAGAACCCATTACAAATGCAGCAGAACTATTTAGGCTTGAAACCTTTTAAAGTTTTCACTTTAGCTCATGGCAGCCTGTCTTTATGTCAGTCACATTTAATTTTTTGGAGGTTGGTTAACTGCATGTGTACCTTCATATAGGTTTCTAAAAATATGTTTGGGTGCAGTCGTTCATTAAAGTCAGTGAGAAAATTCGTGCAGTATAGTGGATTTACTTGCTCCTTTACAAGGTGTCCTCAGGGCCCATTCCATGTCTCTGGCCCTGCTAGGCTCTTCCATGGTCCTGGTTCCTCTCTACGGAGCTATGCCTCCTCAACCCTAACCCTAACCTGAGTCTTCACCCTAACCTTAATGTTCTACGGAGATATAACCCTAACCACTAAAAGTCTGACTGCAAGGTGTCCTGGTGGCACACTCATTCTCTCTGGCCCTGGTAGGCTCTTCCATGGTCCTGGTTCCTCTCTACGGAGCTATGCCTCCTCAACCCTAACCCTAACCTGAGTCTTCACCCTTAACCTTCCTTTCTTTGCTTTTACCTTCTATATTGTAAGCTTGCAAGGAGAGTTACTGCTGGTGGTTGTTCTCCTCCTCCTCCTCCTTCCTATTATTATTATTATTATTACTACTATTTAATTTTAGTTGCTCAATAAATTCTACTACTACTACTAACCACGCCAACAATATTTTTACTCCCTTTGAGCTCTGTTCCCTTATTTGTGCACTGTTAATGTGAGACAGAAAGCACAGGAGAAACTGAATGTATAAACTTCCTCATGATGGTTTTTCATTCACATTATAGACCAATTTTAGTACGTGCTAATTGAAGCTTCACATGTGAATGCTTCTTTAGTCAATAGTCAATGTTCACATTGGCTTTGGAAGTAGCTTATACGATGGATGCAATTCTTTTCTGCCTGCTAGTATAATTCTCCATGTATGACTATTATCCATGACAGCATAGGATGGGTACAATTCAGGAAAAAAAAAAGCTCTTATTTATACATTTATACAGAAGCAAAACAGTAATTTTCTTCATTAGGCAGTGGTTTTGATTGGCAATTAATGCATTCTTATAAATGTCTACTCAGAAGTAAGCCCCTTTGAGTTCAATGGAATTTACTCCTAGGTAAATGTGTACAGCCTAAGTGGCTAAATATATGTGGTAGAAATGACAACATTATATGATAGGTTGAGCTGAGCAGATTAATGTTAATGTGATTATTTTCTATACTTTTCCAGTGTAGAGGAGATGTTTTGGCATGCATGTTCCAGAGTTTGAATCTCATTTGTTCGGAATTACACTAACACCTTCTACACCCATAAAATTTCAGAGATTATAAACAAATCTTGGTATCTAAATGGAAATCCCACTGTTGATTGTGCAGTAAGCGTATAATATTTGTAATACTAAATTTTGATTTGATTAATGAATGGATCAGTAAACAGCCCCTCCCCCCCAAATCTTATCATATGGCAGTCTAAAATAAAACTACTAAGGTCATAATCTGATGCATGTCTAGACAGAAAAATGTCCTACAACTCTCAGCATTCCCCATCAAGTAGCACTGGCTGGGGTATGCTGGGAGCAGGGCCGGTGCCGGACTATTTTGCGCCCTAGGCAAGGTGAGCTACTTGCACACACACACACACACAATTTATTTTTGCCAACTTAGATTTTTAAGAACAGATGTTTTGTAGAAAAAATGAAAAGCACAAAACTTAATCTTATGTTTTTTCTTTAAACAGCTAATTTGTATAAAACTGTGACCCTTAAAGCCAGTACTGTGCCCCTCTGAGGTCTGTGCCCTAGTCAGCTGCTTAGTCCGCCTAATGGTAGTGCCGGCCCTGGCTGGGAGTTGTAAGGACTTTTTCTGTTTAAACATGCATGGGATTGTGCCTTAAAGGGTGTGTTAATTTTTGGACGTTGGGTTTACCTTGACTTTTCAGTAGTTACACATTTTACCTATTTGACTGCAGTATTCATCTTTGAAAATGCATTTCCTGAAATAGATGGAAATTTTCTATCATAGCATTTTCCAGTGTGCCCAGATATTGCCTGCAACATAGGGTACATATGATATGTCTGTCAACATATTTACAGATGCTTGCTAAATATCAGAAATAGTTTTCAAATGTTATTTTTATTGCTCTAGAAATGAGTTTTCGTCACTGCCCACCAACTTAGCTCAGTACTATAACATGTATTGTGTTCAGCTTTTAAAAAAAGATATGTAGTTTGCCGGGGGGGGGGGGGGAATCTGTGGTTTTAAGCTGTGTAAATTATTTAGTTCCTTAATACTTCGATTATCAACAAACTATCTGGCTAACTTTAATCAAAAATGCACATCATTTTGCTGCCACAGGAAGTCGTCTGGGTCAGTTTCGTATGACTAGATTCATGTTAAAAGGTGTTTGAATGGGCCCTGAGTAGAACTTGCTATAGAAGCTCCAGTGCTCTACAGATGGGCTTTGGGTAGCAAGGTTTGTTGGTTCTTTAGCAGGCATAGTGGATGGTGTCCCAGTTGTGTGACTCCCCCCCTCCCCACTTGTATGTAGTTACAGGAGACCACTTGAGGAGTCATCCCATGGCTGCCAAGTGTTATGGTGGAACTGTCCCTTTGGCCTCACAAATCACAGATGTGCGAATACAGTTTTCTTGGCCTGAGACCAGACAGTAAATAGCATTGATGGATGGTTGGGGTAAACATAAAGTTAAATGTTGACTGGAAATGAGATTCCTAAAATTACCCCCTTGCTCATAATTGGGTTAAGTGGGTTGTGATTAAAAGAAATAAGTAATTAAAATAATCACAGTTTTCCAATGTTACCACATGAAAAGCACCTCCCAGGCTCTAGAGCGGTTCTGCAAAGTCGAGGCTGATAATTATGTAGTCTATGTAACAACATACCCACTGGAGTAGACTACAGCAGAACTGCCTCCTTGAGGTTGGTAGTGGCATTGTGACTTTATAAACAGTTTTTCTTTCAGTGGCCATGGGCATATGGCATCAACTTTCCGAAGGCGCAGATATATTCCTCTGTCTACACCTGTGTTAATGCCGAAGATATGCCATATTAAAAGCTGCTACATGTCATATCAGTGCATATAACTATTTTTTGTGGTAAAATGGCAAATCAAAGATGCTCTAATGGCAATCTTAATGTTAGCTTTTTAATATGGTTCCACAAAAGCCACTGGTTTAAAATACATGAGATAATAACAACGTGAAATATGACCTGGGCTGCATTGTTAGAAAGTGACATAGTCTGCCAACGGATTGAAAAAAGTATTGGGTAACGACATTTTCCATGCAGAATACTGACAGCTCTTACTGGGGAAGATTTAAAATGGAAGTCTTTAAAAATAACTACAAGTGTGTTTCTGGTGCAGGGGTACAAAAAGGCCCCTTATAATAAGGGGAAATGCATTGTAGTGAACACTAGCCAGATAGTATGTGCGTCATTGCTATACCAGCTAGCAATGAAAAGGTTAATGGCCTAGCAACATTTCCATTTTAAAACTTTATTTTTATTGGGCTATATAACTTAACTCAAAAACTGGGTCTGTGTGGAAACTTGGCAAGAATAGCTTCAACCTAGAAATGTATTTTAGGTTTTGCAAACTTTCAACTATATTTGGCTGCATTAATTAACAGATTTGGGCACCTATTTTTAAAATTCTTAAAAAGTAATTAGTAAAAAAATGTCAATCCTTATATTGGAGCAAACATTTTTTGATTTTACAGCTGCATAAATGTAGGCATAATTTTTTACCCTAACGTTATTTGTTGAAAGAAAACAAAATATCAGGTGTATGATTTTATAGTAATTTTTATAGATTTTTTTTTTTACACAACCAACCCTCTAAAGGAAATCTCACTGTTCACAACTTACCACGTCAAAACTGAGTTGCTATAATTTCACTAAAACATTTAGAAGGTTTTTAGAGCTGCTTCGGATGTTACACATTAGCAGGAGTTAAGATATGGGAACCCCTTGCCCTTTTGAATCCTTACTCAACATGTATTACTCAAAGTGGGTTGAGACAACAGGGCATGTGTTCCACACTTCATTTTGAAACAAGAATCTGTTTCTGTGGTGCGCAGAAGGCACCCTAACATATTTGCATGGGAGAAAGAACACCCTAGTTCAAAGATATTAAAGATTTGGTGAACTGGTTTCAGTTATTAATTGGTTGTGATTTGTTTTACTTGTGTATTTTTTTGTATTTTGTATTTTGTATAGTTTTAATACTGTGAACCGCTTCAAGAAGTTGCTAAGAAGCTGTGAATAAATGTAAGAGATAATAAAAGTAACAACAACAAATGGGAAAGCAAGGGGGCAGAAGTTCCCCATACATCTGCTGCCCAAAAGATACTGCTGTGGATGGTTAAGGTGATTGTATGGATGCAAATCTGTAGGACTGAACGTACATGCTCAAGCACATACAAATAATACATGCGAGCCATCCAATATGATTCCAGTTGCCTTAGCACAGTGTAGCTAGAGCTATCTTTCCCCATCTCTGCCTTTTTATAGACAGGAAGTGGGTCCTCAAGCCCCAACTTGGGCCCCGCATCTGATTTTCGGCAAACAACTCGTCATCAGGACAGTCTTGTTTCATACAACTATCTTAGTTGGGGGTGCAGCTGTTTGGAAGCTCAGTCTTTAAGTTTGCCATTGCAGCAATAAAATAATAATACAATTGTCCGTGCTTGGTTGGGAGATTGAAACACTACCTCTTGAAATCTAGTATTTTAATATTTTGTGGCTTATATCTTTTTCATTTAAACTTTACTACATATAGCATTTACTAATTTTACTTCACTGTAGAGTATTGTGGTATTAGCTGACTTGGCATTCAACTCAAAGCATTACAGGTTCTATCTGTTTATTTAAAAATCCTGCTGTATGTTCGACTGAAATTACGATATACTTAATGTTATTTTATTTATTTTAACAGTGGAACGAGTTGAAAGAGACAACCTGTCAGAATATTGTGTTCTTGGTCAACGTCCCATGCACTTACCAAATATCACCCAGCTGGCAACCTTGGGCAAAACAAATGAACAGTCTCCTCATGGTCAAATACACCATAGTACTCCGATCAGAAATCAAGTGCCAACTCTGCAGCCAATCATGAGCCCTGGTCTTCTTACACCCCAACTCAGCCCACAACTTGTCAGGCAGCAGATAGCAATGGCCCACTTGATAAACCAGCAGATTGCAGTAAGCCGACTACTGGCTCATCAACACCCACAGGCGATTAACCAACAGTTTCTAAATCATCCACCCATCCCTAGAACGGTCAAACCAGAGCCAACAAACTCATCAGTGGAAGTCTCTCCAGATATCTACCAGCAAGTCAGGGATGAGTTGAAGAGGGCCAGTGTATCCCAAGCGGTTTTTGCAAGAGTGGCTTTCAATCGCACCCAGGTATCGTTTATTTATTTATTTATTTATTTTGAAGCATTTTGCCCCACTCTTCAGCTAAAAGAGAGTCTCAAAGCAGCTTACAAAAATCGATAATAAGACAGTCTTTACTCTAACCTCATCTAAAAGGGATGATACGAAAGGAAAAGAGATTGGGAGGAGGGAGGAAAAAAAGAATACTGAGGCACTAGTTTTACTTACTTTATTCCAATTCCTTATTTCCCTTCTAATACTGGAATAAAATTTCATTTTAGCAAAGTTCTGAGCTATTGCTCTATGAGAAGCACATCTGGGAAATAATACCTTCGCTTCTTGTAATCTAGTTTTGACACATTTTAATAAACATTATAAAAGAGTAATTTGGAATATATGCTTGTAACCTGATCCAGATGATCAGCAGGAAGAAGGAAGATAATATCTAGATTTCTTTTCTCCATCTCCCCTCACTAACATGGAGAAAGAGGGATTATACCAAACAATCTCTTTCTGATCTAGTTCCCTTGTCTGTCTGGTTCTTAGTATGGTTAAGGAATAAAGGACAGGTCTAGTCTTCAATCTGAATCACTTCATGCTGTGTGTTTTCATTCTCTCCTTGCCATTTTAAATCTGTAAGAGCACAATCCTATGGTGTTTCTACTTGCTAGATGGAAGCCTCTGATCTTGGAGGCTTCCAAATATCCTGTGATGTGCCAGGCTGCTGCCAGCAGAGTGGGAGGAGCACTACAGGCAACTTTTGCCTCTGTGTTCTCCTTTTTAATTTGTTTTCTTTAGATAGGCTCAGTCATGTTGCTGGGGCTGGGGCTGGAGAGGCCAGAGGATAGAATGGATCCCAGCCTCTCTTCTCCTCCCCACCCACCAGAATGCCCCCCTTTTTACCTCTGTGAGGTCATCCACTGCTTTTGCGACCTTGGAAAGCAGGTGACATGGTTCTTTCCTCAGTGGCTGCAAAGAGTCCCCCTCCAGAAGTCACAGGAGTGTCTACAGCTTTGGGAGGGGGAATCCCAAAAAATCTAAATCTGAGATATCTGTGCTAATTTTACAATGCTTCATTTCCAAATGAACATACTGTAAGCAGAACGTTGTGGCTGCTTATTCTCAAAAATAGTTAGTTCATCAAACACTTCCCACATAGGTTGAAACTACATGAGATACGGAGTTCTGTGTTTCTTTGCCTAGCCAGGCTATATAGGTAGAGGTGGGGTGTGCCAAGAGAGACTGCTTAATACTTTCCCCTCCGTTCCGAAATCACCCTTCCCATATTTTTCCACTTGCAGGTGGAAAAATAATTTGGGGGAGGGTGATTTTTGAACTGGGGGAAGGGACCAACGAAAATAATTAATCAGCCTCTCCCCTCCTGCCCTTCCTCCACTTATAATAGTCTATCTGGACCGCTTTCATAAAGAAACACTGAAGAAAGAACCACAGAAATCTTGTAACATGTAGTTTGAGCTATAGTGCAGGGTCTAACTATATGTGATACACACATATTTGTCTAAGAAAAACCTGATAGGGAAAACCAAGTTTGGGAGGGGGCAATTTGGAAAAGAAAACCAGTAGGGGAAGAGGTGTGGAACCCTTTGCTTGCCTTCTGTTTCTCCTGTTCAGATCCCCCTGTGGGTTTCTAAGTTGTTTTTAAATGTATATTGTCTTTGTGTATACTGTCTGTTGTAGGTTTTAATTGTTGCAAAAGTTTGTATAGCATTTTTAATGTTTTAATTTTTTGTAAACTGTCGAGTGCTTTGCCTATGGGGTGGTATACAGTCGAGTGCTTTGCCCATGGGGTGGTATACAGTCTGAGAATGATTGGACAAAAATATATTTGCCCATTTCCCTTGTGACTGGATCAAATTTACACTTTTAAAATAAATGTATTACAATAAACCAGCAAAGGTGCGGGGGGAATGTTCTTTTTAAAAAGATCATTTACCATTTCTTGCAGTTTGAAGTAAAAAACATGTGATGTAAGTGTTTTTCTCTCTTTTCTCCTTCTGGTGTCCCTTCAGCTCTTTCTCCTTAGCTTCTCTTCCTCCAACTATCACAAACTAACTTTTCTGCAGCCCCTTCCCCAACATTCATTACCTGTCCTTTCATTGGCCAAGCATTCTTAAGAGCTCATAGGAGTAAGCATTATTACACATGCCTACACACACACTATGTCATGTGCACAGTGTGGAGCATATGTATTTGCCTTCCCTTGCATTAACCTTCTCCTTTCTTCCTTCCCAATCTGCCCAAAGCTTGAGCTTTGAACTTTTGCAAAATTTCCTGCACATCTACACTGCTCAAGCTTCAATATAAAACAAAAAGTGAGCCAAATGGGTCTGGTAGATCTGTGGTAATAAGACTTACACTACTGCATTCTTATATAAGGAGATGGTTGTGGGAGTTAAAATTTGTCTGGAACACTATCCATGGGTGAAGTTTGGGGGCCACTCTAGAGCTGACAGCTTAGGAAGGGACTGCAACAGTCTGGGGCATGGGTGGCTGGGAGCGCAGACTGGGTGCCGGGACCCAGGAGAGCAAAGGTGCACAGAGACTAACACACACAAGCTGTCTGGGATAGACCAGTTTACTTGTACAACCACAACATGGCAGGAGCAAGAGGCAGGGGCTAGGTTCTGGGGGCAACACGGTGGCAGAGACCAGAGTCAACAGGGCCAGCAGTAGTAGCTAGTCCAGGGTCAAACAAGGGTTCAAAAGCAAGGTCCAACCTGAGTCCAGACAGGGCCAGAAGCAAGGGCGTGGTCTAGGGTCCAAACAAGCAGGGCAGGGCAGAGACAAGAGCAGTAGCGTATTCCAGAGAGCAGTTCGAGATCAGGAACAAACAAGGCAGGGCAGAGGCAAGAGCAGTAGCATAGTCCAGAGAGCACTCTGAGGTCAGCAGGAAACAAGGCACACGGGAACAGGAGCCAAGCCCCACAGAAACAGAATTGCTGGGACAAAAGCTGGAGCCACAATGCTGGTCTTTAATAGCTCTGACTCTAGCTGCTCCCAGCTGCTCTGAATTAACCCACCATGAACTGCTGCTGGCCAGGGCCTGAGTTCTGCCAGCACTCTGCAGCAGAGCAGCCCTTTGAACACGGACTTGGGTCCTGTAAGCACTCAGCAATAGTACCGATCCTGACAGGGACTAAGTATGTCTATGAACAAACTTGCAACAAAACTCCAATGGTTGCTTTTCCTACGGAAAGGCAGCTTTGAAAGAAGGAATAGCAGGGAGGGCCTTCAAACTATGAAACAGTTTGAAGTTTGTTCATGCATGTAATGTGTAGTTCCAGTCTGAGGTAATGAAACACTTTGAATGCTTGCAGTGCATTATGTAAATGCTGCTATTATTATTATTATTATTATTATTATTATTATTATTATTATTATTATTGGAAAATATCTCTCTTACTCTAAAATGTTTTATCTCAGAATAAATACATCATGTATGTGCTTATACCAATAGTTGTATGTTTGTATGTGCGCATGCATGAATAAATATACATGATAGCAGTTCCAGTTGTACAGAACAGCATATCTCAGCTCCATTCTTGAATCTAAAAACATTGTAAAATTAAGCCAGGAGAATAACAAGGATGGCAATATCTTCTATCCTTTTATCTCCTAGAAGACTGCTCCTTACACAAGCATAGGCCAGTTGTCTGTTCCATTGGATTAATGATTTTCTTTGGCACTGCCATATTGGAAATGCCATGTTATGTGGGAACTAATTAACGTTGCAGCATACTTTCATTACTTCCTTTCTGCTATTAAATTTATAAGATGTCTACAGCCAGCAAAAACATTCACTTTAAATCAACATGACTGCATTTTTCGGGTTAGCCTTGAGGATATCAAATAAAAATTATAGTGGAATGCATGAGTATTTCCTTTTTAAAATGCTGCTTTTAATTTGGAAAAGCATTTCATCCCTCTGGGATCATAACCTGTTGTGTGTGTATATAAAGCCCAGTATAATAAATGTAGATAGTATTGACACAGTGACATATTTTGAACTTGAGCAAGAGGTCAGCAGTAATATTGGTTTTGTAGATTTTCTACTACTGTTACTGAATAAATTGCTGTATTTTAGCAAGGATGTTAAAGCTATAATGATAGTAGCCAAGCCTGCAGTTAAAAACATAGAAATACAAAGCTATTCCTAGGGTCAAAAGATTCTAGATGAAAACTAAAAATTGTAGTATGTAGAGTACAAAATTGGAACTGGTGTACAATTAGAATTAGAGAAATAGGCACTTTTCCTTTCTTTTTCTTGTGTGACTTTTTCCTCATTGCCATAGTAGTTTAACAGTCACACAGATTTTTTTAAAAGTTGACAGTATCAATCTGCTGTTAAGAGCCAATGGAGCTCTTTAAAGCCCTAACTGAAAATAAAGTTAGGGTGTAATCCTATACTCACTGATCTGATGAAAGTAAGCTCCTTTGAACTCAGTGGAACTAGATGTGTATACAATTGTGCTGTAAAAGTTTGATTTTAAAATGCTTCCAGTTTAACATAAAAGAGAAGATTTTATCAGTATCACTTTCCAAAAGCAACAGTCTACAATAGCTGCTGAAGTACACTGGACCCCACAGTGTTAACATGCCCTCAAGGAGAAAACAGAAGAGAAAGTAAAACAGAAACTTAAAATGCATCAGTGAAATACTGGACTCATAGTAAATAACAGAAGGGTCCAATGTATGTACCCTATTAGCCTAATAGGCTAATAGACATTACAGATGAGAAATCAGTGTTGCAAGTTTACACTTATGAGAGTGATATGATAAAGCTGGCTTGTAGCAGAATTAACCCCCTAGGGTAACATTTGTTTCTGGGGTCCAAATGGATGGATCCCTGTAGTGCTTTATAATGTGTTGTTGTTGTTGTTCTATGCACAAGAATGCACAGATTTTTGCTGTTACAAAACCAGAAAACTATATATAATCCAGTGCAGTTGGTGGTATAACCACAGAAAATAAAATTTATGATATAGACAAAATGCTATGTTATTTTCTATCCTAGTTACAGATGTTGCTGGGGATAGAATGGACTGAAATTAGTTAAGGTGTTTTGATAGTTTGATAGTGTTAGTAAATTGGATCATGTAAGTTAAACATACACTTTTAAAATTAAAGGTTTAGAGGGAAGGAGATGAACTACCACAACTGATCTCCATATATGTGCAGTTTTACAGATATTTCAAACACCTGCTGGGGCCCACAAAGATCCCCACTGGCTTGAGAGGGTTAAATACAGGATTAGAGTGCTGATGAAGACTTGACAAGTTTGGGTCATATTTACTGGATGGAGGTTGGATGCCCAGGCTGCAGGGGAGTTTGCGGAAATAGTATCTCAAGAGGGCGGGGTTTACAGGAACAGACTGAGTTGCCAATTTTGTTTGGGAACGTAGAATGTAGGATATCAGGGCATAATGTCTGAAGATAAACGATTACAAAGATGGAGAGGAAATGTAGAAGAAGAATAGGCTGGGGAACTAACTGAATAAATATGGAAGCTAATGCCATGGGAATGAATAAACTTATTCAGAGAGAAAGTTGAAAGGTAAGAGGCCAAGGCTTATTGACCCTGCTGATATTTCTAACAAGTATTCAGTATGCAGTTTTACCTTCAGATAAACTAGATAATAGTTTTTATTAATCACTAAAAGATGCCCTAGTAATCCTTATACAGTATGCTGACGTGTTGTACATTAACCTGCAATTAAGTCCAGCTTCATAAAATATGTACTTTAGGGCTTGTTTAATAGATAAACTATTCTCTAATTTATTTTAAAGTCCAATGACCTACATACTCAGAGGCTGAAAACCCCCTTTTACTAACGTTATTTCTCCCTTGAGATCTTCTATCTGAGTAAATCTGTTAAATGAAGTAGAGGAAGCCTTGATCCAAACTAGGCTAAATCCATTGGAACAAATTGCTGACACACATACACACGTGTATGGAGATGTCAAAATGAATTCTGAGATGATGTTAGATCAAGTCCTAGGGACCTGGTGTGTGTGTGTGTGTGTGTGTGTGTGTGTTTACCTACAGTGGTCCCACCCCTTTTACTCCAGGCAAGGTAAGAGAATTACCTTGCCACTAATTGAATCTAAAGGACTTGCCTACTCCCCCATGAATCTGCCCAAAGGGTCTTCTTAGTTGTGGCATCCAGTCTGTTGAATGCTTTTCCTGGGGAGGTTTTACCTGGCTCCAAATCTTATGGGTTTTTGGAACCTGGTAAAGATCTCCTTCTCTTTTTAATTCAGGACTTTTTTAATGTTTGTTAGATCGCTTTGAATGCTACAGCTCTTGTATTCTGCCTTTATGATTGTAGTAATACTTAATAATAATAATAATAATAATAATAATAATAAATTTATTTCCAACCTGCCTCTCCATCCTGATCGAGGCAGGGAACAACAACAAGTATAAAATACATAAAATATTAATTAAAACACAATATACGTTGTTAAAACTTTCTAAAAACATACTAAAAGCATCCTAAAATGTCATTGTATGTGATGATTCTTGTCTGTAAGAAGTTCTGGGAGTTGTAAAATTGAAGGAAGGGATCATTTCTCTCTCTAAATAAATCACAGAGAAACAAGGGCTACTGGATAGTTATTTGTATTAATCTAAAACAGGTTGCCTTGGGAAATAATTTGCTCAAAAGGCGGGGTGTGACTTTTTAAAATAAACAAATAAATAGTAAATAGTTATTTGAAATATGTGGTGAGCTTTGATCTCATTACTTGTTTATGACATTTCAGAGAAGTGATATAATCACTATCCCCCAAAAGTACCCTCTGGATACTTCACTATTTCAGCTTTTTACTGAACTCCCCATAACTTGGCTTGGATTTATGAAGTAGACATGACAGGTGGGCAGGATGTTGCTATGTTGACATTCCTACAGTGTCTTGGAGTGATACTCTGCTGAGGCATTGTGGAAGCATCAAAATGGCACATGGCTGACAGGCACTTGTCCCAGATCATGGCCATGCTGCTGCCATCAACTGCAGCAGTCTTGGGGAGAGTGCTTCATCGGGGTGTGGGTGGGCTTGCACCTGACGCTGGCCTTGTTTACCACAGGATGTTCATCATGTTAGGCGCCTTTTTAAAGTGAATGAAATCGGTATTATTCCTGGTGCAGGAGTCCTGAGGAATAAACCTAGCCATTCATCTTATTGTATTTTACATTTTTTTTTGTTTTTTGTTTTGCTTTTATATATAATACATTTGGTTCTGAGATTGTCCCTGGGACTGTATAATTACGTATAAGAATAAACAAAGTTATTACATCACACCCTTTATACATTATTATTGTGTACATAAATTGTTGTAGTGTAGACTACATTACATCCAGCACAAAAATAAAATTTAAAATTATGATTAGAGGCCCAATACTATAGTAATACACTTGCCTGCTAAACCATGGTTTCACACTATTTAGATGAGCTGAAATAGTCTGAGTGAAGCCTTGGGCTTGCATCCTCCCCTCTCTTCCTATCGTACATCCAGGAAAAGAACTTTTGCAGCATTTAATTTCACTTTCTACAAATCTTGGTTTGTTACTTAAGATTTTAAAATAAACTCTGGTCAGTTTCTAAACAAGCAAGCAAGTCACAACGCAAACGGTGGTGAATAAGATGTCATTTAAAGACTTGCTATATAAACTTCACTTAGATGTTAGCAGAATTGTAATGGAGGGGAAGATACAGGCTTGCCGCTCTGTTCTCCCTTGATAAGTCACACTTGCATTGTCCTTGACATTCTTGTGTTTAGAAAGCTTCAGACTGATCTTGTGTCTTCCTCTGCTTTCATCTTTAGCACCAATTGCACACAAGACTGTTAAACATGCTATTTTAGTATAGCTGAAAATGTGCCAGAAACTGCTATATCAAGTTAAAACAGGCTTGTACAGAAAGTTATCATACGAGAAGTGAAATTTGTGTGAGAGTGAATAATTGGATTGGAAATATGTGCAAAAATAATGCTGAATAATTCCTTCAAATATCTATTGTCACAACAAAGGAATGGTTTGTCTATTTGGTACACCATTATACCCCAAGAGTGAAATACTGATTGAAATCTGTAGATACATAAGCACTGCTTTAAGTTGTGCAGAGAATTTGAATAACACTTAGCAAGAAGGATGAAAGCAATCTCTTTCCCCATACTCTTAAGTATTTGAGTTCCCATTTGAGCTTAAAGTTGCAGACTAAGGACCAACCCTTTGTTGCAGGCAACAATTTAAATACTAAGCACAGTGAACTGCTGTTCTTCTTGCTCAGAAAGTTGTGATAGCAAATCTACCATCTAAATATTTTTGTGCTTTTTAAAAAAGTGTTTTGTCCAAATTTATTTCAATAGTTGGATGATTAGTTGCTTGTTTTACAGAAGATGGGAATATTTATGGACCTGAAGATCTTGCTTATTGGTAAAAGACCACTTATTTGTCCTTTGATGATTACACATATAGGTGCAATCAGGTGTCAGCCATCATAATGGAAAATTGTGAAAAACATTATCTCTTAAAGTCCATGGATTCTTACCAATTGCCTTGAGCCATGCAAAAAATAAAATAAATAAATAAATAGCACATGGTACCACCCTTTCTTTGAACCTTCATTTCTTTACTGTCTTTCTCCCTACCACCCCTCATCTGGATTTGAGTGGGAACAGTTATTTTAAAATATGACAATGAGAAGAACACACTTTTCTGGATATGTGGGTTGGTTTATGCCTATGGACTCCAAATGACTTGTGAGGTACTGTTGTGTAAGAATCCTGACAATGTAAAAAGCAAGTTTCTAGTCTTGATGGTTATGGAGTGATGATGAAAAGTATGGATGCAAAGTATAAAAGAAGTGGAAACAAGTAATTTGCATAATTAAAAATGTACTTTGGGGTGGATATCTATAAGGAAAGCTCATTTTTTATATTTTGAGGATAAGAATTTCTGGATCTGAATTTAAAAATTGTGGAGTTGGAAGGAAACACATACACCATTTACTTTGGTTCTCATCTTGATGAAAACAATATACAAATTGTGCTGGTACATAATTGTACTGTATGCTAAGATTCTAGCATTGTAGTACATTCATATAAATATACAAAGATGAAGATAAATTATGTTGCATGCTCTGTGAGAAAAATAGTGTGTGTGTGTGTGTGTGAGCAGGGGCGGGGCGGGGAATGAAAAAATAAACCTTCTCATTGGATGACTGGTTTGGGAGGCGAAAAACATATCTTTTACATGTCTCCTAAAGACATACCTTTTTACACAGGCTTTTCCTGGTCTTTAATGCAGCTGGTTTTATACTGCCTTTTAAACTTTTAATGTTTTAAATTTATACTTGTATTTTATGTTTTTTAATTGTGTACTGCCCAGAGAGCTTCGGCTGATGGGCAGTATAAAAATGTAATCAATCAATCAATCAATCAATCAGGCAAAATGTCCATGGCTTTGAGCATGACCAAAGTAAAACCTTGTCTTTGAAATATCTTTTTGTTTAACTGACTAATGGGAAGTCAAATCTTATCTGACTCTTGCCTTACCTGCTTATAAAGGAAGAAAGAATGTTCTCCTTCCTCTGTACTATACAAAAGTGCACACCAGCCATTGCTCATGTTATTTCTATTAACTTTTAGTTAGAAATTGCATTTTCTGAAGCAAAACCTTATTGTCTGAAACCCTGATTATGCTGAGTTATTTTCTTGTGCACGATAAAAGTTTTGTTGCATGCACAGGAAAGCAGTCTATGGGAGCTTCTAATTATAATGCAGGTTTCAGGAGTATTTTGACTCAATAGTGAGTTCTAACTGCCCCAAATTTCATTTTCAAAGTTAATTTAATTGTATTAAAAAATCAAAATGAAAAGAATATAAGTAATATGTGAATTCAGGCTTTCTGAAAGTGGATGACTGGTTCTCTTTAAGCTCTCATAAATTTGTTCTGCCTCTTGAAACCAAATGTTACAAGATTTCTGGATATCAAAATGGTTGTGTTCTCCAAACACAACAAATAGTGTTTAAACTTAACTATTGTTTGTTTGAAACAAGACAACTTCAAATTTTGGTTTATGAAACTGGTTTGTTTCAACAAACCATAGTCAAGATTAACCACAATTTAAGTTTCTGACAGCATGCTAAACTATGATTAATAAAAAAAGGAAGCTCACGCTTCTGATCTCATGGCCATGTTGAAGGAGGGGGGAGTGTTTAAGCCTAGGGAGAGGCTGGATTTATTCCCATCATGAACCATGGCTTATTGTGGTGTCTGAATGAATACAGCCAATGTGTTACTTCTTTCTTGCATTCTTCAAAAAGGCCTACTATACATGTCATATTAAATACAATACTCTGAAATTGCATATGCTTTATCTTGCTCTTCGTTCAGAATTCCCCACGGGCACACATTGTCCTTCCTAAAAAGGGACAGTGTAATAAAAAGAGAGTTTATTAAGCTAATGTAATAGCAGCATTTTCTTTGAGGAGTAAAACATTTCATTTTTAATAATAAAAATTGAATTTCCGTCATTGCACACTGTATACATTTTACTCAAATAAGCGTGAATACTGCAATTCCGAGGCTAAGTAGATATCTCCTGAGATATATATACGTTAAGCATTAGTTAAATTAGTTTTAAGATACTGACTCATACCAATATGTGATAATGAATTAAAGTTTAAAGTAATACATAATAAGACATAATGGTCTAAACTATAGTTATGCTCATGTGCGTCCAGAGTAACTTCATAGCAGTTACAGAGCTGTCTGTTGTATTTATATAAGGCTATTCAATGTGGTTGTTGTGAAAATGGCACTGCATTAGTCATGGGTGTTTCCTATAGATAAGTGCCAATAACATCTTTATTGTGTTTAACATATCGAAATAGCTGAAGCTCTTATAATATCCATTTTTGCTATGGATCCAAGCTAGGATTAGGAAACAGAGAAATCCAAAATGGAAAATTATGAAAACGACCTTGACTAATCGCCCTCCTCTTACAATGAAACTCGTAAGGCATTTTCAGTAAATCAGTTTTGTACTTCTTGTTCACAAGAGTGGAAACTTTGTATTTCCAGAGACAAGTAAGTTCTGGATATTAGCCATGGATTAGTGATGAAGGACTTCAAGGTACTCTTTACATGTTACAACAACATCATGGGAGCTTTCCCCCCAATTAGTTTGCCCCATGGTGCTGATGTGACATTCAAAGCTCTAGGTACATGGGCAGAAACATTTTGTTTGTTTGTTTATAGATAGCGTTTTGTCCCGATCCTCAGAAAAAAAAGGCTCCTGGAGTGGCTTACATGCAATTAGTTGAGTGGTGTTCAGTCTATCTTGGAGGGAGTTGCCCTCCCTCTGAAAGATTAGATCCATCATTGTTACTTGAGGTTCATGTGGCTTGGTGACCATGGGTGCCTTTTATCAACTTAGGTTGATATACCAGAAAGAGTCTGGCAACAGTTATCCACATACTAGTAACCTCCCAGTATATTACTGCAATATATTGTACTTGGGGCTATCTTTGAAGATGGGTTGGAAACATCATTTAGTTCAAAATAGAGCTGCTATGTTATTACCTGGGACTGGTCAATATGATTATGTACTGCCAATGCTTTGTCAGTTGCACTGGCTTCCTGTTTATTTCCAAGTCAAATTCAAAGTGTTGGTGTTGACATTAAAGCCCTAAATGGTTTGTATCAGAGTATCTAAGGGAACGTCTCCTCCTGCATGTACCTGCTCAGTATTTAAATAATCATTGCAGGAGGCCCTCCATTTGGAAGGAAGTTAGGTGGGTGGCAACGGAGGCTGATGGGCATATCTTCACCTCCGCAGTTCTCCTGGGCTGCATTTGGTTGTTGTTGTTTTGCCCATCTAACTAGGGCTTTGCAAAGGGGGAGAGAAGGAGGCTGGGGATAGCTTGTGTCCCTGCTTCCCTGGTCCCCTCTGCTCTCCGCCCACGTACCTGTCCCCTTTCCCTGCTTTTTGAGGTGACCTTTGCAACCTTGGTGAGGCAGCTGGCGTGATTCTCTACACACTGGCTGTGAGAGGGAGGGGGAGGGGAGCTTAGACTCTTGGGGTCAAGGTCAGAGTGCTGTCTCTGACCTTGGATCCAAGAATCTGAAGTATCCTAGGGTCCCCCCAGATGCTGTCTAGGGGCCATAGGATTCTCTCCTGGAGACCAAGTACTAGATTTTTATGGCTGTTATAATTAATTCCTCTGCTGTTTGTTGTTTTCTATTGTTTTCTATTCTTTTAAATATTTGTATCATATTTTATATGTTTAACTGTTGTATGGCATTTTAGACTTTTAACTGTTTATAATTTGCCCAGAGAATGTTGGTTATTGGGTGGATTTAAATATAATGCCATATAGTAATGCTAGGAGTAGAAACTAAACCAGTTGTTGCAAATTGTAAAATATTTGTAGACTCTTCTCTTCTCTGAAAAAAAAATATATCCCACCACTCCTAGAATTCTAGAGCAGAACAACTCTTTTCTCTCTCTTTTTAAAAAAGTTTACATATAAGAATTTGAGTGGATTTTCCCCACTGTTTATTTTTTAAAAAACTTTATTGGTGCCATGTATAATTTTAGAAGAAAGTGCAACAATTGGTAGTAGTCTCAAATGTAAATGGAGCTTTGGATGTGATACCTAATCTTGACTGCACAGCTTTGTTTACAGTCAAATCCTATATTAAATAGCACACACTTTGTCTTGTCTTTTTCTCATTTTTTTAAAGTCTTCTTTGAAACATTATTGTTGAGATTGGAAGATGATTCCTATCCAATTAGCCATTTTATAAATGTAAATTAATGAGTCGTTTCCATGAGCATAGACAAGTATTTGACCAATAAAGGTTCAATTACAGGGTTAGGTCTTTGCGGTAAAATTTTAGGCAGTGATTCTGCGCCCAGTTTTGCATATTTAACCTCTTTGGGTTTTTTTTGATGAGCTTAAACATGCCTAACAGCATGTAGGATTGAAGTTCCTTAGTTGCATGACCATTACTTCTTAATTTACCCAGCTTTTTAAAAAAAATATGGGAAATGCCTATATGCTGGTATGAGCTAATTTAGCCAATGGAATTTTATAGCAAATGTACAAATGTTGTGGGTTCCCTCCTCCTGCTTGTCCCCTGTAGCAGAAACATACTTTTCAGAAATGAAAACAATCTCCAACTAAATTCAGGCAATTTTCAAAAATAGCAATGCTACAGTTTGTCTGGCTGGGCCAGTTCCCTTACCACACACCTGGTGTATTTCACTTTAAAAATAAATTATGCCTCATTAAATTACAATTAAATGAAATCATGATCATTTGTTTTTCTTGAAGGAAGATGCTTTGCATATTGAAAGCCTAATTTGTTGCAGGTGAGAAAAGGCTGAACAGATTATTTAGTATCACTTTATTTTTATTTTTTTTATAATGTTGGTTTTTGGTTAGTTTTTGTACACATAAACTCAAAAATATATGAACATAAATGGTAAGTGCTCTCATGATTATTATTTTTTTACTTTATCACTCTGTCATCTATTTGCCTTGGATTATCAGCACAGTCTGTCAGAGCAATGTATTCAACCCTGCAATGAAATAGATTTCTTTCTTAAGACATTAATTTCTCATATTCGCATGCAGAATGCTTCCTTCTTTACAGCATCATAGTGTTCTTAGACACATCCCTTTCTTGAAAATATAACATGGAAAAGATGTAAAACTACAAAAAAATAGGTTGATGCAATACTTTGGTAATGCTAAACTGCTTCCACAGATTTATAGCGCTGATGTCTGTCACTAGTCTCATCATCATATCATCATCATGTTTCTAGCTGGTATATGGTCTTCCTGCCCCACTGAATCCTTCAGGGGGAGTCCATTTAGGACAAAGAGATCCTTCACTCCCAGATCACAGTGACCCTCAGCCATGAGCATTCTTGCCTTACCTGGTTTCAGCTTCAGTTTAAACCTAACCCAGATCATAACATCTTCTGGACACTCATTCTAGCACATTACTGCTGCTAGATTCGAGGAGAATGAAAAATAGTGGTCAGTGTTATCAGCCTATTGAAAACTATTATTTATTTATTTATTTATTTATATAGCACCATCAGTGTACAGGGTGCTGTACAGAGTAAATTATTATTATTATTATTATTATTATTATTATTATTATTATTATTATTAATAATAATAATAATAATAATATTCCTCCCTATAGCTGAAGCTCTCTGGGTGGTTTACAGAGAACATTGAACATTAAAAACCGATATACAAAATTTAAAAACCATAAAAAGATTATTTCTGCCAATGCCTTCAGATAGGTGTTAAACAATATAAGAGACAAGGCTGAGCTGTGTGTGGCAGCCCACCAGCTAAATTTTTTGGAGTGGAGTAGGAGACTCTCAATACCACATTTTAACGTGACAATGGCCCTATGATATTGGAGTGGCGCCACTGCAAACCAGTACTCTCAACCCTAATGCTCACTTCTGCCCAAAAGGAATCACGTTTTGATAGTGTCAAAATCTACTGAAAAATCGAGAATAATTAATAGGGCTACACACCTGCTGTACTTTTACAGACACATATAATCTATCTCAACTACCAAAGTAGTCTTGACTTCCATAACCAGTTTGGAAGCCTGAATAGGTCCAGAAAACAAATTAAGAATGCCTGTAGTTCAGTGATCACTACCTGCTCAGTAACTTCGTCCAGACTGGAGAAGTTGAGAAGGCTTTTAAAGCAATGTCCTATTGCATTTTTCAAGAAAAACAGGCCCGTATTCCCCTGTATTCTTTTAAATATTTGTATTATATTTTATATATTTAACTGTTATATGGCTTTTTAGTCTTTTAACTGTTTGTAATATGCCCATTAATGATCACATTGTCCAATCCTCCAGTGCTATATGTTGTTATAAATCGAGATGGTCAAAAGTCAAGCTGATGTGGTTGGTTAAACTCCATACTCTGCAACTTCATTCTGGTATTGGCAACTGAAAGAGATCCAAGGAAATGTGATAAAAAGAGGCTGAGGTCACTTGTTGATGAATACCAATTTCTGGCGTGCAACAGCAAAAGACAGCTATTGCCTTCATGCGTTTTTTGTGGGCTTCTGAAGGCATCTGGATGGCCACTGGGAAACAGGGGTCTAGACTAGATCTTATCTTCCTGCTGTTTATTTCCAAACTGAATTTTCAGACATTGGAAGTTGTAGGAGCACTTAATTTGTCTGTTTCTAGCATGGGACGTTACCGTGAGGATTGTTTGTAAGCCGTACTTAAGTTATCTTGTTGTCTCCTGCAGGAACGTGAACTGAATTAGTCTATACTTGTCTGCCTAAGTTAACCATTTGTTTTGCTGGATAGGGATGGAAATAATAATACCCAGTCCTGTTGAATCAAGCATGTTGCCTCTAGAGACCACCAAATTGCTATACTTTACCTTCCTAAAAAAAGAAGATGAATTGAAAAGCAGAAATATAGTTTTCATGCAAATTATGCATGAAATAACTGTTGTCCACTGTTTTAAAGGCTATCCATTAAAACATAGGCTCTCTTCATCCTGGAAACCTAAAGCATTTCGAATCCCAAACTCTGTGAATCTTATTACATTAAATTAAAGTAGTTAAAATTTTGTTAAAAAGATAAATAAATACTGAAAATGAAAACAGAACCATTTCATCTAAAATGTGTATATAGCATTTTTTAAAAGTCCTTTATGCTCATGATACTTACCGTATTTCTTCGATTCTAAGATGCACTTCCCCCCATATAAACATCTCTAAAAACAGGGTGCGTCTTAGAGTCGCGGGTGCGTTTATTATTTCTTAGAATCAAAGCTTTTTTTTCTTTTTTTCTGAAATTAGTGTGCGTCTTACAATCGATGGCGTCTTAGAATCGAAGAAATACGGTACTTCACATTGCATTGAGAAAACAATCGCCAAGCGACCATCTCTAGAGTTGTTTTTCTGTTCACTTGCTTTTAGTCTGCTGTTTCCAAACAGCTCTGGCAACCACATCTAAACACGAGGAAGCAAATTATTTAATTGTAATTTAGCATAATTGAGCAAAGTGTGTTAGGTCAATTCTTCAAAGGCCATCAGTGGCAGCTCTTACTTAAAGAGCTGCTACTGATGGCCTTTGAAGAATTGACCTAACGCACTTGGAATGAACCAATTGTGAGCATTTGCCATAACATATCTTGGCCAGAGCAAACTCCATTCCGGTGTGTTTTGTAAGTGTTTGGAAATATATAAGCAAACATAGATGTTCTGTATTCTATTTACTGAATTTTTTCAGTGAGCAAAATATACCAACTTAAAAAGTTGACATTTATTTGCCTGGTTTCCAAGTGCCAAACCAGGAGATGAGGAATTATTTGATTTTGTTTGGAAGAAGTTAGACAAAATTTTAAAAAGACTAGATAAGCTACTGATAAATGATAAAGAGTATTATTCAGTGAATAATGCTGCAGCACATTTTATTCTGTTGTTCTTAGTAGGCATTTTAAGAGGCAGATTAGTTGTAGAATATATCTGTTAAGATTGTAAATAGTATTTAAGTGTTAGACTTTTGTAGATAGTGATGAATGGAGAACAATAGTTTCCCTTGAGAATAACTGTAAATTTCTGACATTTGTTAATAGTGTTAATTTTAGTCAGCCATTGCTTAAATATCTGCTTAGTCAGTGCTTGGTTGAATATCATTTTGCAGGTGGAAGGGTGTGTGCGTGTGTGTGTTGCCATTCTAGGTAGTTAAAATCAGTTTGGCATGTGCAAAACTGCATCTTTTCACACACACACACCTTCTCTTCCCCAGATCATTTAATCCTATTTATATTAGCTTTCTTTACTAGTTGCTAATATAAGGAATATATTTGCATATTGCTTCACATGGGCAATCAACAAATGCACTTGTAATACAGTCTTGCAAATTGCTCCTTTCTGCACCTAGCTATTTTCTGACCCAGCAGCTCATGTTGTCTACTTGCTCAAAGTAGATAAAGTGCTACTCTTGGCCTTCAAATGCTATTGATGTTTTAATCCTATAAGGCCAGGAGAGCGAGCGAGCTGGGGTTATGTTCATCTGCCATAGGTCCATATGGTGCTTTTCTGGTTTGGGAAACAACGCATAGTATAGCATTAAAGTAGTTGCACATGGATTTTCTCTTTTTTCTTCTGACTTTAAAGAACTAAAAAGAGACATACAGATACAGTTTTTGATAGTGTTATATCAGAAAGAAATGTATTTATTTATTTATTACATTTTTATACCGCCCAATAGCCGAAGAAAGGAAAAGTGTTGAAAATGAAAGATTGGATGTGCAAGGAAGGAGAAGGCACATGAGCAAAGCACTGTTTGGATGACTTGTTGCCAAACCAATTATTTGCAAGATCACGTTTAGTTATTCTCTAGGTATAGCATGTGACTTCAGGGAGTGGCTTTACCTGTAGTTATGTGGGATGGTGGCAAACAGGGCAAACTGGTAATCAGCAACTCAAAGATATGTATAGTAGCACCAGTTTCAAAGTGGTTCACTGAATTAGTGATTGGTAACATTTATGTCCTAAATATCAAGTAACATTTTAGCTGTCATGCCTCTGCTAGCTTTCTAAGGGCCTAACTACATGTTACACTTGTAACTGAACCCCTGACTTCTTTCATGTAAAAAAGAAACAGAAAAAAAATCTAGTTGTATTTGATGAATGTGGACATTGCCACCTCCTGACTTTCTAAATGAGGCAGCAAACAATTTTCAAATTATTAATTTCTTAGATGAAGTATCTTGAGGATTTCTCATATTTGCAGCATTTCCCCCCATTAGAAGGAATTGACAGGTTTGCAGTGAATGAACTGTAACATCCAAACCCTGCCAAACATTTTTCTTCATAAGTCTCCTGTGCTGTTTAAATGTCTGAACTAAATTTACTAAACTTGGCAGATTCCTGAAGATGAACAAGACTGCCAAGTGTTTCCAGCTTCAAGCAGAAAGAGTGAGAGCACTAATAGTTCTTAAAATATTTGCAGGAGGCACCTGGCTATAATGGTAGTTTTATAATGGTGTCCTGTTACCCACCTGCCTCTCTGGCACCTCTGTGTTCAGGCTGTTCTTAAATGGAAGATAGAATCTGAACATAAATGCTCCTAAGTAAACCACACTCCCTAGAAAATGAGGTTTGTTTCTACAAAACATTCCCTGTGCTTTGACATCTGTTGAAGGGTCTCAGCGTTGGAACCTGGCTGGTTACAACAAGTAAATTTTTAAAAAGACTTGGCCTTTTTTAATTTTTTGAACCAGGGATTGCTATCAGAGATACTGCGTAAAGAAGAAGACCCTAGAACAGCTTCCCAGTCCCTCCTGGTAAATCTGAGGGCCATGCAGAATTTCCTCAACCTGCCTGAGACAGAACGAGATCGTATATATCAGGATGAGAGAGAGAGGAGTATGAACCCCAATGTGAGCATGGTGTCTTCAGCTGCCAGCAGTCCAAGTTCCTCCAGAACCCCCCAGGTAAGGTTCAACCCTATTATAATTACTTTCAGAAATGTCCCATTATCCAGAAAACCTACAGCCAGGCATCGTCTGAGATGACTTATTAGGATTTTCCCATCTGGTATTCCGTGCACCCAAGTGAGTCTTGGAAGCTTAATTTTTTAGGGTTAGAAGCTGCTGCCAACAAGGGCATGTTGTCTTCTAGCAACACTTCCTTGGTGAAACCAGTAAGTTATTCTTTGATGAATGCTGCAAATATATAGAAAAAGAATGAACATTCAATTAACTACATGAAAGAATTCAAATGAAGGGCAGGCTGCACTCGTTGGCAGTGATTCCAAGCTCCACAAGGCACTGATATCCACATGGAACTCCATGGAAACTAGGGCTACCCCGGTCTCCTCAGTGTTGGAAATTTTGCTCCTCATGCATTTCTTCTCTGAAAGCTTTGACAGAGCTAAGCAGTCACTGCTTCCTCTGAGCATTGCTTGTATACCTCAGCTAGAGCCTTTCCATCAATGTCTGTGATTTTACCTCATGGTTGCCATACTAACCAGGATTTGCTTCAGTTCCTCAAGCTGAAGTGGACATCAAATCTCTTAAACTAGATGAGTACTTACCCTTCTTTATTTATGTAAAGGAGCAACTAGAGGCACTTAATCAGAGCTTCTTGAGGATCTATCAGGGTGGCTGCAACAAACCAGTAGTAAAAGAATTGAGCGGGGGGTTGGACTCCATGGCCTTATAGGCCCCTTCCAGCTCTACTATTCTATGATTCTATGAAAACACATTAAGAAAATAGAGCTTGTCAAGAACAGAGCAGCCAGGTTAATTGTGCTGTGCTACCCTCAATACATTACTCCTGTGTTTCAGGAATCACACTTGTTTCTGGGCACAATTCAATGTGGGGGTGCTGACCCATAACACAGTAGATGAGCCTTCTCCAACTTGGTGTCCTCCAGATGATTTGGACTACAGCTCCCAGCATTCCAGACCATTGGACACGCTGGCTGGGGCTGCGGGAATTGATGTCTGGATGACACCAGGTTGGGGAAGACTGCACTAAATGGTTTGGATCCAGGATACCTAAAGGACCTCGAACAATTTGCTAAACCTGCCCATCAGATACCTTGCTTAAGTCAAGCAGCTAGCTGTTAATGCCACAAATGTGGAAGTAGGGTGGCAGATTCTCTCCCTGCTGCAAGCACAATCCAACGTGTGAGAGAGTGAATGTTGGATCTCCTCCGGTACTTGCCAATGGAGAAGGAAACAGTTTTAGTGGAGAGACATATGTGGATCACTCTAGAACAAGTAGCTGTTATATTTGAGAAAACGCATAGAACTGACCAGGGCTAGATCTACACTAGTGCTTTTTATCAGTATTGAAGTACACTGATAACTGTTGGGGCACATTATGCATTCCATATACCACTTTTTAAGTGTTATTTCCTGCTCTTTATTATACAAAACATCACAACAGATGTCAGCGTGTGCACTTCAAGGTATAAATGCGCAAGAGGGCTATAATGTCCCCCATGTTGGGATTGCATCAATATGACACAAGGTGCAGATCTGGCCCTGGTATGAGAAGACTGGCAAAGGGTAAATTCCGTGCTTAAAGCATCTAGAAGAAAAAATGGGTAGTTACCAACATAGTTTTGTTAAAATGGACTATGCTGAATCAATCTACTTCCTTAATGAATATAATAACTGATTTGGGAAATGGAGGGAATACGTATTATATATATGCATATCACACATGATAGAAACTTTGCTACTCACACCTAGCTTTTGTTGTTGTTAATGCTTTATTGGATTTGTTCTTTTTTCCAATACAATATAAACAACGAACATCTTCCCAGTTCCTTCCTCCTTATCCTTTCCCCTTCCCTGCAGTTTTACTAGCCCTCTTCATATTAACCCATACATAGAAAATAAAGACACTCTGGATGTGAACAAGAGAACTGAACAAATGTTAAATATGTAAATAAAGAAGGGAAAGCACTCATCTAGTTTAAGAGATTTGATGTCCACTTCTTTGGTTTCACATACAGCTAATAAATCTTACATTCATATAGAAGAACAAAGTAATGAAATCAGCTTAGAATCATTTTACTTTAAATTACACACACACACACACACACACACATTGTTGTGACTCTGACCATGCAGAAGGATTTAAAATTGTATTTCAACTTTACTGTGAAGTGTTCTGTCTCTAAAGTGCATATTTAGCTCTCCACCCATCATTTTGTTTCAGTAGGGTTGTACACATTTCTGAATGGCTTTTAAAAATATCTTCTTTCTGTAGAGAAGTGGTCACTATTAACAGAAAAGAGGGGAGAAGAAAATAGGCCAATTCTCAAGAACTTTTAATATTTTATTTTCTTTATTTAAAAAAGAATGTGTGTGTGTGTGTACCAGATATGCAGTGTGTTAAAGAAAATGACAGTGGCACTTCAGAAGTAAAATTGAGAGGAATCGTTTTGCTTGCTAGGGGCAAAAGGACGGGCAGGTTATATAGAAAAGTGGGTTTGCATACCTCAGTACGGATTGTATTTGAGTCTAATATGAAATGCTTGGGCAGATAAAAAGGTCCTGGTCTGGAGTCAGGCAAGCCTCTCTGGGGAGAGCATGCCACAGACAGGATGCCACAACTGAAAAGGTCCTTTTCCCTATTGCCACCTTCTGAAGACTGGGCAGGGCCAGCCCTGCCATTAGGTACAATGAGGCAGCCACTTCAGGTGGCAGATACTAGGGTGCAGCATTGGCAGCACACCGTCCATTCTTCTGTCTTGGAGGACAGAGCTATGTGTATCTCATTAGCCAATCAAGTGTGGTGGACACTATCCCATTGCCAGTGTTGAAGTAAGATATAATTGCCAACTTCTGTATGTAGAATGGGGAGGGGGGGAGGAGGCATCTTGTCCTTTGCTTCAGA
The DNA here is from genome assembly GCF_023053635.1 of Elgaria multicarinata webbii. Lineage (NCBI taxonomy): Eukaryota > Metazoa > Chordata > Lepidosauria > Squamata > Anguidae > Elgaria > Elgaria multicarinata. The sequence goes on from NC_086172.1 coordinate 27,329,190, forward strand.
TAGCAATGATACTTCCAGTATCAGAGGCAGTTGCTGGGGAACATAGGTGTGAGAGTGCTCCTGAACTCATGTCCTGCTTCTGGGTTTCCCCATGGGCAGCTGGTTGGCCACTGTGTGAACAGAATGCTGGACTAGATGGACCCTTGGTCTGATCCAGCAGGGCTCTTGTGTTCTTACGTTCTTAAGGCTCTTTGCCCGTCCTGAGACCGGGGTACTCAGGTAAGAGTCTCAGAAGATAATCTTATGTTTGTGCAGGTTCATGTGGGAGTAGGCAGTAGATTGCATCCAGGATAGGCAAGTCAGAGAATGCTTTTTCCTGCACTACCTGGAGGGTGGGAGTCATTTCATCCAAGGAAAACATAATTTGTCAGCAGTGACAATGCACCTTAACTGAAGCAGGGGAAAATTCCTAAGTGATAAAGTGCTTTAAAATACATATGTGATTTTTTTGCCCAAAACTTGCCACTGAGAAGAGACCTTTGATGCTAGAAGGCTGCCTCAAGAAGGCAGGAGAAAATGAATTAAAATGAAAGTCAAATTTGTTTTCTGGTGCCAAAGTTAATCCTATATACAAAACGTTGTTTCCATAGATACCAATCTGTGATATGATTTTGCAGTGTGGTGTGTAATCTGAGAGTATCAAGAAATATAATAAATACCCAATTTTTCTGTTGTGTTTCTTGTCCTTTTAGTTATCTTTTTTAGCTTGAAGTTAATGAACTACTATTTTGAGGTGTGTCCTTGGTATTAGGTGGTCAGTGCCAACCTGATGGACAAAAAGAGAGTCCAAGAATGTTGAGATGAATATGGAAATGTTTAAATACAGGTTCCAGATTTTTTCATTCTTTGGTAAAAGTTGGGAAATTAGGCAAGGGCATCATTAGCAGGCTGATTTTTAATAAAGTGTATTTATTTAAGTAATTCTGTCATTTTTATTTCCTCTTTTCTGTTTGAAGAAACAACAAGATTTCATTAAAACAACACCGTATCTATCTATCTTTCTATCTATCTGTATAAATACAAAGCAGCAACTTAAAAACATCTTCGTTGTCACAATAGAAAAATAAAACAAAAGTTAAACAGTAGAGCCAGCAAGCCTCTGGTCAGAAAACTTACTGAAATGAATATATTTTATTAACTGCTGAGAAGCAAGCAGAGATGGAGCAAGGCAGGCCCTGCTCAGGAGTTCACTCCCTACCCTAATAGGGAAGACCCTGCCCCTTGAGCCCACCCCGCGTAGTTCTGACGGTTGAGTGACTTAAAGCAGAGTCTCCAAAAGTGTCCTTAGTGCTCAGGCAGGTCCATAAGGACATAAGAGCCCTGCTGGATGAGCCCCATAGACCAGCCTGCCTCAACCTGGGGCGCTCCAGATGTGTTGGACTGCATCTCCCAGAATGCCCCAGCCAGCTGGCTGGGGCATTCTGGGCGTTGTAGTCCAACACATCTGGAGCGTCCCAGGTTGAGGAAGGCTGCTGTAGACCTATCTAGTCCAGAATTCCATTCACACAGTGGCCAAGCAGATGCCCCAATGGGAAGCCCACAAGCAGGTCATGAGTGGAACAACACCCTCCCCGCAGCAACTCTTATTCAGAGGGACGGTGCCTCTGATACTGGAGATAATAATGGGCTCTTATGGGAGGAGGTGGTCTAAAGATAGTTCTAAACTTACCTTTTGTTTGCTGAGATATTTGTATAGCGCCAGGAGTAAGGTTTTAAGCATAAGATATGCAAGTAAAACAAAACAAAATTGTAAACATCCCTTTTAGAGAGAGTTTAGTGTGTGTGGGAGGAATTCTTTAAAGAGGGCAAGTTGCACAACACTGTTAAACAGACCATTACTATTCAGCACCTTCCCCCATTTCCCCCATAAAGTTTAATGTAATGTTATGGGGGAAATGGCATTACTGTCTCTTTTTTCAAAAATATATATATATATATTAAAAAAATATATGTTTCAGTTCTCCAAAAGGCTTGCTAGGTTTCTGTGTCCTTGGTTGCTACTGTATGTGTGCGCATGTATGCACATGGAAAAAAACTGCTCTTTGATATAATAGCTGATGCAATATAATCATGATTAGGAACATAGGTTAGCTGATAGTTTTAATAACATATCTAACTTGTACTGGTGAAACTAGCAGCCAGTCTGAACAGATCTTAAGGAGGTTTCTAGTTCTGAGGTAGCAGCCTCACACCCTTCATCCATTCCTTAACTTTGCCTAGATCTGTCTCTGATGGCTTAGTGTGGGCAAGTGCCAATATTATCTGTTTATTGTCCTTCAATTGTCATGGAAGTTGATTGGAAATCATTCAATTAAAAGGAGTGCAGTGGAATACACAGAACTGCAATATCAGTTTAGGAGACCAAGGGCAGAACATTAAACACACTGTCAAGCCTGGAGTTATTAATTTTTTTTTCATTCCCACTGATTTCCTAGGTGAAATTAGGTGACTGTATGGCCAGCATAATGATGGGAAACCATACATGCTCAAATGTCATACATATAGCTTTAATAAAGAATGAGAGTGACTTGAGGGAGTGCATTAAATTGAGTAATAATTTATTATTTAGAGACCTCTATGCATTTACTCATTTTTTCTGGAAGAATTGGCTCTTTCTCTAAGGTATGCTGTTTTGTGGGGAGAAAAAGCAAAAATCCAAATACTCATGCATGTAATATATTGTATTTGGTGATTAGCTGAAGCAAGCCACTGCTTGGAGGCTAATGCCTTTAGTATGTAACCTTTCAATTTTTCAGTTTATTTTCTTCTGTATTTATTGTGGGGGTGGGTGGGTAAAGAAGAGTGGTGTGTGTGTGTGTGTGTCGGTGTGTTGGTGTGGGAGAGTGGGAGAGCGGGGAGGGGGAGAGAGCTGTGTATGTCCTATAGGAATGCACTGCAATTATTTCCAATCACAATTAACCTGATTAGAATAATGGACAGGAAGTGTCCCTCTGTAGCTAATGCAGTTTGGCATCAGCTGACTGAAATCCTTTGATAATTTCTGCACAGATGGCTGGGCTGAAAGCAGCACTTTTTTAATTATTATTTTCATGGTCTCTCGGTAGGCCAAAACCTCGACACCAACAACAGACCTCCCCATTAAGGTGGACGGAGCCAACATCAACATCACAGCTGCCATTTACGACGAGATCCAACAGGAGATGAAAAGGGCCAAGGTGTCTCAGGCTCTGTTTGCTAAAGTGGCTGCCAACAAAAGTCAGGTGAGCAGGGGATTCTTTTTCAAGGGTAGAGAAAGCTTTGTTGTTGAAATTGGACCCATCCCTTTTTCCACCAATAAAAGTCGTGACAACAACGACGACAACACTAACAACAATCTCTGGAGAATCCACCGTGCTTAGTCCTTATGATTCCCCCCACCCCCCGTCCCTTTAAATTGAATGGATAGCAAAGATGCAACCAGTTCATCTTCCTTTAAAAGAAAAGTGAAAAAGAAGCAGGATCATAAAACATACAAATGCTTTCTCCACCTTGTGCAATACAGCAAGAGTGCTTGAAATTATGGCATTCTACACATTTGAGAGATTTGTTTGATTCCTTAAACAGTTATCTCTGGGAAACCACAGACTGGATTGATCACTGATATTTGATTCTGAATGAATTCCTTGCAGTAAAAAGATGAAACGGAAGCATAATAAAATGTTGAAAGTGAAACTTATTCACTTATCAGCATTCACTGAAATATTGAAGCCTCACCAATAAGTTACATAGATTTGTATACGAGAAGGATCTAAACCTTTCTGATCCTCTTTTTCCTTTCCCCTTCTAATTTGTCATGTCCCTTGGTGCACCACTTGTTTTCAGTGGAGGCTGTGGTTTAATGCTCACAAAAAAGCAAAAAGCCTAGGCACAATATGAAATACATAAAAGGAAAATGCAACGGAGCCCTCTTACACTGTTAAATGAATAAAAATCTCATGTACCACATGGCAAAATATAATGAGAGCTGGAGCTGTTAAACGAATAAAGCTGTTAAAAGCATAATGCCACTTGGCACAACTACTGTGCATTTAACGGTTTTCCACTGTGTAATAAATGACATATGTGGTAAAAGTGCAGTAAATATAAAAAAAACCTGCACAATTGATTTTGCAAACGTGCCCTTCGTCCTTGCCTTCGTACAAATTCCAAAGATATGTGTGCAGCGAAGCCTGGATAGTTCTTAATCAGGACTCTTTAGTACAAACTGAATTACCAGGCTCTTTTTGAGGTTTGGCTCCAAAACGCCTGGAAGCTTCCTGTCATTTTACGCAGAAGAGCCTTGAAATAGAAAGGCTCTGAGCCACCCAAAATAATTTTGGGTGGCTCACCAACTTCAGTCTGTGCCAACTTGAATGTTGAAATTCCGAAAAAGTTGGTCATCATCCATTCTCCCGAGGTAGAATGCATTATTTGTTCTTGACTTGAAAAAGAAAAATGTTGCAGCACAGAGAAGCAGCAGAGAGGATTAACGAAGAAGTGATCACCAAAGGTTTAAAATGTGTGAAAACTAAATTTGCTGTGGCTATGGCCAGTAATACTTCATGCATAAGTATTTCTTTGTGCGTGCTCTTTTTGTTTCACAGTTCTAGCAGGCAGCATTGATTCCCCTACGATACTTTAACATTAATCGTGTTGATATATTGAAGGTAGTGAGACATGCTGCTTAGAGTAGGAATAGGAAATTTGTTCAGCACTGATAACCACATCAAAAAATAATACTATGAGCTTGAAGGTGCTATTTAGTATAATTTGCATATCATGCTCATTTTCATGACTGTTTTCAAGCTACAGTTGGTTGCCAGGGTGCCTTTATTCTACAGCGTGAGGTCTGATGGGGCCAGGACATAATCTGAGAAGTTTTCCTTATAGGTTTGCCATCAATATCCATTTGCTCATCTAAAATGAAAAACCCAGAAAAGTCCTCAGAGAACCTTTTCTGGGTTGGAAAAGAATTAATCTTCATTTATTTATTTTTTACATTTATATACTGCTCTTTATTATCAAATCACAGGGTGGTATATAAAATTCATTATAACAACAATCAAAATGAAATGCAAAGAAAAAGCAATGTACTAAGCTAGGTTTTAAAATCAGTAAATGCCCTGGTAAACAGGTTGCTCAAATGCCATCAAGGATGGTGCCTGTTGCACTGTAGGGAGGGGGAAGAATTACAAAGGCGAAGCACCACAACAGAAATGGGCCTCCCCCTGATTGGCATGAAATGTACTGTGTATAGGCGACAGGACAACCAGGAGGCCCTTATCTATAGATCTCAGTGAACAGGCAGGTTGATGTTGGAGAAGGTGTCCCTCAGGTAGCCTGGGTCGAAGTTCTTTACAGCCTTATATGTTAATAACATCACCTTGAATCTGGCCTAGTAATATATTGGCAAGCCCATGCAGTTCTCTGAGCAAAGGTGTAACATGCTCATGGTAGGATGCCCTACTCATCAGATTTAACTACCAAATTGTGCACCAGACCAATCTCAAAGGAAGCTCCACATAGAGTGCATTGCAGTAATCCAATATTGAGATTACCAATGCATGGATCACCGTAACCAGACGATTCCTATCCAAGAACAGCCATAGCTAGGCCTTAGCTAGACCTACCTTTTGTTCCGGGGGAGAGGAGGGGAGACCTCGCGTTGGGATTAATGCGAGATCGCACCCCTGTTTACACGTAAGACGCAATGACCTCAAGAAGAGAGGTGTCACGCTCGCCATTTTTAAAATTATTTTTTAAAGGAGACAAAGTGCACGAGCGCTCATGCACAGATGTAAGGTGTTTTTTATTTTATTTTAACTACTTTCTCTGCTCCCCCCATCCTACCCCCGAGACCACGGAAAAAGCTGGCCCAAAGGGGAGGGCTGTATCCCGGGGCAAGGGAGGGATAATCCCTCCCTGATCCCGGGATCCCCTGTGGGTTATCTGGACGCACAGGGACGATCTCGGGTTTTGCCCCGGGATAAAGCCTGGTCTAGCTAAGGCCTTAGTCACTGAGTCCCCCGAGACTCCTGTGACAAAGATGGTTTAAGAAGTACCCTCAAACCTAATCCTTCAGGGGAAGCACAACTCCATCCAGAACGGGTGATGACCTAATTCCTGGACACAGGAATCACCTACCCACAGTCTTGACTCATCCAGTCCACCACTGCTTCCAGGCACTGATCTAGGTCCTGCACAGCTACACCTGATTCAGATGCCATGGAGAAATAGAGCTGGGCGTTATCAGCATATTGATGACACTGTATTTCAAATCTAATGACCGCTCCCAGCAGCTTTATCTAGATGTTAAACAGCATTGGGGACAATGCAGATATCTGACATAGAGTCCGACGTACAATCAGGTTCAATACCTGATGCACTTCTCTGTCACAGGCCGTGCAGGTAGGAATAAAAACACTGCAAAACCATGCTGCCTACACCCAACTCACAGAGCTGGTCGAGAGGGATACCATGGTTAATGGTATTAGATGCTGCTGAGAAATCAAGGAGAATCAATAGGATTGCACTCCACCTTTCTCTCTCCTGATAAAGGTCATCCATCAGGGCAACCATGGCTGATTCTGTCCCAAAACTAGACCTGAAACCAGATTGGGATGAGATTTGATAATCTGTTCCCTCCAAGAATGTCTAGAGCTGAGCTGCTAGCAACCTCTCTAGCACTTTTCCCAGAAAGGAAATGTTTGCCAAGGCCCTGCTCCCTCATGCAAGGAAACATTTACACACCCGGGATCCATTTGGCCAAGCCCCCCACCCACCCTGCTCCAACCAGCCAAGACGGCAAAGGTCAGGAGGCATGTGGTCAGTAAACTGCAAGCACATTGTCCACATCCTCAGTCTTCCAAAGCTGAAGCTGATCCCACCTACCTAAACCAGATGGCCATTGGATACCTCGACCGGATGTGAACAACAGTGGCGTCAAGGTGATAGCAGAGCAACCAGGCACTTGAGAGAAGGAGGAAGGGCGAGATGAGGTGTCAGCCTGCAAATATCTGACTCCTCTTCTTTGATGACCTGCCCATCTCCCTTTGCCTGGATTCACAGTTAAAAGAGTGCCCTTGCTCTCCTGTGCTATCATAACCACCCAAGCAATACTCTCCCCAACTCATCCAAATAACAGCCAAAATATACAAACAGACATATTCAGCTCCAACTCACTCACCCACACATCCCTCTAAGGTGCCAAATGACAGAAGCAGATAGTAAAATCCTATGCAACATCCATCCCACCCCACCTCTCACCTGGGGTACAATCTTTCTGACTTTCACTCAGGAGTGCTATAGCCAGGCAATCTCACTTAGAGACAACCCCACAATACATCATTTAACAAATCAAAAGGGTGTGGCTCCCTCATCACTGTGGCACCCTAAAGGGGGAAACCCCTTTGGTGTCACCCCCTTCAGGTATGCATAGCTCTGAGGTGGCAAAAGTCCTGGAGCCTTACACTTTCTCTCCCAGAGGTTTTGCTGTGGTGTTTCTAGTAAAGCAAGGGTATCAAGGGTTATTGGGTGGGATGAGGGGGGTAGCAGTTAACAAATCCTGTAGTTAGGCTATCTCTGTCCAGAAAAGGGCACAGTTGGTATATCAGCCCAAGCTGATAAAAGGTGCTCCTTGCCACTGAGTACACCTGTGCCTCAAGTGACAGTTTTTTTTAAATAAATTTTATTCATTTCTACATAAAATACAAACCAACATAACAATTAACATACTAATCCCTAACAAATTGCTTGAATATATAATTGTTAATGTTTCTGGATCAAAGAAAAAACCCCAAACTACAAACCCGATGCTTTAGGGGGAGTGCAACCCCCTCCAGAACACGTTGAACATCACCTAGCTGGACAGATAAACCACGCACTAACAGTACCTCCGTCTTGTCTGGATTGAGTCTCAGTTTGTTAGCCCTCATCCAGTCCATTACCGTGCCCAGGCACTGGTTCAGAACAGCCACTGCCTCACCTGAGTTAGATGAAAAGGAAAGGTAGAGCTGGGTATCATCCGCATATTGATGACACCTCAGCGTACATCTCCAGATAACCTCTCCCAGTGGCTTCACGTAAATGTTGAACAGCATAGTGGATAAAATAGACCCCTGTGGAATCCTGTGGCTTAGGTGCCATAGCACAGAGCAATAATCCCCCAGCACCACCTTCTGGAATCGACCATCCAAGTAGGAGCAGAACCATTGCAACCAACTCCCAACCCTGACAACCTATCCAAAAGGATACCATGGTTGATGGTATTGGAAGCTGCTGATAGGTCTAAGAGAATCAACAGGGTTGCACTCCCCCTGTCCTTCTCCCAGCAAAGGTCATCTGAAGAATTATTATTATTATTATTATTATTATTATTATTATTATTATTCATTGCTGGGCCTCAGGCAGCTTTGCAAAATTAAAACATATACAGTTAAAAGCTATAAATAGAAATATACAGAAGTTAAAAATATAATTAAATAGGTTTCAATATTAAAACATTTCAAATATTAAAAATACATAACAATTTTTAAAAGTCCCAGGCATAGATGAAGGTCCAGATTATCACCAAAGGCATGCTGGAGTAAAACATTTTTTGCCTGCCTCCGAAAACACATCAAGGAGGGAGCCAGTCTAGCTTGACATCAGGAAAAATGTCAGGCTGGACATCAGGAAAAACTTCCTAACTGTTAGAGCAGTACAACAATGGAACCAGTTACCTAGGGAGGTTGTGGGCTCTCCCACACTAGAGGCATTCAAGAGGCAGCTGGACAACCATCTGTCAAATATGCTGTTGGATGGATTCCTGCATTGAGAAGGGGGGGTTGGACTCGATGGCCTTTTAGGCCCCTTCCAACTCTACTATTCAATGAGTCCCTGGGAAGGGAGTTCCAGTGCATTGGAGCAGCAACTGTGAAGGCCCTCTCCTGTGTTCCCACCAGGTGCACCTGTGATAGTGGTGGGCTTCCCCCGAAGATTTGAAAGTACAGGCAGGCTTGTAAGGGTGAATAAGATCTTTCAGATAACCTGAACCGAGTTGTGTAGGGCTTTATAGGTCATAACCAGCACTTTGAATTGTGCCCAGAAACAGACTGGAAGCCAGTGGAGCCGTTTTAACAGGGGAGTTGTATGCTCCTTGTAACCAGCCCTGGTCAACAATCTGGCTGCAGCTCTTTGAACCAGCTGAAGTTTCTGAACAGTCTTCAAAGGCAGCCCCACGTAGAGCATGTTACAGTAATCCCATCAGGATGTAACTAAGGCATGTGTCACCGTGGCCACGTCCGACAGCTCCAGGAACGGGCGCAGCTAGCGCACTAGCTTTAACTGCAAATGCACTCCTGGCCACCACCGAAACCTGGGCATCCAGGCTCAGCTGAATCCAGGAGTACACCCAAACTGCGAACCTGTGTCTTCAGGGGGAGTGTAACTCCATCCAGCACAAGCTGAATCCCTATTCCCTGATCTGCCTTTTGACTGACCAGGAGCACCTCTGTCTTGTCTGGATTAAGCTTCAATTTGTTTGCTCTCATCCAGTCCATTACTGCCGACAGACACTAGTTTAGCACCTGAAGCCCGATTGAAATGGATCTAGTTAATCCGTTTCATTCAAGCGTGTGTGGAGCATTTTAGCATTCTCTTTCTAACCACGAGCAGCCTAATGCCCCTGGGGAACTCAGGAATGGAACATGAGACTACTAGTAGCACTTGACCTGATGCCACCCTGACAATATAAGCAGCCACTCTACCCATTTCTCTTTCCCCCAAACTTGTCATTGGATAAAGCAGTCACAAAACAGTAGATTGTCACAAACATAGATTAAATAACAGAAGATTGTAAGCACTCATTCAAGACCATCAGATTTTGAAAGACATAGGTGTCCTGGTCCCTTCCAGTCTGTCGCAACCAGGCACCATAGCAGGAACTGCACAGGCTGTGATACCCAGATGCTACAAAGTGAGATGTCAGCATACTGGTCTCCTGCACTGCATCAAGTTTGATTTTCTCAGGACCCTGTGATAGATTTCCAGTTTATTACTAAAGAGCTAAAGCAGGATGGAGAGAAATGTCAATATTAGTTGTGGTGCTTAGCCCAAGATAATCACATCAAATAAAAAGGGATTGGGAGACATTTATTTAAGTTTTCACTTCTGAACCAATACTCAAATTGAAACTCTGTTATCCTTCAAAATTTTGATTTCTCCAAATGTTGCAACAGAGATTGCCAATCAAAAAATGCATACACAAATGTGTATATTAGGGAAATGTGCACACACAAATGCATATATTAGTGAAAATCATGCAAATACATTATATTTGGAAAATTGCATATAAAATGGGGAAATAGTCACAATTTTTTAAAACAAATCTTCATCAGACTTTTTAAAAAAATATATATCTCAGGGTTCAGGGGAACTGAATTTAATATTGAAAATAATAATAATAAACTGAGAGAAAACAAAATGGACAGAATTGCCCATCCCTACAGGAGTAAAGTATGTTTTAAGGGAAAGAAAAAGTTAGCAAAATGTAGAGTGTAAATTCATTGATCCTAAACAGTATCAATGCAAAACTTAGGACATATATAATTATTATTTTTCATAAACTGAGAGAGAATGAAGCTAAATTGACAGTTTGTAACCAGTAGGGAAGCTTCAGGACTTTGTTCAATCCTCATTTTCAAGTGAACTCACCTAATTCACACCTCTTGGGCTGAAGTGTGAATCTAAACACAATTATCTGAATTTTGCAATCTATTTCTTGGCTCAAAATGCATTAAAATGCACATTTTAGGGTATCTGTTTTTAGGAATGTGTACTTGGAAAGAGAAAATCTGACTAGAGATGTATTTTTTGAGGAAACATGTTCAAGAGTACACACCCAAGTACATACTGAAATACGAATTCCTGTCACCCCATCCCCATTCCAAGGGTTCTTTTCGTTGTTGTTGTTGCTGCTGCTGCTGCTGGGAGGACTTTTGTCCATCCCTATTTAAATTAATGGGCAGATCATACGATTGGCTTGAATAGGGAAAGGATCCCCCATGACGAAAATAGTCTGGGGGAGGCGAAGGTTACCCTCCACCAAAGATCCTGTTGGCCCAAGGGTCCTTGTGGGGAGTAGTCTTTGCCCCCCTTCAGCCATTTTTCAGCAGGCCGGATTTCCCCCCTATAAAAGTGAATGGAGGAATCACTTCACTTGCAGAGGGGGGAAATAGCTTGGCAGAGGCCTCAGCCTGCAGACCTCTGCCGTTGATCGTTTTTGAAAGACTACTTTTGTTGGATTTTATCATAGAGGGACATAATAAAATCATATTCAAAATGTAATATGGCGATACATTTTTTTTCACATTACATAGCTCCATCGCAATATTGTACCTAACTAAGACTGTGAAGTCAGGAAAGTGAAGAGTTGAGGCTGTAGGATGGATTCACTTGTCCTGTTAACAACTCATCCACATGGTGCTCATTCCATCAGTTGTGAGTTCTCTTCCCAATGTCCGCTACTGCTCTTACCCGGAGAGAGTTTTTCTACATGTTAAGCCATAGCGTGCCTAAGCACTTAAAACAGCCAGTCTTTCTTGATGATTGCTGTCACCATGTTGATATAGTTGTCATTCAAATCTTTAACTAGGATCAAGGGATAAAAGTAAAGTGTTCAAGGAGTAGTTTGGCAGGTCTGGTGATTAACTCTCACAGACATTATGGTATAGAATGTTGTAGTTCAAAGGTAATCAGAATAATAGAGCAAATAGCCTGCAAAGGTCCGCTGGCTGCCTTGTCCAGAGAATTGCATTGAGGTTCATGGCAGAGCTCATCATTATAGCCAGCCTTTTATCCATTCAGCTTTCTTGACGGGTTTTCTTTAAATCATTAGAAGCTTTATTCTGTGATCTATTGGATTCACAGAAGGAGAGCTTCGTGACTAAAGAACAAGTTCCAAATACTACCTGGGTAATTTTGTGCTCCTCTAGATTTCCACGAAGATGGTTAATCACTGCTGAACATTTGATTTTGAGGCCTATGCATGAGTACAATTAGAAAGTAATCTTTCTATGGCTAGTAGCATAATTTTAGTCTCGTAAGACATGCATCACACATTGCATTTTTTGTCACAGATGCTGACATTTTTCTGCACTGAAGATGTGGGTGAGGAAAATAACCTTTAACTTACATCTTGAGTATAGATTTTTTAAAAATCATTCTCCTTAAAACCTCTTCATTTGCCTACTCATATATTTGCTGGAATCCCTGCAAAATGTCAGTGTAGAAACATTCAATTTCTTTTAAAAATTTAAGAAAGCAGCCTGAACAAGCTGCTGCTCAAGGTCAGTTAATGAAATGCCTAAGATATATTCTTACATACAGATGTAAGTGTGTCAGTGATGATGGTATCCCACACATGCAGTATTTCAATATAAATTGCACTGGGCAGCTTATTTCCTGCTTGCATTATGAAAATTGGTACATTGGTAGAACATTGTCAGTGGTCTTAAAATCAATGCACTTCAGCTTTCTAATAACCTAGCTATTATTGCAATAAAGCCTAGTGTCCTTCTTCCAAGAATTCCAGTCTCTACGTGTTTTTGCGCATCAAGTCTAAATTGCCCCTGAGTCTCTCTTGCACTATTTATGTTAATATGTGAAATACACTGTTACTCCAGAGGCATTTGTAATTCATATGAGCATCCTGGTCAAATGTAGGCTGACATTGGTGTTGCAAATACCGCCTCTGCATTTCCCTTCCTTGAGTGATGCTTCCAGGGCTGGTGCCAGTCTATTTTGCACCCTAGGCAAGGCGAGCTACTTGCACACACACACCAAAAAATTGCCAACTTCGATTCAGCTGTTCAAGAAGAGTTTCTGAACTCTTTTCAGAAATATTTTCCTTTTATTATGTTTTTTCTTAAAACAGCTATTTTGTATAAAACTGTGGCCCTTAAAGGGCTGTACTGCGCCCCTCTGAGGTCTGCGCCCTAGGCGGCTGCTTAGTTGGCCTAATGGCAGCACCGGCCCTGGATGCTTCTGGATTCTAGCAGGGCACCCACCCCCACAGACAAACAAGGCTAAGGGAAAACAACAACATTGTGCTACTCACATAAGGAGAATCCACATTAGAAAGAGCAAAAGGACTAGATACATGCTAAAGATACTGCTTTTGCACCATGTATTTAACGGAATGAAAACAGGAAATCCCTCGTAAGCTAATAATGGAACAGTAAACTTGGGAAAGATTATGTGAACAATGCTAATTATATCCAGAAAACCGTGTCATTTCCAAGATTCAGAAAATGAATGCCTTAATACATACTTGAACGAATAAACCAACATTTCAGTGGGGACTACTTTCCGGCGCTGTAACTTAAATATATGCATTGGTTCTGCTTGCTTCTAAGCAAGTGCACCTACTAATTTTTCTGATCGAGTTCTGTTCATTTGGTGCTTCTTGTGGGGTTTCTCTGTATATGTCCCTTTAATAGACACTTTGATAGTTTGCTGTTGTTTTTTGACCACTATTGCTGACCTAAATGTTACAGAAATAAAAAGGTCAAGCAGCTAAAAGGGGTCAGTGATATGTATGGAGAATGACGATCATTTCTTCCTTCATCTATTTCTCTTTACCTCTAGGGGGTTCTCAATCCACCAGGCTTTAAATGCTCATGCTTGTGTTGATTGAGCAGCAGAATAGAAAGTTATTCAGAGGGTTCTTTCTTTTTTGCAATGGGAAACGCATTTGATTATGAAATAGAAAATTCTACTGTTCTTTGATAAAATCTGACAGACAAGCTAATTCATCCAGGTTTTTAAAATATAAGAAACTCAGTAGAATTCTATGTGCGTATCTGCATATCTATGTGCAAAAGAAAATGAGAAGCTGAATACTTTAGTATCGTAACTATAGCCTCTGTTTTAACTGTACAAATTTGTGGCATTTTCCCTTTCTAGTCCTTATTGGAATACTTGGATAAGATACTAGAGGCAGATTTTTTCATCCACTATTTTATTGCTTTTTCATTAATAACCTGGTCACAGAGTGTCATTTTTAGTAATGTAAAGCACACATTTAAAATTAAAATCCCATTAAATATGACAAATGCTAGAACTCCCATATCGCCACCCTTGGAGGAAAAAAGGCAGGATATAAATGTAGTAAATAAATAAATCTAAACTATTTTTTTTATTATACTTGCATCCCCCTCTTCCTTTAGAAAGCACATAGCAGTTTCCACGGGGCTTCTCAATGGCTATCCATCCAGACATTGGTCAAGTCTACCTCTGCTTAGCTTCAACCAGACTACAGCATCAGAGGCTCCCTTATTTAATTCTAGCCACTAAACACCAGCCCAAATAATAATGATTTTAAAGTAGTGCTTTAATATTGTTAATTAATTAATATTGTTAATTAATTTTTAAACTTTTGATTTAAAGGGGGCTCAAGATTAACCAGACGGCAGATTTTAAAAACTATTTTTAATACGAGTTCTTCCCAAAATTGTAAGTGCCAGGCACCATCTTAGAAGAGACACTCTCCCTTTTCTCACACACAGTAGGGGTGCCACTTCTACAGTGCTGCCTACTGTGACACATGTGTGCATCATCTAAAAACAGAAAGTATGCTTTTCCCCTTCAATACTTACTGTTTTTCCTTTAAGGCAAATTTATGCAGATTTGATACGAGTTTTCATCAGAGCTCTAACCAGTTGCAAACTTCTATGCAAACTTATTTAGAGTAAATCCCATAGAATTTAGTGGGACTTGCTTCTGCATAAACTTGCATAAGTTTGGGCTTTTATTTAATCATGTGACAGTGCTTCCAAAACATGCTTAGATTTACTTACGATGGACAGTCAGAAAAAGAGAAAGACTACTAAGGGAATGCTCCCTATACCCTTTTCTTTCTTGATATGGCACATGTTAGGAAGGTGCTCTCTGTTTATCTTAGAGATCTCAGTAGGCCCTTGGGGAGGAGGGTGTCTCAGGTATGTTGTTTAAAGACTATATAAATCAAAGGAAACAGATTACCTGTTCAGATACTGGAATAATGGTGTAATATTTGGATCCATTCCAAACTGGCTTCAGGCCTGGTTTTGCAACAGAAACAACTTTGGTCAATGATCTATGCCAAGAAATAGGCAGCGGGAATGTGACCTTTTAGCAGTGTTCGATACCATCAGTCATGGGGCATTTTGTTGGTATGGGTCTTAGGGGCACTGTTTTGCAGCAGTTCTGGTCCTATCTGGCTGAACATTCTCAGAAAGTGATGCTAGGGGACTTTTGATCAATTCTATGGCCATTGGTCTGTGGGGTTCCTCGTGGGACTCTTTTGTCTCATGTGCTCTTTAGCATCCACATGAAATTGCTGGGGGAGGTCATCAATAGTTTGTGCCGATGATACACTGCTCTATCTGATGCCAAGGAAGCTGTGGAAATCCTGAGCTATTGTTTAGTTTGAATGTGAGTGAACAAACTGAGGCTCAGCTCAGACAAGATGGAGGGTTTCTTGGGCAGTAGACAAGCAAATCCAGGATTGGACCTACAGTCTGTTCTGGATGTTGTTGCACTCCCTCTGAAGGACCAGGCTCACAGCATGGGGATGCTGCTGGATCCAGGGTTGCTTCTGGAGGGCTAGCTTTTGCTAGTGCACTAGCTGCAGCCTTTCTTCGAGAAGTGTTATCCATTCTTAATCACGTTTTCTTTAGATTACTGCAATGTGCTCTATGTGGGATTGCCCTTGCAAACTGTTTAGACATTACAGCAAATGCAAAATGTGGCAGCCAGGCTATTTTCTGGCATGCGTTTTATAGACATTATAACACCAGTCTTAAACCTAATATGCTGGCTTCCAATTTGTTTACAAGTCTAATTCAAGGAACTGATTCTTCCCTATAAAGCCCTAAATGGCTTGGGACCTGGATATCTGAAAGATTGCCTCTTACTGTATGGAAAAGCCCCAAAAAGAAAACCCCAGTAGAGATGCCAAAAAAAGCCAAAGGCAAAAGGGTGGAACTAAGGATTCTAAACCAAAATCTGACATGTTTTGGATCCATAGGAGACCGTGGGTACTAAATAGAAGTAATATCTTGCGTTCGTCGGATTACCCTGAGGAAGGACCCTTACGGCCTGAAGCGCGTCTGATTTTGGTTTAGAATAAACTACATCCTTAGTTCCACCCCTTTGCCTCTGGCTTTTTTGGGGCATGTCTTACTGTATGAGCCTGCCCAAAATGTGTGATCTTCATCAGAAGTCCCTTTGCATTTGCCGGCATCAAGGTTGCTTACATTGGTCAGTAATGATACAGGGCCTTTTTGTATCAGCACCTTAACTGTGGAGGTGAGATTGGTTCCATCTTTGCTTTGCTTTAGTGAGTAATAAAACTGCTCTATTCCACCTTGTTTTTGGTGGATGTTAATGTTGCTCTTTGATTTGTTTTTTAAAATCCTTCCATTTTGCTTTTAACTGGTTGTTGGCTATGGATTACTTTAAATTCTACATCACCTAAAGGGCAGAAGGGTGATCTGTAAATACTTGCTCATGAGAAGACAGACTTCTGACATTTTGCACCAGCTGTATTTCCAGGGTAGACCCATGATGATCTGCATTTATTTATTTATTATTTATTTATTATTCATTACATTTATATACTGCCCCGTAGCCGAAGCTCTCTGGGTGGTTTACAAAAGTTAAAAACAGTGAACACTAAAAAGAAATATACAAAATTTAAAACCATCAAAAGCATAAAATACAAACAAAAACAGACAATATCTATTTAAAAACAACTATTCTGGGGTCAGTTAAAAAACTCAGCATATGCTGTCAAATGCCTGGGAGAAAAGTCTTGACCTGGCGCCGAAAAGATAACAACGTTGCTGCCAGGTAAGCCTCGTCGGGGAGATCATTCCATAATTGGGGGGCCACCACTGAAAAGGCCCTCTCCCTGGTTGCCATCCTCCGAGCTTCCCTCGGAGGAGGCACTTAGATGTAGAGCGCAGTGAGTGGGTAAGTTCATGTCGGGAGAGGCGTTCCGTCAGGTATGGTGGTCCCAAGCCGTGTAAGGCTTTATAGATCAAAACCAGCACCTTGAACAGGACTCCGAAATGTACAGGCAGCCAAAGCAGAGCCCATTTGTAAAAGAAGACCCTTCATAGCAATCTTGGAAGTGGGCCTGTTTGCTGACTGACAGATGCGGGCTGAACCCATTCTGATCACCTGCCTTCCCTAAAATTCTGGCACCAGTAACATTACCCAAACACCTGAAATCAACATGAATAGTCCAACTATGTGAAATTCTGTATCAGCATTTCTTACATGGAAACAATCCCCTCGGAACACTCAGTGGACTCCCCCCCCCCCCACTACCACCTCCCTGAATAAAATAGCACAACTACTTGAGGTTGGGTTTTTTTAACAGAAAAAAGGAGATTTATTTATTAATAATTCATGAGTTCTCATCGAACATGCACGAAGCAACGGTGCTATTCAATAGAGAATACTGTCATCTGTCACTGTTTTATTTGACATTTACACTTTTTTTTTTTTGCTTGGTACTGCAAAACTTTCTTGGATGGCACGCTAAGATTATTTAAATGGGGGGTGGGGAACCAAACACAGTGCATTAACACACTTTTGATAGTAATTGTTTGTTTGGGTATAGTGTGTTTCGGTTAGATGGAGGTTATAACAGCATAGTGCTTTCTCCCATGTTGGCCACACTGGCACCTGACACCCATTTGGTAGACAAATATATAGTCCTGAATGGATGGGCGAAAAATGGCTTGAATAAATAGATGAAGGGCTAGAAGGATAGTGAATGAAGGAGAGAGGTTTGTTGTAGATAAGTGTACAAATAGACTGTGAAACAAATAATAGCTGTCGTGAAGGAAGCTGACGCAAATGAATTGCCATTGCTGATGCCAAATAAATATTTATAAATTGTATCGGGGGAGGCCCAGTAGTATGAAATTGCAAGCATGAAGACGGCATTTAGCACAATAACATTACAGAGTTAGGAGGGCTTAGCAATTTCTTGCTAATATTAGGCTCATGAAAAATCTTTCTGCTCTGTAGGTTAGTTATTATTTATAAAAATCGCAGAACCAGCTGATACATTCATAAGCTAATTATTGTAGCAGCTGGGTATACATGGTGCAATATGTCTGAGGCTGTGAAGTATCACAGATTTCTTGGGCCCTGCTGTGGTGTGTATGTGCTGTAGAAGGCTAGCTCCCTTAATCTGATCAGCCAAGCAAAGAATTTCTGGGGAAACTGGATTAATATTTCCCTAAATAACAAGAATGTGATTCACCGTCAGAACTGAGCTCTGCTAAACATGCCATTAGCTTATGTCCGCTGGGGAATCGCGATGTTCTCAGGTGTCCTAAGGATGGGATCTTTGCCTGGTCACTTCCTTTGCCAGAAATTAATTTGGTTTGCTCACGTCTGCACACATGGTCACACTGCAGTCTAGTTCTCTCCTTAATAGCTCCACGGTCAGGACCTTGCAAGTTGCTTGGCAAATTGAGCACTATACTTCCTAAAGACTAATGGCAGAGAGCACATAGTCCGTAATGAGGCCTGTAGTGTCAGGCTAAGTGACTATAATGAGTGCAGATTATAGCCCTGCTTATCAGTCAAATGCAGCTGAGTGTTGTGTGAGACATTCCAAGATCATAAGTGGAGATGGTAGCAGTCAGCTGTCACTTGTCCCTTTTCAAGCTGAGCCTTCTGAAAATGCAACTGCATCCTCCCGACAGGTCAGTACGGTTTTGGGTGTAGGTCCCTCAAAACATTCTCTTTGAACAGCTGTAGGGTTTTTCATATCCTTAAAAAAAGTTTCTGAAAAAGTACAGGTCTTACATTACAGTTTTCCCTTGAGAGATGTTTTAACCATACCTGCTTGAAACATTTGAAAGTGTTCAGTTTGAGGCTTACATGGATCAGTAAAAAGAATGAAGGAATAGGAGCTTATTTTTTTCCACAGATGGTTTATTTTACATTTCAAAAATTATTTTCTTTGTACGGAAGAACCCCTGAGAAAACACTTTGGAGCTGAGAGTTTTGGGTGTGTGTGTGTGTTTTTTTTTTTAAAAAAGAAATATTATTAAAGAGACATGGAATTTGGGGTGAGGGCTAGAGAATGTTTGTGGGAGTCAGCCATCACCTGATTCTGTGGTTAGCCACCTACCATCTAAAATACTAAATACAGATATTTATTCCAAGCAAATAATTGGATATCTTCTTTTCATTTCTCCCCCCACTCCTAGCTTATTGCAAGAAAAGATCAGGTCTGCACAAATGTGGCCTCTCACTTGTAAAAACAAGGCAGTGTTGTGTTACAGATTAGTTTATAAATCCCCAGTGGCTTCACAGTTCAGTGCCTACAGCTGCTGCAGATGGGCCTGGGTTTTTGTCTCTTCGCTGTGCTGCAGCCGGCAGTTGAAGGAGAAAATGGAATGATCAGGTTATTAACATGTAGGCCGTGAGGAAGAGGCTGCACAATGAGAACAGCTGGTGTTGCTGTCTTGGCTGATGCAGCGGAGATAATCAAATCTTTCCTCCCCCCTTTTTCCCCCTTTTTCTTTTTGGGAAAAGGCAGAAGATACAGTGGAGAGTTAGACAAACAAGGAAATGATATTATATGAGGTTTTTTATAGCACCTTGCATCAGGAGTGGTCACTGGCTTACAAGTTTTTGTTATACCAAAACCTTCCAATGACTCTCTGGGCCGATGACAAACTTTTCTATTTAGGAACCTTCACATATAGTTTTGGAAGACGACGACTGGCACTTTTTTTAAAAAAAAAAAAAATCAAGAACTTATGAGTGCTTCTTAACACAAGGCACAGTCCCAATGATATCTCTCCAGTCTAATTGATTTCAATAGGATGATGATAACTTTGCCTAGATTGTGCTCATGCTGTCTAAAAAAACTGAACTCTCACTTGAAATTATGGGCTACAAAACTGTCAAACTTATTTTACTTTCAAAAGTTTTGGGAAATGCATATTTTCACATACATCGTTATTATGCTGATTCTTCTTTCGTAAAACTACAAAGAATGATCCGGGCACCGACACATTAAGGGACAACTACCTGCAGGTGTGAACAAAGTCTTCTGCACTGGGCTTTGCAGGTATATAATGTTGGGTATACATTGGGTATAAGCACATCTATTCTCCACAGAGTTTTTCACTCATTAATAAAGTATTGTCCTTCAGCCCCATGGTTTATATTATCCTTTCTCATAAGGACATAGGCAATATCTCAGCCCGTTGAGTATAATGGAAAAATTCTATTGATGATTTCCCAATAAAACCAATTAAAATCACTGGAAAAAAACATAGTGGAAGAAGATGGCACCATTGGTTGATGGCTGTGGCATCTGTTAAAGTTGTTCTGGTAGCTTGGTGGGGGTTCCTGAGGAAATCTAGAAAGTTTCCTGGGAAACATAGTTCTGGGAAACTTCCTAGATTCTTAAAGGAGTGCCCCCATAGTACTTTGTGGCTCATAGTGATCAGATGATTGACATGAGGTATTGACACTTTTTAAAAGTATTCCACTGCTTTCCGAATTCCTATGCTTTTTAAACTTTTAGCTATTGCTTACACTCCAGCGTCAGGTGTGCTCTCCCTGTGTCTCTCCTTTGTGCTTTCCTAAATTGTTGCAGGTCTGGGTGCCTGGTAATGGGCACCCGTGGAGTGTTTTTCTCCCCCGCCTTTCCCCAATTGTTGTTTCAGGGGCTCCTCTCAAAGCTTCATTCCAGTGACTCATCTTACTTGGATCCTGACTGTGTGCCATGTCTCATCATATCAGCACATATTGTGACTTTCATAACTGATACCATAAATATAAGATCATATCCCACCCTTCTCTCACCTGGAACATGGCAGATTTGCTTCAACTAATTTTTAAAAAACACACACATAAAAATAAAATCTTATTGTATGAATTTTCATAATGGATGCTCAGTATCTGGCATCCAGGAAGGAGCACCACAATGTGCCTACATTGCCCAGTAGAGGGTGGATAAGGGTCCACATTTGGGTGAAAACTGCAGTAGTAGCAATAGTTGAAAATATGAGTCAAAATTTAGAGAATATGCCTCGAGTTCACTGTGTATGTCCAGGGTATCTTGGTAGATGCTGTTTGGGTTGCCGTAGGATTATACTGACCATACTGGCATCCCCGGTTGGTAGTGATCCTAAGCACTCTAATCTAAGCTTTCCCTAATGGGTAGCTGGAATTAGAAGTGCCACCTCTAATACATCATAGTGGAACAACAGAAGAAAGTGTTTCTTCAACAGGACCAAACAATTATGTTATTCATCAGCTCACTGGTACTTAACAAGTCAGTTATTTTTCCACTTCAGGGTTGGCTGTGTGAGCTGCTCCGCTGGAAAGAAAATCCAAGTCCAGAAAATCGTACTCTCTGGGAAAACCTGTGTACCATTCGGCGCTTCCTGAATCTTCTCCAGCATGAGAGGGATGTGATCTATGAAGAGGAGTCCAGGCATCATCATAGCGAACGTATGCAGCATGTTGTCCAGCTTACTCCTGAGCCTGTGCAGGTCAGTGCTTAAGTTGTCTATTTTAAAACGATTCTTTGTTCTACATTGGCTATTAAAGAAAGAAAAACGCAAGTGGTTCTGCATCTTCCAGACTGAGAAGCACAAAATGTTTTTTCCTGTGTTCCCTTAAAATCAAGATTCTGTTGTAACAAATATGTGCATATGCATGCGTGTATTCATGGTAGCGTTGGGTGAACCTCCCCTAAGTCCTGTTCATGCTCTGCTAGCCAACTCCCGCCATTTGCTCAACCCTGGTGTGCATGTGGGGAGAGAGCTGGCTTTTCCCCTCCTGTCCATGAGCTGTGATTTGCACAAATTTACAGCTGTGAATATTTATGGAAATCACAATTTGCACAAAATCATGGCTACAATCCAGGCATAAAGGACCATTTATGACTGCAATTTTACACAAATAGTGCTTTTTACAGCCACAAATTTGTGCAAATTTGCAAGCTGGCGTGTCTGGGGGACTGAGCTGGCAAAAACTCACTGAGATCCACCCCAAAATCGAATTCCTTCGACATTCCTATTCATGTGTCCATAGACTAATACATTTTACTGTTATGTCTGTGCATTCCTGTCTGGGTGCTGTCCAGTGTCCTTTATGCATTCTTCTGTAATTATTTACTAGAAGAATGTTTAGAAAATAGATTTTTTCATATTATGTTTTCTCATTCATTTTCCAACTTTTAAAATCACTCTGTTATTAGAATAGTGAAAGTGTAGGGAGATGAAGCAGTTTTACAAAAGTAGAAAAACCTGGAAATATAAAATGTGATAAAATCAGGTATTTTTCTAAAAGTCAGTAGGGTTATTGTTTCCTTAACCCATAACTAACCTCATATGGCTACTAAAAATACATCATAGAATTTTCATTTCAAATAAAAAGTACTAGCCTTGTAGGAAGGTTCCAATGACAGCTGTAAGTATTCTTTTAGAGCTGGAGTTCGTTGACCTTGATAAATTAGTCTATTTTTGAAATTCTTTGAGCACATCACTTTTCCTCATACTGCATGTACTTTCTTAGTGACCCACTACACTACATTGCAGTGTGATGCATTTGTATTTGTCAGCAAGTTACACAGCCTTAGATTAATTATTCATTACAACCAAAATAAGAAAAATGAAGAAACATAGCTGCAACTGGTATTGGCATCTACGTATAGCAAAACTCTATTTGGTATGGCTCTTGCGGTTGTTTTTAATCTGATGCTAAATCCTCATATTGCCTTTGTCTCTATTATGCAATTAACCAGAAAGTAGTACCTAGGATCAGATTAGTCAAACTGAACCCATCACACTTGGCTGTATGTCATATGTGATATTAAGACTCCTGGTATTTAAAATTTTAGTAAAAGTTAATCCATCGGACATGTGCTGTGTTCAAGGTGGCCTTGGTTCTTCCCCCAAAAAAGTTGTTGCGCTTGAACTACTCTATCATATATTCAGTTTGAGTTGCTTTATCAATATTTGAAGCACTTCTAAAGGAGTCCATTAATCAATGCACATGGATGTTTGTGTTTCCCCCCCTCTTATCTCTATACATCTGCAACAATACTTTTTTTTAGGACATAGACATAGTTGGTATATCTCAATTGCTGTCACATTGCAGGATTATTAATGAATTGTCAGCGATAAGTTTGAGTCCCAATTCGTTTCCTTACCTGGTGAAGATGGAGAATGCTACTAATAAATAATCAATAAATGAGTATTCCATGTCTTCCAACCTGGAATATCATGCGCATTACCTGACTTCAAGTAACCCAGAACATTCTGAACTTGAGATCACCTGCTCTAGGGGATGGATAACAGCACTGACAAGGAGCAACATAATGTTGTCTCCGTAATGATTAAAAGACCCCAAACCAACTCTCATCCTAATTCCTATCTTTCATTGGTCCCTTGCTGAGTGATAAACTTAACTCAATAAAGCCATTCAGTGGAATGCATTTCCTTTACCAGCTCTAGCACTAGGATAGCTGAAGCTGTCAGAAACCTGTTGATAGCTCTCCTGTACTGCTCAGACTGTGGAAGCAAAATATTGCCATTAAAAATATAGTGTCTCATGACCCTGTTAATATAGAGTTAAGGTAAAAATAATCCTCAAAAGTAACTGCCAAAAATGTTATTTAATGGAAAGATACTAGGATTAGCTAATGTTACCTTTATTCTTCACATATCCTGGCTTGGTAGCTCCTGGTGGCAGCATTTTTATATAGTTTTCATGTTGTAAGCCTAACAAATATACGCTGTAGTGACGGTATATTGGCGAGATTAAAAAAAATAATAATACTTAGACCTCCTATACACTAGTGTACATATTTCCTCATTTAGAGCACACTCCACAAAAGTATTTGTAGGGAAGTGAGAAGAAAAGGGAGAGGAGAGTTCCAAGACTCATTCACAGTGTAATCCCTTGGTGAACCGTAGAGAACTTCAAAATCTTATTATCGGTGAAGCAAAGGATGTATGAGTTCTTACAATAAGGGTGTCTGGGTGCAGTGCCTTTACTTTGATTACTAACATACCTTGCAGTTCTATTTTTTGTTGTTGTTATTTTATCTTTTTTTGTGTTTTGGGGCTAGACTATTTTAAAACTGTGCTTTTGTTTTCTGTTGTCTATACCTCTATCACAAGGGTGCACAACCTGTGGTCCAGGGACTGCATATACCCTGTCAAGTCCTTTACTGCAGCCCC
The DNA here is from genome assembly GCF_023053635.1 of Elgaria multicarinata webbii. Classification (NCBI taxonomy): domain Eukaryota; kingdom Metazoa; phylum Chordata; class Lepidosauria; order Squamata; family Anguidae; genus Elgaria; species Elgaria multicarinata. The sequence goes on from NC_086172.1 coordinate 27,353,429, forward strand.
CCAAGTGTGCCCTGACTCCCATCCCAACCAACACACCCCTGCTGCCTGTACCCTCCACTCCCTCCCCTAGAGATCCACATACAGATTGCTAGGATATGTGTACATATGTGCATATATATGTGTGTGTGTGTGCATATGTGAGTCTGGGTGTATACTTGCATATGAACCAGCAATTACATGTCGCTATTGGGAATGAAAAGGTTGTGTGCTCCTACACTATAACCATACCACATAAGAACTAAAGAAGGATCTTGCTGTCCTGTTCGCATTCTTTTCACACAGTGGCCAACCATATGCATATGGGAAGCCCCAGCAGGATATGAACGCAGTAGGACTATTGGATGGACACCACCTGAACTCCATGATTTGTTTGTTTTTTCATCAGTATGGTCTAAAACATTATCTCTTGCCACCACTATTTATCTCCTTTATTGAAAATACCATTCAGGAATTGTTATCCGCCCAACATCCTCTGCAGTGAAAAGAAGTGCAAGGAATTTGTCTTTACCTTGACACAGTCACTGGGGCCCTTCTTTGCACTCTGTGAGCTGGGTTCCTTCACAAACCAGTCCTACTTTTATAGCCTTGCCAAGCTTCCCCCAATTGAATCTAAAACTGAATCTAAACAGAGCCTGAACTAAATGCTAAACTTACACTTTTTAAAAGCACTTTCCCACTGGCTAGGTCTCTGACCTCGTCATTGCAAAGCAGGGTGGCAACTCTTGGCTATGGGCCACACGTGGTCCCTGCTGCCTATATTGTGACAAAAAGGTGCTTTTACAGAGCACTTTTATATTGGGCTAAAGCAAACTGCCATCTTGGCCCTGTGGGGAAGAAGAAGGACCGAGGGGACAGGAGCAGGCAGAAGTAACATCGGGGCCTGCTCCTGCTGGACTCTTCCCCCCCCCCCCACAGGGCAAACTGCCATCTTGGCCCTGTGGGGAAGAAGAAGGACCGAGGGGACAGGAGCAGGCAGAAGTAACATCGGGGCCTGCTCCTGCTGGACTCTCTCTCTCTCTCTTTCTTTCTCTCTCCTCCCTCCCTCCCTCCTTGACTCCTTTTCCTTGTGTGTCATGTCTTTATTAGATTGTAAGCCTGAGGGCAGGGACTGTCTTTTTTCCTAAGTGTAAGCCGCTCTGAGAGCCTTTTTTGGCTGAGGAGCGGGGTATAAGTATGATAAATAAATAAATAAATAAATAATAAAATTTGACCTTTCTAGCTGTTATGTAATGCTTGAAAGGTAAAAAATTACTTTGAATTAAGCTAAATTTAACCATTTTAGTACCATAGAGCAGAGCACTTTGCCATTGACTTTTGCAGCAAAAGTTTTGCAGCAATTATCCCCCAATAATTGGTTTTCTGCATTGTGCCCTGTGGAGTGCTGCCCATGGGGAATTCTGAGAGCCAAAGATGACCCCTGGATCTCCCAAAGTTGTCCACCATGTTGTAGAGCTGTATATGAAGTTGGCCTCTTTCCAAACTTAGGTTTAGTCTAAATTTCTGGTTGATTTTTTTTCTGCTAGAGAAGGGCTGCAGGAACTGTCAGTTTCTGCTAGGGCTGTGTGAAAAAAATGCTCCCTCAAGTTTTTGTTTTTAACACATTTACCAGTTCACATCGCCCAGATGGAATTTGCATTAAGAAATCCATACATTTCCGAGCTTGTGATGGGTTCCATAAAAAGAAAGACAGAAAAGAAAAAAGTATTCGGCAGTATGTGCACAGCTCATGCGCAAAGAAAAATGTGTACATTTCCAAACTGTGCACAAACAAGCTTTAATCAAAGGGTGCATGCATCTATAAACGTGTACATTTTTAAAATGTGTACATTAATCTGGATAAAATGTGTACAAATTTGTATATAGTTTTTTTAAAAAAATAATAATAATCACAGGCTCATATGGAAAAGAGATGGAATGATCTTAATCTAAAAAAATCAACCATCTCAATGAGATTGAGACTGTCAGATCCGTCCATCCCTAGTTTCTAGAGGATTTTTCCTCTGGAATTTATCTCGTGAAATCTTAAAATTCTCAAGGTTTACCCTGCTGGGATTTTGCTCTCTTGTTTTGGCTTCAGCCAATGATTTATAAATTATCTGATAGCTTTAGTAAATTTTCACATACCTTAGTTATTTTGGTGTTTTTTAATAGCTTATAAGGCTTTCCTTATTGGTTGTTTTTGGTATATTCCTGGATTTAGCGTGCTACTTCTGAGCTGAGGCCCAAAGTCTTGTGTCTGCCAGGAGCCCATTCTCTGGCTAATATTTGCTCAATAACGCTACTTCCATTCGTGTCATATTTAATAAAAGCAATAGCATATTGGAAGTATATATCTAGTTTCTTCCTACCTTATCCATTGTTCAGATTGACTTTACTACTGAGGAGGAATAAATTATTATTATTATTATTATTATTATTATTATTATTATTATTATTATTATTATTATATCCCACCTTTTCCCCAAAACTGGGACTCAAAGTAGCTTTACAAATTAAAACATGTACAGTTAAAACAAATAGGGATGTACAAAATTAAAAAAATAATTAAACAAGCTACAATATTAAAAAATTTAAAACAATATTAAAACATTTAAAACCGCCCAGAGAGCTCCGGCTATTGGGCTGTATAGAAATGCAATAAATAAATAAATAAAATATGAATAATTTTAAAAACGAATCCCCAAAGGCCTGCCGGAACACAAATGTTTTAGCCTGCCTTCAGAAACACACCAGGGAGGGAGCCAGTCTAGCTTCCCTGGGAAGAGAGTTCCAGAGCCCCAGGGCAGCCACCGAGAAGGCCCTCTCCTGCGTTCCCACCAGGTGTGCCTGTGATGGTGGTGGGACCGAGAGATGGACCTCCCCTGATGATCTCAGAGGACGGGCAGGCTTGTAAGAGAGAATACAATCTTTCAGATAACATGGACACGAGCCGTATAGGGTTTTATAGGTAATCCAACACTTTGAGTTGTGCCTGGAAACAGACTGGAAGCCAGTGCAGCTGTTTTAACAAGGGAGTTGTATGCTCCCTGTAACCAGCCCTGGTCAACAATCTGGCTGCAGCTCTTTGAACCAGCTGAAGTTTCCGAACACTCTTCAAAAGCAGCCCCACGTAGAGCATGTTACAGTAATCCCATCAGGATGTAACTAAGGCATGTGTCACTGTGGCCAGGTCTGACATCTCTAGGAATGGGTGCAGCTAGCGCACTAGCTTTAACTATGCAAATGCACTCCTGGCCACTGCCGAAACCTGGGCATCCAGGCTCAGGGCTGAATCCAGGAGTACACCCAAGCTGCAAACCTGTGTCTTCAGGGGGAGTGTAACTCCATCCAGCACAAGCTGAATCCCTATTCCCTGATCTGCCTTTTGACTGCCCAGAAACACCTTTGTCTTGTCTGGATTAAGCTTCAGTTTGTTTGCCCTCATCCAGTCCATTACTGCTGACAGACTTTGGAATAATAATAATAATAATAATAATAATAATAATAATAATAATAATAATATCATCATCATCATCATCATTTTTAATCTATTTGGGAAGAGAATGGGATAATATTTGTTAATCTGCATGCCACTCTCTCCTAAAAAACAAACAAAAAGCGTATAGTGGGGTGTTTCCCTTCACAATACTTTTTCAACAGTTAGGCTGAGAGAAAAAGACTGACTTGTCAAAGATCATCCAAAGAGCTTCAAGACTGATTTGAATCACGGTTTTTACAACAGAGCATTGGCATGGTTAAGGTAAACATTCTGAGCTGCAGCAAAATGCTCACTTCTGAGAGTATATTTGTCTGTAATGTAGTTGAAACGTTTAGCATATGTTAATAAATCAGCAAAGCTTAGGAGCTCTTCTGCAAAACTGTGTCTATGTACAGCCCTTCACTTTGGGGTTCTGATTGTATTAATGCCCTATGTCCTTCCCCTTTTAAAATAATGTTAGAATTGTATACTTGAAATGAGTGGAGATGATTGGTGCATATGCATGTGTGCAGAATGAGAACAAATGCTTTAGATGCAGTAAAATAGAAAATTTCTTAACAGAAGATATCATTGAATATAGGTCACGGCCACGTCTCCTTGGGAAATGGTATTGCTACAAAACCATAATCAGAAGAGGGAGTACCATATGGATACATGCAATTATAAACTAAACTCTTCTAAAGATGAGACTGAATTAGACAATTATGTAGCATATTGAATACCTGTTTTGGAACAAGAATAAGATCAGAGTACCTAGATCAAATAAATGATCTGCAAGGCTCTTTAAAAAGAAAGCTATTTGGTTAAATAATGTAATATATATATATATTGGCAGTTGTTTGCAAAGCACAACAATAGGACATTGTTAGACCCAATGACATGATATTGACAATGGTGAGTGATTTTTGTTTACTTGTATTCCTCTGTTTAGTGTGGTTGAATCTTGTTCCCCCAATTACTTTTGCTCTTTGTTCTGGCATCACAATAACATTTTGTCTGATATTTTCTTCTTGAATGAGGGGCCAGTTTATCATAGAATCATAGAGTTGGAAGGAGCTTCTGAAATCATGTAGTACATCCCTCTGCTCAATACACGCTCTAATTTGTCGTTCAGTCTCCTAGTCACTCCTCTACCTCATGTCTCATATCCTCTTCTCATTGCCATTCATCCCTTAGAAAAGTAACACAGCTGCTAAAATTGCACAAGAATTAATTCTAACAAAGGTATTCTGTGTGTTTTATTGTGTTGCGTTTTACTGTGTTGCCACTGGCATTTTCTGACGGGTTTAGAACTTTCACATTCCATGTCTGCCTCCAAGTTCTCCAGTTATGATAGCAGAACATGTATGTCTTCTAGAACATTTTTTAAGAAGCAGGGATGCAGTGGTAATCCAACAAGCTAAATTTTTGGCTCGGGTATTGTTCTGCTGGTCCCCCCCAAATTCCCCCCCTTATGTACAATTCTGAAATAGTTGGTAACTGAATGTGTATATCGTTGGGGGGGAGGAAACAAAGGCTAAATGTGCACACAAATGAGCATCACTGTGTTCTTCAGCACTCCCCTCCCCTCAATGGAATGTACATTCTGATCCATAATTAGTGCAACTTGTCAAGCATAACCGTTTGACTAGAGCTAGATGGAGATGTATATATGAAGTGTGCAGTATCTAATGTGCAATAGAAATAAACAAAGCAATATCTTTAAAGCTTGTAGCTGCATATTCGAGGACAGTCTTCGTGTGCATCAAGGTAAAGAAGCAAAATGAAATGGAAATTGTGATACAACAAGCAATGGTACACTTGGATTATGCATGTAAAATGTTAACATGGTTACTCTCGCCCGTCAATATAATATGCATCAAATTTCATAATGGCTTTGGGGCTGGGGATGGTGGAGAACAAGAACTCCCAAATGTGTGAAAGCTGTACTCAAAATGTAGATCATCCAAGATATTCCATAAACTTTCTGTAAGTTCTCAATGGCAATAAATGGACAGGAAAAACTCACACTGAAAATACCTTCAGTTCTTTCCTTTCAGTCGAATTAAGATTTTAAAATACTGTCCAAAATGCCTAAGCTACAGAACAAATACAGATGGAGGACAGAATGTAGTTGTGGTGGAAAAAATATTTTGCTGACTTTAGCTTCCTGATGTTACTGTTTTTCAAGCTACACAGATCTGCTCTTTTGACCTGGAGAGCTACATAAATCTCAGCATGTCTTCATTTGCATTACAATGTATAAAATACTTTTATGGGTTTTGTTTTTTTTGTATTTTTAAAAAGTACAAACTAAGAAACCTTTATATAGTTAAAACCTAAGGGAAAAACTAGGCAACAGATTAAATTGCTAATTAAAGGCAGAGCTGACAGTTATACATTTAGTTTAATGTTGTCTAATATTTTCCAGTATGTATGACTCACTCTTGAGGGCTAGGGAGATATAAATATCCTCTCTCCCAAAGGATAATCTTGTCGTAAGTTCTAACTTGCCCAACATAACCCCTACCTTAAAAAAAATATTCTTTTGCCTTCCTAAATTATTGTTTGATTACTAATGTAAACTTAAAGGACATTGTCAAACTTTGGTTACAGTGTCCACGCCACTTAACTGAGTGGTCCAGCTTAAATCTTTTGAAAGAGGGCGTTTGAGGCCTCAACAAATTACAGCTATTTTAATGAAGGGTGCATAAAATTAAGTGAAATCTTCAAAGCGAAATCACGGCCTTCTTGCTACAGTTGAGTTGCCATCTTTTTGGAAACTGATGCCTCACCGTGGAGAAATATGTGGCTATGCAGTGTGGTTTATGTTTTAATGAATGTTTGACCACTTTACTTTTTAATAAGCACCATTTGGACATACTATGAGAGTTTATAGAAGCTCAGACCCCTTGTTCCTGCAAGCTTTGCACGCATTTTGACAAAACCAATAAGCTACACATTACAGGCAACGAGGCCCTTTATATTTGACTTCGAGGTATCCAGTAGAGTTTCTTATGATAGATAGTTATTACAATTGCAATGGAAAGCCACGGAGGTTTTACTGTTGAAGCCAAACCTACCTATCATGCCATTTCAGCTGTTTCTGTTTAACAGGGATGCCTAATGTGGCTAGGGAATGCTGCAGATTTTTTTATTAAGAATACTTCTGTAACTCCCATAATCATTGTAATATAACTTACATTGGGAAGAAGAGAAAGTTTCTTCATTCTATCCTGTATTTTTATTATTATTTCTTATTATCCTGAAAGCTGTAGTTAAAGTATTCCAGACAAAAAGTGTTTTGTTACTTTTCAAATTGTACATTCTGTTTTTGTGACCTCACACCAAAATTCACAGATGACACTGTGTAAGAAGGCAGTGCCTGAAATGCGCTGGACCTTAGATGTTAAGAGTTCTGAATGCCAAAACCTCCACCTTGAGTTGTGCCTTATAACTTGTGCATCCTTTCCAATACTGTCATAGAGTGTTTCCAAGGCTGTCCTCCTGTAAAAGACACTTTGCTCCAGCGGAAACTTCCATAAACAGAAATGGGAGAGATGCAGTTTTCACAAATTCCCACTTTTTCCTGCATGCTCCCTCATATCATCTCCCATGCCTTTCCAGAGGGTCTATTAACCATCTTTAACAGATTTGAAGTGGTACAGGAGGTTGCAGGAAAATACAAAACATCATTGGATACAGCCAGGGATGTGCAAGGATTTTGTTCAGTCCACATTTCAAAGCAAACTAATCTGATTCACACCTCTCAGACTAATGGGCAGATGGAAATGCCATTACCCTTTGGATTTTACCCCTCTCCAACTTTTGCAGAGCTGTTCTCAGCTCAAAAAAGTATCAAAATGCATATTTTAGGGTGAAATACATTTTCATACTTTGTAAGAAGCGTTCAAAGATGCATATTTAAATATGAATTTTCATTTATTATTTATTTATTTATTTATTTATTTATTACATTTCTATAATTTTTAAAAATGCAGATTAATGTGGGAATGGAATAGATTTATGAATGAACATATACAAAACTGACTAATATTATTATTATTATTATTATTATTATTATTATTATTATTATTATTATTATTTTCCACCAGAGAAGGCCATCTCCCTTGTTGCCACCTTCTGAGCAGGTAGCACTTGGAGATGGCACTTGGAGTTGGGGTGGTGGTGATGTTGATCGTAGTGTCCGGGTGCGTTCAGTTCGAGGGAGATATTCTGTCAAGTATTGTGGTCCCGAGCTATGTAAGGCTTTATAGGCTAAAACCAGCAGCTTGAATCAGGCTCGGAAACGCACAGGCAGCCAATGCAAGCAGGCCAAAATTGGTCTTATATGTTTAGTAATCTGGCAGCTGCATTTTGCGCTAGCTGCAGTTTCTGAACATTCTTCAAGGGCAGCCCCAGATAAAGTGCATTGCATTCATCTAATTTGGAGATAACCAGAGCAGAGATTACTGAAACCAGGTTATCTCTGCCCAGATAGGGGTGTAACTGGGCCACCAGCCGAAGCTGGTAGAAGGCATTCCACTGGCAGAAGGCATTCTGTCCATCCCTAGATACAATCCATAATGTGTTCTCTGCTGCTTCTCTGGGCAACTGCAGTTTGTACCAGTTGCTGAACAATCATAGCCACTCATTTCTAGAAAAAAGAAGGAAGTAAAACCTGTTCAAGACAGTTGATCATCAGCACCTTTTCTCTTTCTCCTTTCCCTTTGGGGCCAAACTGGATCTGAAGTGGTAGTTTCGTGAACAGGATGTCACCTGTGTATTTCCACCTGTGGAGCAACAGAACCTTCAGGAAAACAGCAAGGGGGAAGAGTTACCCCACCACCACCGGGGTCCAATCTCCACCCCTGCAGTTGTTAACTTTTTTAAAAATACCTCTTGTGGATTTCCTACATCTCATCTAGTTGTGCCCGTTCAGTTCAATATTTCTAATATATTTGATGTTGCAGCAAATGTAGTTGATATTTTTTCAGACGTGTTGTACTCGTTTCAACATTCTATAACAATCCGTTTTTTTAAATGTCTGAAGAACCAGTGATTCAGATTACTGATAAACACCACCGCTGCATGCATCCATATCAGTGGGGTCACTGCAGACTTTAGTAGATTGTACCCTTAGGTAATATGCATGCATCCTTGGTGGCAAAAAGATTTTGAAATTTTCAGCAGTTTTCACACAAGACTCTTAGCATGCTTGTGCACATTTCTGGATTATAACATTAGTTTCTTATGAATTGCTCATTAGGTTACAGTTTTCACACTCACATCAGTGGTTTAGAACAGCCTTGCCAGGTCTACAATCCCAGGCACACAAGCCAGGAACGCTGAAGCACAAGTTTTCTAAAAGTGTTCTGGTAGCCAATATGCTTGTGTTAATAATGCTATGCTCAACCTCAGTTGATTTTGGGCTCAAAGTCATTTAAATTCGTACAAGTATTAACAGTATTATTCAGAAGGTTTATTTCATTTTATTTTTTAAGACATGGGTGATTTGGATTCAGAATTTTCACTTGCCTAGTAAGTAAACTGGGTAGCTTTGGGCAAATTACTGTTTCTACCACTAAGGAAAGGGGAAAATATCTAAATACACATAATGTAGAAAAAAATATGATTGCCCAAATATCATAATAGTTTAAGATCTTACAGATATATTTGCAATAATTCACACAATTTAATTATTTTTAAAAACCTCTTATTATTGACGATGATGATGATGATAATAATAATTTAAAAAATTATTTATTTATTTATTTATTTATCATATTTATACCCCGCTCCTCAGCCAAAAAAGGCTCTCAGAGCGGCTTACACTTAGCAAAAAAGACAGTCCCTGCCCTCAGGCTTACAGTCTAATAAAGACATGACACACAAGGAACAGGAAGGAGGGAGGGAGGGGGGGGGAGGAATGTGATAGTTAAGTTGTTTCCTTCTTGATGTCTAATGATAAATGAACAACGAATCCCTCTAATTGATTAACAGTTCAGTCCTCTAAATGTTTAGACAGAAAAAGTCCTACAACTCCCAGCATGCCTTGGTCTAAGACACTAAGAGGACACGTAGTAAAATTCCTACATGGCCTTTAAATATGTGCATAGACAGCCCTCCAGCAGTTAAGTGCTAAGTATTACTATTTATTATTTATTTCCTATCCGATTTCCCCTCATACAGGCAGGAAATAATTTTGTTTCATTTTGAAAGTAAGAATGTTTTCCTTGTGGCATTTGAAATTTTAATAGTCCTCAATAAATAAAATCATATCTAATAACATAACTGGTTTCACTTGGCAGTGTGATCTAGATGCATTGCAGTTGCGGAAACATAAATAGTTACAGCCTTCCAAAGTCTAGTTCCTATTTGCTAAATATACTTGGCTAGCTTAAAATTCCTTTGTGTGCAGTCATTAATACAATCCTCTTTGACAGCATTTAATTAAAGTGCTTTTCTCTATTAAATTCATTAAAACTTTTCTTTATATAATTTATATAATTTTTTTTCCAGACACTTGAAGGCCCCTCTAAATAATTTCTCTCTTCACTGTAAATTGTTAATTAAATTTAACTTAGTGTCTGTGTAATGTTGATAGGAGAAATGAAAAATCAGTACCTTTTTATTAGACCAACATTTTCTTGGTGAAAGAGTGTGTGTGTGTGTGTGTGCAAGTGTTTGACTTACAGAACTCTTTGTCAAACTAAAAGAGCTAATTCTCAGTAAGAGAGAGACGGTGAGGAAGTATTTACTTCTGAATACAAGTAGTACTTTGACAGTCTGAACCAAAAGAGACTTTTCACTGTAGAGGCAGACTTATGGAAACAGACATGTCAAGCAAAGCCATTCAGTTGAAATTGAAGTAGCACAATCCATGTAGTTTCAGCTCACTTGTCATTAAAAAGCCGTAACATTCCCAAACTGGTCAAAAATTCTTACATTTAAGTTTGACTCAGCATTGTAGTACAACTAGTTTGATATCAAGCAGGATCTTGTACCTCCTCACATTCCCATTCTAGAGCTAAGCAAGCCTCGTGTTTTTACATCCCAGGAAAATAGCATTTTCTGTGCCTGCACTGGGCTAGGGGTAGTTCCTAGCATTGGAGGACAGAGACTTGCGCTGATACTGAGAGTATATTGCCACATCATATCAGCCATGGCCAGTTAATAGAACTGAAATGTTTGCTACCTTAGCGTGACTGCAATCTTTTATGGTTTAATAGGTAGATTAATGAAACCTTCATTGAAGATTTGACAATTTTAAAGACATTGTGTAAGATTGATTCTAATGCAAAAACCAATTCATCAGAGAGAGAAAATAGCCAAACAGAGAAAATATTACAAACAAAATCTTTTTTGTTAATAAAATGTTTCATGAACAATTTTTTGAGATCGTATCCATATACCACCTATAACCACATTAATTTATCCTACATGCACACCTGGAAATACCTTTATTAAGATTTTGTTGGTTGTTGTTTTGCAACAGACTAAGAACTGTGAAGGACCAAAACTTTATGATCACTCCACAATGACAAAGGAAGACACACGTCTTCCCAAGGCCCTACCATTAGACAGAGTGGTTTTCACTGAAGGACATCAAATTATTACTGTAGGATGGATTACTGTTTGGGTTTTCTACTTCAGACAACAAAATGCCGTGGCCCACTCCTAATTTTGCAGTGTATATTCATTTTGGAAGTGGAGGAGCTCTCTCAATGGCATAATAGCTTATCCAATCTTAAATTTGTTTTGTCCCTGTATCCCCTTAATTCCTTGGACTATAGTCCTTAATACTCTGGAATCCTTTCCTTCTGACAGAGAGCCCCTCCTGACTTGGACCCTATATATAAAGGTTTGCACTGCACTTTGCTCCTCCTTTCTTCATTCCCATTCTCCCATCACCCCCAATTTCAGCCAACTGCCTACTCTGTCTTGCTTCCTTGAGCCATCCTGACTCTTGGTCAGACCCCATGCATGCATAGTAGTCCTGTTTGAGGTCCCAATTTCAGCCAACACCTTATAGCCTCTCCAGCCCTTAGGCCTTTTGTGGATTTCTTCACAGAGCCCCTCTTATTTACTTTTTATTAAAAAAAAATACCTGACAATAACACCATGCACTGGAAAGCACTATAAGTGTGCAATATTTTTAAAACTTGTGAAGTTATTATTCTGCATATATTTAATTACTATAAATCAAAGCACCAAAGTCCTCTCTTTCACATATCAGCAATAACACCATGAGTATTAAATTCCTCCTGGTTCTTCTAGACCTAAACTCAAGAAAGTACTTCCCTGAAGGAAATCTCTGAGGTCAACTAGCAATTAACTGAAAGGTTCTGATTGAATATATTATTGACTGCTCTCACATCAGGCAGTTTCCTGTTTATTATACCTTATGGGTTGTCTAGGTGCCAAGACATTAAGCTGTCAATAATCTATTAATACTGAACTATCCTTCTCCTCCTTTCCCCCAACAAATGCTCTCGTATTAAGACCCACATTGAAAAAATGCAAATCATCACAATTAATACGGAAGTTCTTTAGGTTATTAAAATATGTGACCAAATTAATGACAAAGTGAGACACGTGAAAAATGAAAATGCACAGACCAACAGATCTGACTGGGGCTATCCTTTGAAATTTCTCTTTGCCTTTAATAATGTCTATCCCAGCCTTCCCCAATATGGTAGCCTCTGAATGTGTTGGATTACAACTCTCATTATTTCCAGCCAGATGGCTGATGGCTATGCTAGCTCGAGGATAGTGGTAGTTGTGGTTCAACATTTCTAGCTATATGGATGTTTCCAGTTCTCATTCTGCTATGAACCTACTTCCAGGACCAATACACAAACTAAAATGAAGTTATCCTTTGTCATTTGAACTTCTCCAAAATTTTATGATGCCATTGCCCAATCCAAATTCTTTAGGGGAAATTAATCATGTGCACAAATCCACAAAATGAAGGGAATTTTTTTGCAGAACTACATATATTAAGCAAAATCTCATGCAAATGTTCACAAAAATGTGTATTACTTTTTGTGGAAACTTTTTTAAAACAAAAATTGATGTGGAAATGGGTTGGAACAAGCTTAAGATTGGATAAATGTGAAGCTGGAGTTTACAGATCCATCCACCCGTACTTCCAAGCTAGAGGCCACACCCTAGATCCTGTTTAACATCATGGTATTATATGCCTCTTGTTAAAGCTATATATTGAAAGCCTAAGGTTGATCTTTTTCTCTGACAGAATAGTGTGTGAACAAAAGTATACTCCAGGTTGCCAGAGTCGTGGGAGGGGGAAAGGGGAACACTGGGGGGTTCCTTCTCATGGTTTTTTGGTGGCATGATTGCCATTCATTATCCACGGTATTTCCCGTGTGCAATACATGATGTTGTTGTCTTGCAGCAGCTGTCCCACCCCTTCCCCGTTTTCCCCATGATATTTCTGTTTGCGGAAAATGCAGAACTGTTTGCAACTGCTGAATGAATCCGCCATGTATTGCTGACATGGTGTTGGGTGGTGCGGTGTTGATATCATCTAGTGACAACCTTCAGGTTCCACGCCTCCCTTGTCCTCCAACCCCTTCACCATTCCACGCCTGGGAACAAGACTGGCAACTTGCAAGTGCAGTATACTGGCATTTCATAGCATGGCAGAGACCGCTGCTGCTCTGGATGGCCACAAGCTTGCAACCCCTTTCCATTCAATTTCCTCTCCCAGTGTATATTCAAATGAGAAAAGTGTTACTGCTTGCTTTTGCAAGGAACATATTGACTTGTGCATGTGGTGTGGCGGGGAGAGCAGATTTCTGAAGTTGCGAATGTATGGTGGATTGTATATAGAGGTTGCCAGGGATTGGAGGCAGTGGAAGTAAAAAGGGGAGGCAAGGAAATTGAAATGAAAAAGTTCATGCTGAGTGGGGAGGAGGGGCTACCCCAGAGGGGGTGGGCAGTGGGGTGTACAATGCTGCTGGCATCCAATAACATCCCACCAAGCTCCACCCATCAGTGTAAATGGCAGGTACTATTATGCAGTAAAAGAACACCCAGCTATGTAAAGGAGCAATTTAAATCCCGCAAAGAATCCAGAAGCAGAGGCTCCAGTAAATTGCCGGATAAAAAGCCTGGTGTGACGAAGCCCTGTGTCAGCTTAATTAAAGCTCTCAAAGAAGGGGAGCGAAGGCAAAAATGAAAACAAGAGAGTCTCATACAGAAGCTGAAACAGAAAGGGATCATAACTTGTCTCAGAACAGCAATGGAATCGAGTACAAGTGGCTTTGTTAGATAAATCTGATTTCAGCAATCCAGACAGTTAGGCCTGCTGGATCAGGAGGTTTAAAATGGTCATGGACCCATATATACATAATCAGAACTATAATCATCTAGAGAATAAGAGGGACTTTACCACTAGCTGGATTACAAAGACTAGAAGGTGTGGCAAGAAGCCAAGCCACAGCTTCCAACTATGTCCAGCAAAAGAGGCAGTGTAGGAAGTGCCATAAAAAGAGACATTTTGCAATAGTATGAAGGTCACCAAGAATAATAGAAACAATTGAAGAAGAAAGGCGATCATTGGACAATGAAAACTCCCTATTTTGAGGAACTGTATTTTCATTAGATTAAAACCGCCGTGGTATACAAATATGTGTTTAAATGGACAAAGCCTTTAATTTAAGATTGGTACAGAAGCAGAAGACACTGCAATCCCCCCCAAAATATTAATGTCCATTTCAGGACAGACATTGAAAACACCAAATAAGATATTATGTAGATGGTAGCCAGTTCCTTGGCAAACTTCTGAAAAAACAGATGGGGGTTCAACAGAACCCTGGTAGGCTTGCCACTGCCTTATAAGAGTAACACTTAGTAGTAGAACTGGAATATGTCAGTGAACAAAAATCAAATCTCAAGGTTTGCGAAGGCACAAGAAACAAAGTCTATGGCTGCCTTGCATTTTATGTGCTCTACTTAGCTTCTCTAATTTTGGGGGCTGCATATTTTGATATCTAGATAATCTTCAAAGGCAGGCAGGCAGGAAGCCACAAGGGCAATTCCTGACCCTGACTAACATTAAACCATCTGCTTACTTCGGTAGGGAAGCTGCAAGGGGAAATTTGTAAGAAATAAATATACAATCAGTCTCTATTCCATTCCCTCCAACATGGAAGGGAATGGGGGTGGGGAGATATTTGGGTCAATGGCTCTTGTTCTATTGTGTTTAATTTTATAAGGAGTCTAAATGATTTGATAATTAGGCCAGGCTTGTTTACTATTCATTTACCCAAAAAGCTGCTGATTTGCACCAGTGTGTTTACATAATACATAAGCAACATCCATTTCTGCTTGGGATATGTCCAGTAGTAAGATGTTTGAGACCTGCTCCAGTCCATTTGCTTATTCCTCCTTCTTCAAACATCAGGTGAGGATGTTTAAATTATGGGTCCCAGGGGAAGGTGCAAACATCAGAACACCTGTACTCCTTTTCCTGATACTTCTGATTTGGTGTTAAATGGTGCAACAAGTAGTGCATGAAGGCAGATGGTCTATTTAATCTAGAATCCCATCAGTGAACTAATACTACTACCCTATTTCTTTGATTCTAAGACACACTTTTTTCCCCATATAAACTTCTCTAAAAATGGGGTGCGTCTTAGAATCGCGGGTGTGTCTTAGGTTTTTTTTTCTGTTGGTACTGAAATTAGTGTGCGTCTTACAGTCGATGGCGTCTTACAATCGAAGAAATACGGTATTATGTCTAGAAAATAAAATTATTAGAATTTCCTTATTGCTGTTAATGTTGATTATTTTGTTTTGTACTATTTTCCAGTGCCCATTTTCATGCATCATTCCCTTCCCTTCCCTCTGATTTTATTTTGAGATGTTATTAGAAGTATGCCTTGTGGCAGAGACATTGTTTGTTCTTGTTTTGTACAGTGCCATGTGCATTGATAGCATAATAATAATAATAATAATAATAAGAAGAAGAAGAAGAAGAAGAAGAAGAAGAAGAAGAAGAAGAAGAAGAAGAAGAAGTGTAGTTGAGTAAAAATGGATGGTGCAATTGAGTAAACAAAGGATTAGGTTTTGTTACACACACCCCTCTAAATGATAGTGAGGTTAGGAAAGAAAGATTCATCCTTGTTACACTAAATTTCCATTCATTAGTTGTACAAATAAAAGAATCGTATATTTTCCATTAAAGGGCAAATTTTAAATTCTTCATCTAAGAATCAAGAAACTTCAGCCATTTGAGGGGGGTATTTTTTTGTTTGCGAAGTAGATAAGAAGAAAAAGCAAGAAACTAGGGGTACTCTGGTTTGCACAGCAACATGACCTTGTTGCTGCTGTTGTTGTTTCTGCTGCTGCTATAAAGGATAGCAGATAGCAGGGCGCTCTCCTGACTGTTCTAACCAGCATCCACTTTATATGCTAGAACATAGTTTCTCAAATGTGTCTACCAGGAATTCTGATGAAGCCACTCGGGAACAGAGGCAGAAATGGGGCAGGAAGTAGCAAGCTGTCAGGACTTGAAGAAACTAGTTTACATCTTGAAGATACTAGTTTGAAAACTGTTGTGCTGGAGATTAAAGAAGCAAGAGGCAAGAAACTAGGGTTACTCTGGTTTGCACTGTATCATGATGATGCTGTTGCTGCTGCTGCTGTTGTTGCTATTATTCCCTTATAAATCACCTAACATTTTCTAAGCACTATATGTATATTGAAAGATAAGACAGTTCCTGTCCACAGACCTACAGTCTAATTGACATGGTGCAAAATGAAAAAAGAAAGCAAACGTTGGAATAGTCGTTCTTTCTGTAGCCAATGGAAGGGCCCAGGTTGGTCTCTCACTTGCCATAATGTTCTTCCTGGGAGACAGGGGATGGACATGACAAATGGCCTTTGCTTCCTGACCATTGGACAAGGCCAGTGTGCTTCCCTTCAGCTATCCATTCCCAAGGCCAGTACTTAAAATTTGGAAACATTTCTTCACAGCCTACAGTTTATGACATCCTTTATATAAATTAGAGAACCAAAACTACTACTACTACTACTACTATTATTATTATTCAGTACCAAATAGCTCCAACAAAATTATAATCTTGCAAAATATTAATCACACTCTTTTAAGGGCTAAAAACAAACAAACAAAAAGACACTTAATGAGATTTCCAAAAGATCACAATGATTCGTGCATTAGACCATTCAACTTTATTTATTCAATTTTAAACTAAGAGGATAAACACATGTACTGTGCCAGTTTTGGATAGAGTAGCATGGCTGTTTTGCTTCTGACTATGTGTTTTCTTAAACACATTGGTATTTCTTAAACATGTTTCTTTTCTTAAACCTATCATCAGAGGCAAAAGTAAACGCTGAGTAGTATTTGCTCTACTCTGGATGCTCTGAGTGGTGTTTGCATGTATCTTTTTCACGGTCCATAGTAGTTAGGATTCTGACTTATGAGTACCTGTACTGTAAAAATTACTTAAGAATTATACCCTATTTCTTCGATTCTAAGACACACTTTTTTCCCCATATAAACATCTCTAAAAACGGGGTGCGTCTTAGAATCGCAGGTGTGTCTTAGGTTTTTTTTCTGTTGGTGGTACTGAAATTAGTGTGCATCTTACAATCGATGGTGTCTTACAATCGAAGAAATACGGTATATTGCTAGCATTTGATAGGTGTCTTCCCATTATTTGTCCAAATTTGTCCACAGTATTCCGGTTCAGAGTGATATTGCTTACTCTGACTGCTAGCAGCTCTTCAGTATCTCCAGCAGAAGTATTTTCCATCGTCTGCTACCCGGCCATTGAAGTGGAAATGCCAGGGATTAAAGCATGTACTCTATCACTGAGTACATGCTTTGTACTCAGCGTGGCCGTCCGTCTTCTGTTTTTCAATCTTTACAATGTTTTTATTTATTATAGTTCGCCTACCTAGCATTCATTTAGTATCTGGAAAACACAAGAGTATGAAAATTAATGTAGATCAAATTAGTGCTATTCCCTTTCTTTTTAATTATCTTCAAAACATCAAAGAAAACCTAGGACCATTTCAAGTTAACGGTCATTTTAAACAAATAATCCCAAAAGAGAGATTCTGTCCTGATGAAATTAAGTTCATTGTATATCACACATTGGCTGTTCAATTATCGATGATACCAATGTTTGCTTTGTGAAGCAATTATTAAACCCTTTTTAAAAAAGGCAATACATGAGAAATGCCAGTAGCATTTCAGTTACAATATTAAAGGAAGCTAGATGAAAGTAAACATATATATATCCATGTCAGACTTCCTACCATTTTGCACGCTCATATTGATTTCTTTTGACATGGTCTTCATTTATTGAGTACTTTTTTTTTTAAACTCCCTTGACCATTACAGTACGTGCTGTGAGCAATTGTAAAAGGAAGCCAAGGTATATTAAACCTGCCTGAAGTCAGAATGTAATCTAACACCTGTAGTCTGTAATTTGTCATCACTTCATAGATAGCTTTTTTTTTGTTTTTGTTTTTTAATAACACTTTGTGAATTTTCTTGTAACCTTAGGATACTATATAGTCCAAGAAACGCGATGCAACTAAATCACAGCATTTAATGCAGTTTTATTGCACCAAGGTGCAAAATCACAGCTCCAAACAAACTCAAAGAAAATATTTTTTGGAGCTTTAATGTAGTGTTGCAGTGTTTGGCTAAAGGACACAAATACCTTTCACAGGGCCGGATTAAATAAAGTCTTAACCACCACTTTGAAAGGAAAAACAAGCACAGGTGCAAATTGTAACTTCTGCTGCAGTTTCTCATGTAGACATTCCTAGCAGCCAGTAAAGGTTCTTGGCAGAAAATTCTATCTAATTAACACTCTTGCCAACAGGACGCCCAGACTACAATTGTGTTCAAAGTTGCAGATTATTTACCAAAGCTTTGTAGTTGTTGTGCTCTTCTCTATATAAATTGGATGCTGTAGATAAACTATAGTACAGCTCTCTCTGGATATGTTTATAGTACCTGCAGGCATCTGTTTCAAGAATGTAAAGAGGCAGTGCAGCCTCCTTCAGCGTTAATACAGTCTTGTAAAGTGCAGCACTTAAAAGATGATTCTGAAGTTTTAGTACTCTACATTTCTGAGACACCCGAATGAGATGTTGAGTATTCGTAGATATGGGCTGTTGATTGATTTGGAAACTGGGCAGTACAAATGATGATTGTGTCAGGTGTTCCACGTCTCCCTGTAGGAGCATTTTGTCCGGTTACTTTTAAAGAGGCTAGATTTTAAACCCACTGCTTTGAAACTGGTGGAAGTATTAGAGCTGAAAGTTCCACTGAGGATATCTATCTTGCTTTAAGTAAATTTGCTTGTATTGTTGATTTTAGAAGTCACAAAATGGGATTTAATTTGGCTTGTCATGTATATAGAACACAGTTGGCCTCTGTGTACCTCTGTAAAGCTATAGCAATGTCTTTCCCAACCTAGCAGCCTCCAGATGTGTTAGGAATGCAACTCCCATCATCCCCAGCCAACATGGTCATGCTGACTGGGAATGATGAGCATTGCAGTCTCAATACATCTGGAGCATGCCAGGTTGGGAAATGCTGCAGTATCAGATCTTTTCCACATTTGACTTCAGCATTCTGTTTCTTTGTCCTTAACACTATCTTGCCTTCATCTATAACACTTTCCTGACTCCCTACTACCATGAAACACGGTATAGCTGGGTGGGTTTCCATTTGTTTGAACCCTGCCCTCATTCAAATCCTTCCTAAAATCCTACAAAACCTGCATTTTTCCCCTAGATCACCATGGCCTCATTTGTTCCTATACTATTGGTTACCATGTAATAATTATCTCCCATTGATTTTACTTATTTGTTTTATTTTTTATTTATTTATTTATTTATTTATTTATTTATATCCCACCTTTTTTCCTCCAAGGAACCCAAGGTGGTGGACATAATCCTCCTCCTCTCCATTTTATCCTCACAACAATCCTGTGAGGTATTTACTGTGTTTTCTGTACAGCACCATGTACATCGATGGTGCTATATAAATAAATAATAATAATAATAATAAGGTAGGTTGGGCTGAGAGTCTGTGACTGGCCCAAAGTCACCCAGTGGGTTTCCATGGCTGAATGGGGACTAGAACCCGGATCTCCCAACTCTCAGTCTGATACTTTAATCACTACAAGACACTCGCTATCCCATTCTAAAGTCCCAAGGGACCCCCAAAGCAGCTAACAAAAAGCTAAAAATGTCAACAGAACTTTTTTTTAAAAAGGCAGTATAACAAAACAATGACATTCACCAGTAGAGCAGCTAAAAGTCTTACTGTTAAAACCAAGTTAGAAAATCTAAAATGCCTCTGCATTAGATGAATCTCTGAAGCAGGGCATTCTAGTGCTGGAGCATCCACATCCCAAGTTGTGTTGGGCTTTAATGGCCCAAACCAGCATGTTGTGAAATTATGCATGGAAATGGATTGGAAGGCCTTGCAGTTATGTTCACACTACTGAGAGATGTTCCATTTGACCAGTCCCAGTCAGTAATTTAGCTTCCAAGTTTCTTCAAAGCCAGTTCTACGTTCAGTACTATCAGGGCTGGGCCGTGGACAGCAGTCTGGAGTGAGCCAGGAGCCAGGTACCTGGATCCTGACTGAAAAGCAAAGGAGCAGGAGTGGAGACCAAGCCAGGAGTCAGAATAGAAGAAGGAAAGCAGAGACACACCAGAGGTCAGCAGACTTTGTTGCTCAAGCAAAGCTCCACTGAGAGATGAAGCCCTTTTCTACTCCTTCTTGCCCAAGAGGAGCCAATGGCCAGCCGAGGCAGGTGAAGTCAATCCAGAGTCAGAAGATTCTTTAGTGAGAGGCAGGAATTATGTGGTTCACCATGGGCTCATCTACACCAGCAGGATATATTCCACTATGAACGTGGTATGAAAGTGGTATATAAAAGGCAGGAGCCACACTACTGCTTTATAGCGGTATTGGAGTGCACTGCAGGATCTACACTATTGCTTTATAGTGATACTGAAGTGCACTAACAACTGTTGGGGCCCAGGACACATCTGCACCAAGCAGGATATAACACTATGGAAGTGGTATGAAAGCAGTATATGGTATGTGTCCTGGGCCCCAACACTTGTCAGCGCACTTCAATACCGCTATAAAGCAGTAGCGTGGCTCCTGCCTTTTATATACTGCTTTCATAGTAGAATATCCTGCTTGGTGTAGATGAGCCCCATGTGTAACAATGGTGAGCAGTTCCTGAAAAATGCATTTCCGTAACCTAAACAAAACGTCAGAGTGCACATAACATCATCATAATCAAGTCTCTCACAGTTGTCATAATAATGCAAATGACGATTGACTGTTCTACAGCAGTCTTTTAGAAAAGGGAGGGGCCTTTTGTAAGCGAGTGGCAGCATTGTGCTCATGTAGCTTCAGAGTCATTGTCATTGCCCCGCTCCCTCCCAGTGTGCTGGTTTCCCTTCCTCTTTGCCGAGTTTTTGCTGCTTCAGGCAGCAGGGCCCTTGTAGCTTTGTTGGCTGCAACTCTTCTGACTCATTTCAATGTACTCCCTGACTAGGAAAAGACCGGGGGCTGCTTCATGTGTGATTATTTCCTGATGGCTAAACAACCACGTGGGAAATATAAGGTACACCATCATGTGTGGACATGGTTTATCTGCCTGTTTATGATATGTACACGTGTACTTCCTCTTACGATCTCAAGCTCTGCTCTGAAGCACCCACACATTCCCTTGGACACTGTCTGGATCTTGTCCTCACTCGGAACTGCTCTGTCCTGGACTTTTCTATTGTTGACTTTCCTCTGTCAGATCATCATCTAGTCTCTTTCAATATTACTCACAATCCCCCTCCTTCACGTCCTGCTTCACGCCCTTGTCGTGACCTGCATTCTATCAACTATGAGGCTTTCTCTCAGTCTCTAGCCTCCTCTCTTCCTTCTGTCTTCACAGCCGTCTCCTTGGACTCAGCCGTCTCCTCCTTTAACTCCACATTGTCTTCAACTCTTGATAATCTTGCTCCATCTACAACTCGGATAATTCGCCCCTCTCAACCCCAACCGTGGCTCACCTCTTTCCTCCGCTACCTTCGCTCTTGCTCCCGGGCAGCCGAACGCCTGTGGCATAAGACCAGGGACTTGGCGGACTTTGTCCACTACAAATTTGTTCTCTCCTCTTTCTCTTCTGCCATTTCACTGGCCAAACAGCAGCACTACTCAACGCTGATCCAGTCAAATGCTAGACACCCTCAGCGGCTCTTCAAGTCCTTCAATTCTCTCCTGAAACCTAATCCACCATCTCTCCCCGCCTCTCTGTCTGCCAATGACTTTGCCTCTTTCTTCAATGCTAAAATCCAAACTATTCGCTCCGATCTGGCCAGCTCTGCTCCGCTCCCAGCTCCTGTGCCTCACCTGTCAGTTCCTCCTGCAACTCTCTCGGCGTTCCCCTCAGTCTCAGCTGATGAACTGTCTAAAATACTGCGCTCGTCGAAGCCTTCCACTTGTTCCCGTGATCCAATTCCCTCTCGCGTCTTTATTAATCTTATCCCCGCTATCCTCCCATCCTTGCTTCACATCATTAATTCTTCTCTGTCCTCTGGCTCATTTCCCTCTGCTTTTAAACATGCTACTGTCTCTCCCATTCTCAAAAAACCCACTCTTGATCGACTTTCTCTGTCTAACTACCGACCTGTCTCTCTGTTGCCCCTTGTCTCAAAGATTCTGGAACGTGTGGTCTACTCTCGCTGTCTTGACTTTCTCTCTAGTAACTCTGCTCTGGATCCCTTTCAATCTGGATTCCGTCCTTTGCATTCCACTGAAACAGCCCTTACCAAGATCACCAATGATCTTCTCACTGCCAAGTCTAAGGGCCATTATTCCGTCCTTATTCTCCTTGATCTAACTGCAGCCTTTGACACGGTTGATCACGATCTTCTCTTAGATTCCCTCCATGACCTTGGACTCTGTGGCTCTGTCTATAACTGGTTCGCCTCCTATCTAGAGGGTCGCTCTTTCAGCGTGTCGGCTAACGGCAGCTCGTCCTCCTCCTTTCTCCTTTCAGTAGGGGTTCCGCAAGGCTCGGTGCTTGGCCCGCTGCTGTTTTCTCTATACATGCTGCCCTTGGGTAAACTTATTCAATCTCATGGCCTCCAATATCACCTGTATGCCGATGACACACAACTATACCTCTCATCTCCGGAACTTTCTCCTGATGTCCACGATCGTATCTCAGCATGTCTTTCAGATATCTCAGCCTGGCTGCTTCATCGCCGTTTGAAACTCAATATGGCAAAAACTGAACTGCTTGTTTTTCCTCCTAAACCTTCTCCTCATCTCTCATTCTCTCTTACTGTCAACGATGTCACGCTTACTCCGGTCAAGGAAACTCGTAGCCTTGGCTTTATATTTGATTCCTCGCTCTCCTTTATTCCTCATATCGAGGCAGTAGCTAAATCTTGTCGTTTCTTCCTGTATAATATTGCCAGGATTCGACCATTTTTGTCTGTCTCTTCTGCCAAGACTCTCGTTCACGCACTGGTTATCTCTCGGTTGGACTACTGCAACCTCCTCCTCTCTGGCCTCCCCTCATCTCACATCAGTCCGCTGGTCTCTGTCCACCACTCTGCTGCTAAGATCATCTTCCTGGCCCGCCGCTCTGACCATGTCACTCCGCTTCTGAAATCTCTTCATTGGCTCCCAATTCATTCCAGAATCCAATATAAACTTCTCCTGTTGACCTTCAAAGCTTTTCACGGTCTAGCTCCTGCCTATCTCTCCTCTCTCATCTCACACTATTGCCCCGCTCGTGCTCTTCGCTCCTCTGATGCCATGCTTCTTGCCTGCCCAAGGGTCTCTACTTCCCTTGCTCGGCTTCATCCATTTTCCTCTGCTGCCCCTCATGCCTGGAATGCTCTTCCAGAACACCTGAGAACTACCAACTCAATCACAGCTTTTAAAACACAGCTAAAAACTTTTCTTTTCCCTATAGCTTTTAAACTTTGAGTTTGTTCTGACTCTATACTGTTAGCTTCACCCTTCCCGGTGCCTGTTTACACTTCCCTGTGCCTGTTTGCATTCTCCTTCCCTTCTTATTGTTTACTACAACTTTATTAGATTGTAAGCCTATGCGGCAGGGTCTTGCTATTTACTGTGTTATCTGTACAGCACCATGTACATCGATGGTGCTATATAAATAAATAATAATAATAATAATAATAGTGTATAAAAGCAGTGATTAAGTGGCTCACCTGTCACATTTGAGGCAAGCATAACAAAGGTTACAGCCATGGGGATAAAAACGCCTAATAAGATTTCAGAGTTAGATAGATGGAGAAGATAGGTCAGAACTTCAAATAAGGATTATAGCGCCAATTCTGCTTCAAAAAAGAAACAAGTGAACCACATTGTAAAATAAAGAATTTTGAGGCTTGATGATGTAAATAATGTAGAACTGCGGTTTCTATTTCCAGTCAGCTGGGAGGTTTTATAAATGCAGTAAAACTGCTCTTTTCACAAAGTCAGCTTTGTTAAACTTTAGCTAGGTGATGGGTATCTAACGCTCAAGGAAACACACACACACATATACTAGGTGTTTTGCTTCATTTGAAAGTGTAAAATCATGGAGAAAGGAAACAAAAGTTAGCTGAATGTAGCATCATCTCCATTGGATTTGGTTCAGTTGAGAGGTGGGGAGCTACAGATAGAGCAATCCTCACTGTTTATCTAATATTTCTTTGCTTACGTCTGTGCCTCTGCCACGGAACCCCTGCACATTTCAGAAGATTCCAGGGCATATTGCCTTCAGTTAGCACTGGGTGTTAGAGTGGACTCCTAAGCTGTACTCTTTGCTTTATGTGAACTATGTGTGCAATACCTGGGCACACACTGAAATAGAGTTGCCACCCTTTTTCATAGACTTAGGCCATGGCTAGACTTACCCAGTCTAGCGCGATGGAGGAGGGAGGATCTCGCGATATGGTTATCGCGAGATCTCCCCCTCTGTCTACACACAGTGTGTGACATCCTAGGAGGAAGAGGATGTCGCGCCTGCCATTTTTTTAAAAAGGAGACGGACCATTAAAGCAAAAAAGAGAGTTTTTTTTTTAAAAAAAAAATTCCCCGTTCCCCCCCATCCCACCCCTGATGGGCACAGAGCTCCTGAGGAGTTCTGTGCCCCATGCCCGGCTCCTGGCTCCTCGCAGTTACTCACGAGGAGCCGGGACAACCCGTGACGCACACCCACACATTCCGTGGTCTCAGGATCATCCCAAGACCGCGGAAAAAGCGGGATTAAAGGCTATGCCAATATCCCGGGGCAAGGGCGGGATCATCTCTCCCTGCTCCCGGGATCCCCTGTACGTCATGTGAACACACAGGGTTGATCCTGGGGTGATCCCCGGGATATTGGCAGGTCTAGCTATGCCCTTGCTGTGCCTTTCATAGCAGTCTGATATACAGAAATGCAACAGATGAACAAAAAGATAAAGTGATAAGGAAAAGTTTCACCTGCTTTATTTCCTCACGACGGGCAGCTTTTAAAGGCACAGGAGCAGGGCCAAAAAGAAAAAAAAGCATTTCAGCCCTACACCAATAACAGTAGCGCTGGAAAATCAGTTGTGGTGGGCAAGCGACTAGTCCACCATTAACTGAACTTTTCACTAAGGAAGCTCCGATAGGTTTGCCAGGAGCGACAGGGTTCCCTGCAATACAGTTTGAAACCACTGCCTTAGCTTATTACAAGTAATACAGATCATTCTCATAATGATATACTACATTATATATTTTCCTAAAGTTAATCATTCCATATCATACTTCCTTCCCTGCAGGCGTGTACTATTATTTTTTACACATGGTTCCCAGCTGGATTTCATTGTGGCCTTCAAAACAGATTGCAATGTTGTGTGATTTAATAGGAGTCACTTATCTTTTTAAAGTCAACTTTCATCGTATTAGGTATCTGTATGTTTTCTAACCGAATAGGCTAATACTTCAGAAAAGTGAAAATTAATACCTACGAAAAGTAGATTTTTTAAAAAACCAAAACGGTCTTGAACCTTCAGCTTTTTTAAACAACAGTGGCTGCAGTCCCACCTTTGCAACATTAAAGTGGAAATGCATTAGAGAAGCATAAACGTTTGAGACCTGTGGCTAGGGAACAAAACATGTTTCAGTTCAGATTTGCAAGGAGATGGGAAATGATTTGGGGAAGAAATAGGAAGTCAATTCCAGATGGTCAAAACTGCAGAGAAGACTTACTTGTGTTAATGAAAGGCGTAGATGGAGGAATGAAAGTCAAGAGCTTAAAGCGCTCAGAAAGTCAAGTTCGTGCTGAAGTCCGGTGTATTTACATGGAAATAGGTAAAGACGCTTGACTTCTATTTCAGACAAGGGCCTCTTCACACAACCCTCTAAGATTCTGCTATTTATAGTCAACTTGCAATGAGGTAGCCATGAGAAGACAACAGACGCTGGACTCAGCCAAGATATAGCAGCATATTTTGCTTCTTGTTTACACAAGCTATATGTAACTTGATTTATTTTCCACATTTATTAACTGATATTAAACTTCCTTGGTTCTGATGTCATGAGAAACTGCTTTAATACAAGCCAGGATCTTCACATCAAAGTGTTTTGCAGGAGGGGAGGGACAAGGAAGGAACATTCCCCAACGCTTGTTTCCAGCTTCATAAACCCAGGTCTAAACCAGGCATAATTTTCTAATGTGTATAACTTTATTTGGATTGGGACCTGTACCAATTATCCATGCATTCTTCATACAATGTAGAAAGGAGCAGCTAAACATGTAGGTGCAGTCGCCTTTTGAAATATTGCTGTACCTCCTAGTTGTGTCATTGAAAACGGTCTCATAGAAAGATGGAATAAAAACCTCTTAAATAAACAAATGAATTGCTTTGAAAGTGGTTTAGATAGTCTTCCAGCTCAAATTAAATGTTTTAGTGCTTATCTCTTGGATGTATTATTTTGTAATTCCCAAGTAGTTAAACACTTGTCAGGGGGGATTGTTTCTGTTTTTCCTGTTACCAGCTGCATTAAATGGAACATATAACCCTTCCTCTCTTTTGTTATCTTTTGGTGCATCCCTTCAAGCGTTCTGACAAGTGATACTTTGAGAAAATGTGCACATTCGTCATTATGTATTTATTTATGTAGCACCGCAAAGTATGTAGGGGTCCACCCCAGAGCTCTGGTCGCCAGAGGTCCCCCGAGTCCAGACTATGTATGTGGTGCTTTACAGAGAACAGGCTGTTTTAAGTGCCATGCTTTCAGGACTGTTTCATGCATTACATTTTTCATACATTACATTTTTCCTGCAGAGGTAATCTCAGTGAAATGCAGGCCCAGTATCTGTTTTGCTAGGACTTTGTAAGTTTTGTGAAATATTTACCCAGAGAACATAGGATGGATACCAATGGAGCTTTGCCGGTTTACTCCTGCTAAGGAGCTGCTACACAGTTCAGAGGGTGCATTGTAAGTCTGCATTCCCTTAGGGAGCAATCCTGTTGTCACTGTCTAGAGGGTCACAGGGTTTTTCAGTTTCTGGGAACCATGGGCGGAGCCAGTACTCCGATCTCAGTTTCCAGAGACTGCTTGGCCCTCCTCCGCTGCCTTGGCTCCTTCTCCATGCTCGGATACAGGTACCGGAAAGGTGGCATGCCCAGGGGTGGGAAGGGGACTGCGTAAGCTCCTTTGCACAGCTCCCTATGCAACCCTCAGCCTCCCCTCCTTCCCGCTCCAAAGCTCCCCAGCTAGACTTTTGAAATCGAGCATCTAGCAAAAACAGCAGGGCAGCAGAAGCCAGGATCCCTTCCATGCTCCATTTGCCCTGCATTGGGTAGTCAGTAGCCTCCGAGTTTGGAGGCTTCTGACTATCCCGATAGGATTGCGCCCTTAGTCCAAGTTCTTACATTCAGCGATAGTGTAGCTGAGATAGTATGGTGGAAGACCAATGCCCGGGGGTTCTGATCACACATAAGGGCCGTGGTCTTGGGATCCTCTCCCTCCAAGGAGGAAGAATAATGTGAATAGCAACTTTCTACAGTCAGGTACTTATATGGAGAGCCTATATAATACTGGATGTTGTCTCTGATGGGTAGGAGGGACTCAATTCAGTAATTCACAGGATCGTTGGATTACTCTTTTGATTCCCAGTCTATATGAACATTTAGATTGAGCTGAGAAATCTGTGTTTAAGGGGTGGGCAATCAAAAGAGTAATCCGATGATCCTGTGAATTACTGGATTTATGTATGTTACATCAAAAGAAGGAAGGTGACATCCTTTGCAGGGCCTCTTCCTTCCTCTTCTTTTAATTTAAGCTGTTGTTCTACTATTGTGTTGTTTTTCTGAAGCAATTTTGTTGTTTTTCTGAGACATGTTTAAACAAACATACCATAACCCATCTACAAAAGGGAATTGCAACATTCCTTTTTGTAGACAGGCCATGGTGTGTTTGTTTAAACATATAGATGATCAGGACAAACGTTGGTCTTAAAGTTGAGCAATGCAGGACCTACTATGTCGTGGCTTAATGAAGTTAGGGAATTGAAGGCCTGCACTTCTCACTTTTCCTTTTCCTTTTGTTTTCTTTGCTGATGCCAGCTTGATGCACTGGGCCACACATGCATGCTATTGCTGAAAAGTGATGAAGCAAGAGGGCCAAGAACATTTATTAACACTCATCACCTTCTTTAGGCCATACTACTGTTTTCTTGCTTACTGCATAATCACTGTAAGCTCCCTTCCATCAAATAGTGAAAAGAAAACACATTTCTTGTATTTTACTAGACTTTAATTTCACCTGTCTATATTTCCTCCCAGTTCAGATGTGTGTACACACAATCATTTAGTCTTAGGCTTCCTTAAAATGATTTCAAGCTTTATTTATTTATTAAAACATTTGTATCCCACCCCATGCCACTGGGATCTCAGGGCAGTGTACAGATAAACTTAACTGCAAGGGTAATGATTTGTTTTTCTGTATATTGACCTACACAATCCTCATAGAATTTGCTCTGTGAGTTTAAATTTAAAGAGAATTGTAAAAGCCATAACAATTGGCAGTTCTCTGCAGTGCTTGTCTAAAGGCTGATTAAACAACTTATAAATATATTATTTATGTCTCATATAGAGATATAGGGTTAAAGAGAGAACAAATATGTTTAGTGACAGAATAAGTTTTTTTAAATCATCATCATCATCATAAAAAAACAACTATATATGGATTTTATAGATAGTGTGTATATTATATACATTATTTAAGTCTGTAATACATTACATGTTTCTAATAAAATCTCATCCCACCATCCAAGAGTATATTTCCCCAGAGATTTTTTAATGATGTCTACCAAATAGTTTTGAATTCAAATCTGCTATCATTGTACACTGGTCTGTTTTCTTTATCCCATACTATTTAATGCATGTGAAGTAGACTGTAAGTCAGGAGGAAGCCTCCAACCTACTACTTATATATTCATATGTATGTGCACGTGCATGCATGCACGCATGTACATGCACACAATCACAGCTCTTTCTCAAGAAGGAGGAGACATTGCATGAACTGGCCCATCAAACATTACCTTGTGTGTGGTGGAACAAAACAGTGCCTGCTCTTCTCCATGCAAAGAGAATCCTCAGCCCAGGGAAGGATATGAGCCACACATCACCTTCCTCTTCTTCTTAACAAAGAGCTTTATCACACCAGCGTTATACTGTGCAATCACTGCGAATTGCATGCAACGGACTCAGACGTTTTCACCTTATAATCTGCTTTGATTGTGAAGTACTCCCAGGCATCCTGCCTTAATTGTGCTATGAAGCCAAAAGATTCGCCGTATTTAGCCTCTACTTTTTGGGCGTATCTTCCGAGCCGCCGCTGGGGTGCAGGAGCAGGATTTTAAAGAAATGCTTACATCTGCGTAAGCTTTAAAGATAAAGACACCAAAATTGGCACAGTAATAGATATTAGGGAGAGCGTTAAGCATACCAAATTTGAATTGAATTTGGGTCATCTGTTGATATTTTATGATTTTTTACATCCCCCCCCCCTTAAACTCACTTCCTGGTATGCAAAGGATCGCAACAACAACAACAAACTGCGAAAGCTTAGCGCTACGGGGATAATCCGAGGGAAGCAGGTACGTGGGATGAAGTTTAAATACTTTTCAGTACACTTGGATCGTACAAAAGTGATGGAAAGGAAAAGTTTTGTCCCCCTCCATAATACAGGTTTAGGGTCTTCGTTTTATAAAGGCTTTGGGTAGCATGAACAAGTATTGAGGTATCAGTTTTAATGAAGGACCAAACAGATGTTGTGTCACGTAAGACTTATCTTAAATATGTGTACCATTTTGATTTTCAGGTACTTCACAGACAGCAATCCCAGCCAGCCAAGGAAAACTCGCCTCCAAGAGAAGAGGCCCCTCCCCCACCCGCAGAGGACACATGTACTAAAAAAACAAGATCCCGTACTAAAATTTCTTTAGAGGCTTTGGGCATCCTTCAAAGTTTCATTCATGATGTTGGCCTCTATCCAGATCAGGAGGCCATTCACACTTTATCCGCTCAGTTGGATCTGCCTAAGCACACCATCATCAAATTCTTCCAGAACCAGCGTTACCACGTAAAACATCACGGGAAACTAAAAGAGCACTTGGGCACAGTGGTGGATGTGGCAGAATACAAAGATGAGGAGCTGCTGACTGAGTCAGAGGAGAATGACAGTGAGGAGGGTTCCGAGGAAATGTACAAAGTGGAAACTGAAGAAGAGAATCCTGAAAAAAACAAAGCAACTACTTCAGAAACTGACCAGAGATAATGTGAAAACATCACAGGCAAAGCAATACATTGATCCTATTTTGTTTGTTTGTTTTTTGTGTTTCTTTTTATTAAAAAAATGTGTTTGGGTTTTTTCCCCCCAGTGCACATAAAGAATGTGCCGATTGAACGATTATTTTGCATAGCCCAATCAGACATTCCCTTGTAACAGGCACTTAAGTGTTACACTTGTTATGTTTGACTGAGACATTGTTAATTGTAATTCACGTAGGATTATGTCATCGTTAACCTTGCACTTATGAAAGGAACCTCTAGCAAGTTACAGGAAGAAATAGACCTATGAAATCAGTGAAGGAAATGATAACAGCGTGGGGGTGTGTGTATGTGTGTGTGTGTGTGTATATATATATATATATATATATATATATATATATATATATATGAAATTTGCATGGGACATAACATTACAATCTGAAAGTATAGACTGTGAAATGAGCTCGTTAAAGATGAGTCTTGTTGATGTATTAAAAGAAACCACTTCACAAATGAGTTGCTTTGGCTTTTAGATAAACTGCTGCCTGCTCTCAGGGTGTGGTTACTATTTTGGAGTACCTATTTATTTTCTATGTTTATCCCTGATTCTTTTTATTGTTATTAAGGCTTCCATTTTGGCAGCTTGATGGGTAATTTCTGAGGTATGCATTTTAAAAACCTAAATCAACACTGCCAAAAAAAAAAAAGTCGAAAGAGGAAGAGAGAAAATGGGAACAAAATCAGGGCACCTTAAAAATAAAATCCCAAACCAAGTAACTTTTTAAAAAAACGTTGGTACATAATGCATATTTAAAGTCACAGAGCATGTTGTTTTAATAATTTCTGTAGCAAACAGATGGATTTTCATGGACTTTTCAGTGAGAATTCAGTGCACAGTAGACTTGTCTGCTAATGAGGTCTTCATGAAAAGTTGCTTTTATGAGATTTACTGTGTGGATTTTTACATTAAGCCACAGTTTATAG
The DNA here is from genome assembly GCF_023053635.1 of Elgaria multicarinata webbii. Lineage (NCBI taxonomy): Eukaryota > Metazoa > Chordata > Lepidosauria > Squamata > Anguidae > Elgaria > Elgaria multicarinata. The sequence continues at coordinate 27,384,735 of NC_086172.1, forward strand.
TGGTGTTATTTTTCGAAGGCGCAAACCATCTACACTGTTGCCATGCAACTTCTGCTACTTTCAGTGGGGTTTATGCAGCTTCAGTTCTTTTTCCTTTGCTCCTCTAGTGTTTGTCTGATATTTATGTTTAGGGACATGTTGAAGTTGCTTCAACAAAGCTTTTGAAATGAAATCATAAAACTGAATCACAGCTATAATTCTGGGCAGGTTTGACTGGTTCGTAATCAGTCAAAGGGTCTGATGGTTCTCCAGTGTGGAATTTTCTTCTGTACCTCTTTTATTCCCACTCCACCCCTCTGTGCTTCATTTGGATTCTAATGCTTAAGGCACATTATCTCAGTGAGACAAAATATTTTCAGCCAATAGTCTCCCAAGGTACAGTCTTCATATGGTGTACGGCAGACTTGGTGGGAACACATTTTCAGAACTTGCTGCAATTCTAGGCAGTGAGAGTAAGCCAAGCAATTTTTGTATAGTCACTTCCTTGTCATAAACTGAAACCTTTTCCCAGTGACCTAGCATAGCAATTCCATTACATAAAGCAGAACTAATGCTGACTGGCTGTACAATAGTACAAGCATTAAAGCTGCGATCTACTATAGTTTCCAACAATTTTTTGAAGCTGTGGTTTGGAAGTGACACGAGCAGTGTTGCTGTTCCTCTTTTCCATTTTTTTTTTAAATAAAAAGGATATTTTGACTTCCTAATGTGTCTGGATTGTTTTGTAGGCTTTAAAACTCATTGGCAGTCTTATTTTTGACATGTGCTTTGTAACTTTTAACAAAGACCTCATGCAATATCACTTGGAAAGCTATTTTATGTTTCTTGCACAGGCATTGTAATATAAAACTGTTAATACTATTTATATATTTGAAAGGTATAAAAGGCAGGCATTAAAACAAACCTCTGTATAGATAGTTACTCAGAACGTAACAACTTACAGGGAGATGACATGTTGCAATACAAGCTAATTCTAGCTGCTCAGTAACCTCCGAAGTTTTTAAAGGGACTTTTCCAAAATCAATATTTGACACCCTCAGTGTATCTGTATCCATTTCATATAGCCTTGAAAAAACAATGTTGGCTTGCTGACTTAAAACTCTTCATCTACTTCTGTAGTATGCTGCAGCTTTAATCAAAAATTCAGTAGGCGCTGCTTTAAGTTCTCCTTCGATTTACTCCTTTCAAACTCTTTATCTGAGACTCCCTTGCTGAAATCACTACATATATGTAATATCGGTCAAGCTCTCATAAGTTTATTCATCTCTTTGATGGCATCAGCATTGTTTTTGTTTTTTTTAAACACTTCAACCAAAAAACTTAGTAGGTATTTTTTTTCCCAATGCTAAGTCTTGCCTTCTTTTCCTTTTTTTTTTTTTTTAAATTCACTGCAAATTTTGCAGTGGTTCTTCTAAGTGAATCTGTGGGCATTTTCGCCTGTGGTCTTGCCAGAACTTTGCGAATTACAATGCATATATGTCTATTTATTCAATATTCATCATATAATATCTATTTGGAAAAAGAATCTTTTCTTGTAGTGCCTCTTAACAAAGCACAATTTTCCGCCTTTTTTGTGAAATAAGAGAAAACTTTAAAAAAAAATTGTGTTATTGCGGTATCAACAATGTGAATGAGGATTAACATATTGTAAATGTTCTTTTTCCATGTAAATCAACTTGATCTTTGTTATCACTAAGTGATAATTAAATTTTAACTTATGTGCATTGTTAGTCTGTTAGAATTTTTTGGTTGTTGAAATAAAACACATTCAGTAAATGACTTAATTTGTGATGTCATTTTTGGAGGCCTTTAATTTTCCTTCCCCTCTTCCTGAATTGATATGAATCATAAACAGGCAAAAATAAGTCCTGTTCTGATTTTAGAAACAAGATATAGGCCACTTTCCATTGACCCTATTTTAGACATATAAAAGGACTTGCCAACAACCTAGCAGTCCTTCCATTTTACTTCTATATACAACCTGTCCCTTCAGTGTTGCTTTGCAAACTGTTTATTATTTATTTACTTATTACATTTACCTCCCACCTTTCCTTAAAGGAGCTCAAGGTGGAGTACATGGTTCTCTGCACCTACCGTATTTTATCCTTGCAACAATCTTGTGGGAGAGGCTGAAAGGTAGGCCTTAGCTAGACCTAAGGTTTATCCCAGGATCGTCCTGGGGTCATCCCTGTTCATGTAAATGACACACAGGATATCCTGGGAGCAGGCAGGGACGACCCCAGGACGATCCTGGGATAAACCTTAGGTCTAGCTAAGGCTATAATGACTGGTCCAAAGACACCAAATGAGCTTCCTGGAGCCTGGGTCTCCCCAGCCCTAGTCCAACACTGTTAACACCTTGAATCTCAGCTTGCAATTCTGGGAGGAGTCCTTCTGGAAATGCAGATAATGTCATTGTAGTTGCTAAATCTTTGGGTTAGGGTTAGCTATTCAAAGTCACACTAACTCAGTAGAAGTGAATGGTGGCAGGTTTGAGAGTTGTGATTAAATGGTACATTCCCCCCGCCCCTTACCTGAAGCCAGTGCATGTGGGGATATACACTCAGACCACCGTGAATGAAGGTAGGAAATATTTCAGCAACCTCTTGGCAAATCAGATTGCAACAAGGATAATGAAATCAAAAGAATTTAAAGATAGATTTGCTAGTTAACTCCACTGTTTTCCCAAATGGTTATTTCTGTCTATAAATTCAGACAACACGATAGTCAATGGTAGGGTAATAATCAACCCGACAGTTGCTTATCTAGCGGGTAGAATCATAGAATAGCAGAGTTGGAAGGGGCCAACAAGGCCATCGAACCATGGTGTGGATTAGGATCAGTGTTGAATTGACTTACTCATTCCCCAACTTCTCTCCTCCCTCAGTCCTCCCTCTAGTATCCCATCAGCCATTGCTGCCAACAATCTATCCTTCCGGCTGGACTAGAGCAGCAGCTACCACTTTGACCACTCTTGCCTTGAGACTCTGTGGCTGAGGAAATAACCAATGGTATGCTCCACACAACACAATAACCAGTGGTGGTTCAAATAGCCAATTCTGCACAGCGTTGGTTATTTGCTTTGGTTATTTTGGCCAAATAACCAACCATTAGTTTAAAAAGTCTCTCCACACAACCTGATAACCCATGGTGGGTTAAATAACCAACCGTTGACTATCATTGGTTATGTTGTCTGAACCCAGTCACACAACCATGTGTGTGAGGAATGCCAATAAAAGACTTGAATTTCTAGCAGGGACATGCTACTAAAATGTATTATAGAGGAATGCTAGAGGCATCTAAAGTAGGTGACAATAATTTGGAGGGAAGCTAAATGAATATATTGGCTCAGAATTTAACACTCATACATCATTGTTTTGAATTCTAGTCTTTGAAGATTCATATTAAGACTTATCCATACCTTAATATTACATTTGTGTCCCACTCTAACTTTTCATGCATATTTTTAAAAAAGGCATGACATATTGTGTGGCTTTGACTTGGTGCATGTTGATGCTGAATTTGAATTTTTTTGTATTGATTTGGGGGTGTATGTGTTATATGTTGCTGTTGTTTGTTTATTATTTATTTATTTCTATACTGCACCATAGCTGAAGCTCTCTGGGGGGTTTACAACAATTCATAAAAATACAACGTAATAAAAATAGTCAAATTTTTTAACATAGAAAAAAGATGTGAACAGCTAAAAACAATTTAATTTAAATGTTATGACTGTGCCTTTGATTTTTAGAGCTATATGCATCTTCTCTTATGTTATTTCCCATAGCCAGGTCTGTAGATAATGGTGTTGCTCAATGTTCCAAATAAATTAGGAACTTTTTTGACCACATGCTATCCTTTCAAGATGTTTTAAGAATCTTTAATACTTAATAGATGGGGAGAGCCTTTTAAATGTTTGTTTGTAATCATTTCTGAAATGTACACACCATCCATCAATGGCTGGTTGGTATTTCCAGTGAAAGAGATCAGTGAAACTGACTGACCTGTTTGTCCGGTCCATGATCACAAATGACCATTCTGTTGCCTAAATTAAGACCAGCTTTGTAGTCAGAGGTAGTTGAAGTGAGCATGGAGAGAGAATCCACTGTTGGGACCATCTGCTGGGTTGATCCGCTGTTGATCAAGAATGGAGAGATATCACCAGGACTTGGAAGATAGGAAATTCAGCTTGGCAAGGAGTGACTTTGGGAGTTTATATAGAAGTGGTATGATTTTTTTAGGAGCATATTGGCTACTGACTTTGCCTAAATGATTGGGCTTGAATGGGTGTCAAGTCTCAGCCAAAAGGACATAGTGACCTCTGTAATGAAAATGGATTTTTGGCCTTTTCCAAAATGTTGGGATAAATATGGGATACCGATGGGTATGTGACCTTGCTTGAAGGTGTGGGTGACCTTTGGGAAATGGTGGTTTTCCTTGACTCAGAAAATGTTGAGCCTTGCCCAAAGGTATGAAGTAAATTTTGAAGGGCATAACTATGCCCAAAAGTGGGTGAATTTGGGGGTATGGCTGGCTTTGCCCAAATGTATAACTGCAGAAAGGCATCAGACCTCCAAACATGTGATGTGGCTTTCATGACAATAACTTTGCCCATCTAATAACTGTATTTTCCCAGGTTTTCTGCATTTTTAGACACACCATAATCTCTCCCTCACACACATGTGCATGCACACACTTGTCAATTAAGCACCTTATATGAAATTGCAACCTGGATATTACAAAACTCAAGCAACACAGCAGGAGTTGCAATGAACAGAGCTAACTTGCAATTTAACTCTCCACAAAGGAGAAAAAAAGAAAGTCCAAGAGGCCAATAGAACACTACACCAAACTTGAGATCACCTCATTAAAACAGAGTAGCACAACCATGCCATACTATAAAGCAGTGGTAGGCAACATAGTGGCCACAGGCACCAGTGTGCCCCCCAAACACCTTTCTTGGCACTTGCTGAGGTGCCCTTCCTCTTCCCCCTCCCCCCTTTTATTTTTTAAAAATTCACAAATTTTCTGAGAACTGGGATCAATTTATAGCAAAGAGAAGGCAGCTGCTGCCATTTACATTTCCCCAAATGCCTAAGGGTCACACGCGTTGCTCAGAGACATTCTTAGGAGGTGAGGATGGCGGGTGGCTGCGGGTGAATGCTTTCCTCTGCAGTGCGCCCAGTCATCAAGAAAAAGGAGGCAGGAAAGAAAAAGGGGACTTCTAGAACTTCTGTTTGGTAAGCTGGGTGACAGGGAGCATTAAACCAGCTTTGTGAGTGGGAGCTGTTCATGGAAGCTAGCAGAAAGCTATTGACCCTGCTCAGAAGACACACTAAGCTACGGTGGTTAAACATTTGGGGCTAAACATGGCTTAGAGTGTCGTGTGAACCACGGCTTAGAGTGTCGTGTGAACCATTCCTAACCCTGGTGGCTGCATAACCACAGCTTAAATACACCCACTAACCATTTTCTGCAAAAGGGTTTGGAGCCTAACCATGGTTTAGCATGTCGGCAGAACAGTAAGTGCTTGTATATCTTGAATAAATGTGTGTGAGAAGGAGAATTATTATTATTTGTTATTATTTATTACATTTATATACTGCTCTATAGCCGAAACTTGCAGACTGGAGGAGAAGGGAGGGACGTGTATATATCCATGCAGATGAGTGCTTGCATGTGTGTGAATGGACGGAGAATGAATATCAGAGGGTGTTGTGTGTGCATGAAAGTGTGTGTCTCTGTGTGTGTGTGTCAATGGGTGATGAGCTGGGGTAAGAGAGAGTGAAACAGTATGGTGGTGATCCAGAGTGAAAGAGAAGAGATAGCAGGAATGAGTTGTCTGGCATTGGTGGGAGAGAGAAAAAGAGTTTGCTTTCTGTGAAATAGGCATCTGCTGGTACTGCCAATAGGTTCAAAGACGTTTCTCAGTGTGTTGGTGCTCAGATCCCACTTCTGTCTTGTATTCAGTCTTTTGAGCACGTTAATTACCCTTTGTGACTAGCCACGCCTTCCATGACAGCCATTTTGTGGTGGTGCCCAAGACAGGTTCGCAAATTGCTAAATGTGCGTACAGGCCCCAAAAGGTTGCCTTATCCCTGCTACAAAATCACCACACACACACACACACACACAAAGAAAAATTTTCATTCTACAATAACTTCAAACATTACCGTTACCAAGATCAAGAAGAACAATACAAAATGCATACAGACCAAAAGATAAAAATAAAACAAAAGAAAAAAGCATGCAAAGGAGAGTTTAGATGAAACTGTTAGTACTGTAGCTCTCTTCACTGCAGTTTAAAGCTCTGTTTCTCGGATTTGGTTAGGGGTTAATTTTAACATTGGCTCTTTTACCAATTGACTTTTGCTCAACTTTTTAAACTTGTAATTTCTTACATTTCTGTGCCTATGTTCCTATCATGGATCCTTTTGTTGTCGTTGTTTTCCAATATTTATATCTCTAAAGATTTTCCTCACAATGATCTCAATTAGCCCTTGGAAAATATATTTAATTCACACTAGTTCAAATGGCAGGCGTCTTCTTTGTTTAGGGATTTTTTTCACCACCTTACAGTATAATTTCTAGGGTGTCATACAGGTAAGGAAAAAAACTTATACACTAACAATCGGATAGCAAAAAAGCATAAAACACAAGAATAGCAGCAATCAACAATAAATCCAGGTTGAGTAGGCAGGGTCAGTACAGGTGGCACCATTCAAAGCAGCCGTTGTTTCAAAATGAAAGACAAAAATCCCGAACTTTCACATCATAGTTCTTACTTTTTTCCTTTGGTACCTTTACCTTTTCCTCCACTTCAATTTTAGCACAGAGCACAAAAAATCAGCCGTGGGCAAGTTGCTTTGTGGGACTTTGTGGTACCCTATATTACCAATAAAGTAGCTAAATGTTGTGCAATTGCAATAACATGCTGTACCATGCCGTACCTTTTTAGCCCCTGAGTGTACTCTGTGAATTTAGACGGATTTGTTGATATAACTGTTTTGAACTCTGACTCTCTAGTTGTTGGTAGTTTTAATGTGTTAATGTATTTTGTATAGAGTGTTTGTTAAATGTACTGTTGGAATTGGTCAATGACCGTAATAAAAATATATTCATATTTGTGGGACAGTCCCTGTCATCACACAACACAGCCTAATCTTTGTCAACCTCCCAGAGAACTTCAGCTATGGGGCAGTATATAAATGTAGATGATGATGATGATGATGATGATGATGACAAAGGCAATGCCTTATATATTCTCCCCCCCTCCCGAATTAAGACCACCTTCCCAGGAGGTGGAGGATCCAGTCATTAGTTGTTATTCTTCGTTATTTCTGCCTACTACTTTTCCTGCAAGAAAATATAAGGCCTTTCCACTTACTGGTTAAGCCATTCCATTACGGTTTTTATCGTTTCTTTAGATGATCTCATGGCCCTCCAGTTTCACTTCTGCTTTTAAACAGCATTTTCAGAAATGTGGGTTTTTTTAGAGCAGGGGAAATGCAATGTTATTTGTGAAAATGCTTGTTCTTTACAGGTTTACATGTCGTCTGAAGGATGAGTAAAGAATGAGTGCACAACAAACACCTCGTATAGAAAATACGGCTATCTACTTTTGGTTTCATCACAGAATTAAGAATTGAGCTCTACGCAAGCAGCTTTTCCTTTCTGCTTTTCTGCTACATGACCTCTATGTGGCATTGTGCACAATTACAAATCGAAAAAAACATTTTCTCTTGCTTGCAGACACAATACTCCATTTCCCCCATCCTGAAAAAATCTGGAAAAGTGTTCTTAAAAAGTAGAAGAGAAACTGGATGATCATGACATCATCTAAAGAATGCTAAACAACTGCGAATAAGGAATAATGATCGCACAATAAATGCCTTCTCTAGAAAAGCGCCATTATTTCTGAAAGTGAAATAAAATGTATAATTGCTCATGTAATTATGTTATTCCATTGTGGCACAGGAAAGGAAAAAGCCCTTTGTGTAGAGCTCAGATCCCAATTCTGCTATGAAACCGAAAGTAGAACAACCTTGTGCAGAAAATCTCAAGGTCCCTCATAGAGAGAGAACTAAAATCACAACAATAAATTGTGAAGCATTTCTCATAGCTATTTTTAATACCTCAAGATGATGATGGGTACAGAGAGGTGCTCCTGAGTAGTAATCACATGTAATGTGGGTGACCATATGGAAAGGAGGACAGGGCTCCTGCATCTTTAACAGTTGTGTTGAAGAGGGAATTTCAGCAGGCATCATTTGTATGCATGCAGCACCTGATGAAATCCCCTCTTCATCACAATAGTTTTGTATCCGGTCAAGAGGGCAGGGCTCCTGCAGCTTTAACTGTTGTGATGAAGAGGGAATTTCACCAGGTGCTGCATGCATACAAATGACACCTGCTGAAATTCCTTTTTCTCTACAAGTGTTAAAGATATAGGAGTCCTGTCCTCCTTTCCATATGGTCACCCTAACTGTAATGTGACATTCAGAGGGTCCTCTTCCCTCATTTTTCCTAAATGGTCTTCTAGATGCCTTTGGGTCAAGCTGGAGTAGAACAAAACTCTTAAGCATATTCTTTTACTTTTTGATTTCTATGGGACTTCAAAGAGATCTTTAACTTGTGCAAACTAGGAATGGGCATTTAATCTTGATCAATTGAAATCTGACAATTTGAGGAAGAGCTACTGCAGATGGTCAGAAATAAATATACCACAAAATGGGGGTGGGGAATACACTTTCTAGTATTGCAAACTTTTAAAGGCTCTTCAGAGAATTGACGATCTATTGAATTTTGTCCGATTTGTAAGTTCCAGGCAGTCTGAAGAAAAACCAGCTTTAAATGTGTTAAGTATCTTATCAACACTCACCGAGTTTTATTGCAGAGGAGGGGGTTGTACAAGAAAGCATTCTGAAAAAAACATATGGGTACTTCTTACAAATCTTCAGAAATGATCATTTGGTAGGCTACTATGGCAGAAATATTGTTATTAATGCTTCTATTTCACCATACTTTACCTGCTGCTGTTGTCTCTTGTCAAACATATTTGAGACTTGGAGACATATGTATTTCCATTTTAAATTGAATGTGAGTGGAAAAAATAAACAGAGAACTTTTTTCCCTCTTTTTGTTAATTATAGTTGTGAACATACTGTCTTTTTAAAACACACACACACCCTACAATTCATTATTAGTTTTGCTTTACTTTTGTAAACATGAAAAGGAATAAACCAAAACATTCTGGAGTGATCAGTTTAGGACCTCTGACATCATCTACTTGTCATTTGCAGAAAACCCATTGAGTTTTAGAGACTAAAAATAATTACCTCATCAAAAAAATTCTCCCATCTCCATTTAGAACATAAAGTGCTCAGCAATGTTAAGATTTTAACACTGCCCATTTTCACACAGGTCAACGAAGAAACACGTTCTTAAGTTTAGAGGAAGCCAGGAATCACGCAAGCTTGATGTAAAACATATAGCAACCTTAACCTAGCAAGATAAGTGAATTTCACAATACATTATGGATTCTTGTGTTCCTGTTCTGAAATATTTCTCTTATTCAAACACAACTTTGATCCAGCCAAATTAACTATGACTAAGTCCCATAGAAACCTACGGAACAAGTTGGATCATGTCTGAGAATGAAGATGGACATGGTAAAAGAAAGAGCTCAGGGTTTGCCCCTCAATCGTGGTGTAAACTCAGTTTCCTCCTTCCTTTGCAGTCTGAATGAAATGCACGAACAAACTGAATGCTGGTTCCGTGATACGTCTTGCTCCTTCCACATGCTTCAAGGGACCTGCCTGCTTTTTACAGTGACATGTACAGTCACCTAATCATTCATCAATTAATTAATAAAGTGGGTTTTAAAGTGCAAAACTGCTCCAGGGATTTGGGTTGGGGACAGGAGGCGTGAAGGTTTCTTGATTTCCCCGGACTCAGTGCGGTCCATTGCCTGCTTCTGATGCAAACTTAGAGAATCAGCCTCTCGTCCCAGAAGTCAACCTGGAGAGGAAAAAGTACATGTGGACTGAAAATGTTACACTTGTCTCACTTAAAACCCATTGCTGCTATTATTATTATTATTATTATTATTATTATTATTATTATTATTATTTATTGCATTTCTATCCCACCTTTTTTCTTCTAAGGAACCAAAGGCAGCATACATAATCCTCCTCCTCTCCATTTTATCCTCACAACAACAACCCTGTGAGGTGGGTTGGGCTGAGAGTCTGTGGGCTCATCTACACCAAGCAGGATATTCCATTATGAAAGCGGTATGAAAGCAGCATACAAAAGGCAGGAGCCAAACTACTGCTTTATAGTGCTACTGAAGTGCACTGACAAGTGTTGGGGCCCAGGACACATCTACACCAAGCAGGATATAACACTATGAAAGCGGTATATGGGATGCGTCAATGGGCCCCAACAGTTGTCAGTGCACTTTAATACCGCTATGAAGCAGTAGTGTGGCTCCTGCCTTTTATAAACCACTTTCATACTGCTTTCATAGTGGGATATCCTGCTTGGTGTAGATGAGCGCTGTGACTGGCCCAAGGTCACCCAGTGGGTTTCCATGGCCGAGTGGGGACTAGAACCCGGATCTCCCGACTCCCAGTCCAACACTTTAGTCACTACGCCACACTGGCTCTCTTCTGATAGGACTAAGGCAATGATCATATGCACACTTCCCAGGGCAGGACTGATGGTTAGGCAGAGTGAAGCAGCTGCCTCAGGTAGTTCACCTTGGGTGTCATGAAAGGGCAGCAAATTGTCACTCTTTTAATTTTGTGTACATTGCATTTTACTCTCAGGGATGGGGAGAGGAGCTTCTAGGACATTCTGCTTCATGTACCAAAATAACCTGACAGGCTGTGGATGCTTTGCATCTTGACTTGGGCTGAGGTGGGGTGGGAGAAGCACTCCCACCCTGTTGCTCTGCCTGAGACACAGAGGGCATGGCTAGACGAGGGGGGTGGAGGGGAATGGTCTCGCGATTTTATGATCGTGAGATTGTCCCCCTCGTCTACACGTGGCATGCAACATCCCAGGAAGAAGAGGACATTGCGCCCGCCATTTTGGATTTGCACGAGAGATTTTTTTTAAAATCTCCTCACTCTCCCCCCTCCCCACCACCGATGGGCAAAGAGCTCCTTGCCCTGTGCCCGATTCCCGGCTCCTCACGTTTACTCGTGAGGTGCTGGGACAAAACTGCAACGGCAGGCCACACATCCTGCGGTCTCAGGATCATCCTGAGACTGCAGGAAAAATCAGAATGAAAGGATTGTCCCTCTCTGCTCCCGGGATGCCCTGTGTGTCATGTGGACGCACAGGGACAATCCTGGGACGATCCCTGGGCTATCGCCCCGTCTACACATGCCCAGAGTAAGTCCTCTTGGAGTAAGTCCCTCTAAACACAGTGGGCCTTGCTTCTCAGTGAACATGCTTAGGATTGCACTGTTTCATTAGGACTAACTTCAGCTGCATTGGGAGCATTGATGCTTCAGCTTGGCCTTGGTCAAATTGCACAATTTCCCTTCTCCCTTAAAGGAGGTCTAATTCTGGACCTGGAGATAAGAGAGTATGCTGGTCCAGATGGGATTAACAATTTAAGGCACAATCCTCTGCATGCTTAGACATGAAAACGTCCTACAATTCGCAGCACTCCCCACCCAGCACTGCTGGCTAGGGAATGCTGGGAGATGAAGGACTTTTTCCCTCTGTGTAAACATGCACAGGGATTGTACCCTTAATAGCATTCAAAGGGAAGGGAAGGGGCAAATGAAACTCCTTCAGAACATTCCTATCAACATCAATTTTTATATCAGTGCTGGGATTCTGATCTTGTTTACATCAGGGTCCAATTACGAAGGGATATATATTCTTTTGGAGTGACTCTGTCTAAAATACTAATGTTGGGCAAAAGGCGGGGTACAATAATAATAATAATAATAATAATAATAATAATAATAATAAGTGGAATAGTTCATTGTCTCACTACCGCTGCATTAAACTGTAAAGTCACTTTATCACACCACTGGCTTTGCTAGCAGTACAGCAGCTGATGCCTTTCTATTGCATCGGCATCGCACCCTATCCCAGGCATCAGAAAGGCCTCCATTGCTGCAGCTTGAAAAGGAGAACAGAGTGCTGAACTAGATGGACCCTTGGCCTGATCCAGCATGGCCCTTCTGATGTTCTTATGAGACGCAAAGAAAGCCTTGTGACCTCAGCTACATCACTGAGTGGTTCTGATCTGCTGCATCGAAGGTAGGGCCTATGGACTCGGCTGGATAGGAGTCTTCAACAGAAGCGTTACCAGCTGAGGTCATATTTGCTCTGTGTGTGGCCATGAATGGCTTCAGGACAAGCAGCATGCGAGTGATTGACCGAGAGAACTTTGCATTCCTGCCTCGCTCTCTGTGCCTCGTGCTCTGTGATGATGCTGATGTCTGCTTTTCAAGAGTGCAGCAGCTCCGCCTCGGAAAACAGAGAGGGACTTTTCAGGGTGAAAGGTGGCGTTTAATTGCTGGCTAGCCTAAGCGTCGGAAACAATTCACCACGGTAAAGCCAAAGGGCAGATGAGAAGGGTTCCAAGTGTGTGAAAACCTATATTAATCTTGATGCTGTTAAACCGCTGTCATCGTGACTGCAGTTGCCTCTCCCTCCCTCCCTCTCTCTCTCTCTCTCTCCTGATCATCATTTTAAGGGATAACCAAAACGTATGTTTGGATCGTAGTGAGTCTGTTCAATATAAAGCTAAGTGCTGATTTTACTGGAAAGGGCCAGGCGGACTTGTAACAATTTGAGTAGAAGCTGTTTCTCATTTCCCTCTTTTTGATCTTTTGCGCTCGTTCTTTCCCCCCACACACAGATCAGACACCTCTTTACATTGTCAGCGATTGACAGGGATGGTATTATTGAACCACGTTTCTCCTGGTCTCACTTGCCTTTTGCACCACTCCAGCCGCAAACAGGAAGCAAAGCGAAAGAAGGGCCCTCAGGTGACCCAGCAAGGAAGACAATGTGCGTATGAGGGATTGTTTACATAAATGACAACCTGAGCCATGACAAATTCTCCTCTGCCACTAGGAGGGCCAAAATAATTATAAATGGAAAAGAACAACCTCAGACTGCCAAACGTCTTTGAGCACACAAAGGTCCTAGATGAGGGCGGTGTTTTATATTAATCAAACTTTGTTATTCCAAAGGACCAAGAATGGGCAGAAAAGAAAAGGAAAATAGCAAAAGAAAAAAGAAAAAAAAAGTCCAGTATTCTACCTCAGTTAAGTTTGTTGTATATCAATAAGCCTGCCTTCCTATAGCTACTTTCCCCGGGGTAAAACCCATTGAATTCAATGAGTAGATATGTAGACTGCATACTAAAAGAGGATTCTAAAGTCTTCATTCCCACATACCCTTTTCCCTCGAATTATCCCCGACAGCGCTAAGCTGTCGCCATTGTTGTTGTTAGCTAAATCACACCCCGGGCGGCAGCACTCCTAAGATCTTTTGCATACCAGAAAAAGGGTTTAAGGAGGGAAATGTAAAAAAAAATATCATAAAAAATCAACGGATGACCCAATCCAATTCAAATTTGGTATGCTTAAAGCTCTCCGTAATATCTATTACTGTGCCAATTTTGATGTCTTTATCTTTAAAATTTATGCAGATGTAAGCATTTGTTTAATTGGTAGTTTAAACCTATCAAATCCTGCTCCTGTGCCCCCAGTGGCCGCTCAGAAAACAACAAATGATTCGCTCCAAAAGTAGTACCAAAATAGGTCGGGTCTTTTGGCTTTATAGCACAATTACAGCAGGATGCATGGGAGTACGTCACAGTCAAAGCAGACGATAAACTGGAAAACTTCAGAGAGCTTGACAATAAAAGCAGATTATAAGGTGGAAAACTCCAGAGTCCTTTGCACGCAATTCACAGTGATTGCACAGTATAACGCTGGTGTGATAAAGCTCTAAGTCCCATGGAACATTTTCAAGTGCCTTATTAATCTTACCATTTAAAAGCATTCATATGCTAGCTATGCTGGAAGGAGGCAAAGGATAAATTAACAACTATACTATTTATTTATTTACTATACTATTTAATTTAATTTAAATTTATTTATTTATTTGAACAAGTTTTAGGCTGCCTTTAAGGGTAGAACCCTCTTATTCATATTCTTTTGAGCATTCATCTTCTTCCTTCCTGGATTTCAGAGAGAGAGAGAGAGAGAGAGAGAGAGAGAGAGAGAGAGAGAGAGAGAGAGAGATCAGCACCATATGCATTGAAATGCCAGAATAATTCTCTGTACCTTCCCACCCCCACTTTGTTGATTGCATTCAAGAAAATTACTTTTGGAATACACTAGCCTTTCTCCAAGTGCATGATCTTCCCCACCCCTGTAGGAAATATACACAATTGAAGCAACTCATTAAAACAACGAGGGATGTAATGGAATACAGTGCAAAGGAGGTGTTGTGTTAAATCCCTTAGGAAACCTCCTCAAAATACAACAAAGGGAAAACAAAATGCCCCATGGAAACAAGGCTCAGAATGTCTGCAACGAACAGCAAAGAGGTTGTAGACACCCTTAATAATCCTGGCTAACTTGGAAAGTAACGTTGAAACATTAGCTTTCCTCTAAATACAGATTACAGACCAAACAGGCTGTCAAAGCCGTCAATAAAAGAGGTTGCAAACTATAGGGCAATTCTGCCATATGGCAGGCTGCTTGCTACGTTCAGTGTGTCTCAATATAACATAGATGTATTAAAAACATTCCCCAGCCATGCTTAACCACTGGCACCAGCTATTTCTACTGGAAGGCTGGAGGGCAGCCTGCACTGCCAACCCAATTTGTGGTGTAAAGCCAAAAAGCTTGCAATAGAGTTCCTACAACACAATGCCTTTCAGGCTACCAATCAAGGGAAGCCAAGATGTCCACAAGGTTACTCATGCAGCACTGGGCCTTAGAGAAGCACAGTTTGCAATTTAGGACGCACTTCTGAATCACAAAAGCTTGGAGAGGCAGAGGCCCTTTCTACACCTAAGGATTAGCCCAGGAAAATTGAGGGGTCGTCCCTGTCTGCTCCCGGGATCCCCTGTGTGTCATTTGCATGCACAGGGAAGATCCCAGGATGATCCCTGGAAAAAAGGCAGGTGTAGAAATGGCCAGAGTCACCAAATGACAGGTAAGCAGTTGGAGAAGCACCTTTCTGAGGAATGGCCATCGCTCAGTGGCAAAGCGCAAGCTTTGCATGCAAAAGGTTTCTCTCGGGTTCAGTCCCAGGCATCTCCAAGTCGGGCTAGGGAAGTCCTCTTCCTGGAACCCTGAAGAACTTAGACCCTGGACTTAACGGTCTTATGAGGATGGGGCTTTAGATGGCCATGTGCATTCCTTCATGTGTGAAGCACGCAACTCCTCTCCCCAACGGCCATTCCATGCTTTACAAGTGCGTCTGCATTCCTTCTAGGTTAGAAAAATTGCCAACCCTAATAAAAGAAATACCCTGAGCATGCACAGCTGTGCATTTTGAACTCACTTGAATCATAGCACTAACATGACTACAGGAATAAAATGGAGTTTGAGGCCCTGGACTTTATCCCCAAGGTCCAGTCCTAGCTGCACCACTGAGTGAGTATAGGTCAGCTACCGTGGCCTACAGCCAAGGATAATGGGACTTGTAGTCCAGCAACATCTGGAGGGGCTCAGCTTCCCATGCCTGGTGTAGGCAATACTGACTCAGGGCTCATCTACACCAAGCAGGATATTCTGCTATGAAAGCAGTATATAAAAGGCAGAAGCCACTCTGCTGCTTTATAGTGGTATTGAAGTGCACTGACAACTGTTGGGGCCCATTGATACATGCCACATACCGCTTTCATACCACTATATCCTGCTTGGTGTGGCTCCTGCCTTTTATATACCACTTTCATAGTGGAATATCTTGCTTGGTGTAGATGAGCCCAGTGAACTAAGTTCATGTAAGGCAGCTTCCTAGAAGAAAACGTCATGTGGCTCAAAGCCCTTCTCTTCGGTAGTGACCACCCAGATGTGCACGAGAAGCAAGGCATGATGCGGGAAAAGCTTGGCCAATTGTTTGCCTGCAGCATGGTGACTTTTTAAAGTTGTGTGGACGCTCATTTTGCACTCCTGAGATGCACAGTAGCTTCGTGAGATAAATGGTTGCACAGCACTTAGGCATAATCCCTTCCTCTGGAGGTGGTGTGGAAGGACTTGTGAAAGGAGAAACAGATGGGAAGAGGGGTGACCAAAATTAGCTGTATCTTTAAAGTCTGGTCAGCTAACTTCATATCTGAGGCCTAAAGTCCCATTAGGCCTCACCAGCCTCCTTGAGACAGGGGTGCAATGTGTCAGTGCCGGCTCCAGGTTTTTGAGGACTCTTGGACAAGAATGAAGAGGTGGTGGTGGTGGGGATATTTGACATCTTATGAGACCAGGGGAGATTGCACGGCACTTCACAAGGCATAGAGCTTTATCACACCAGCATTATACTGTGCAATCACTGCGAATTGTATGCAAAGGACTCTGAAGTTTTCCAGTTTATAATCTGCTTTGACTGTGAAGTGCTCCCAATGCATCCTGCTTTAATTGTGCATCAAAGGCAAAAGACCCGACCTATTTTGGTGATACTTTTGGAGCGAATCATTTGTTATTTTCTGAGCGGCCACTGGGGGCACAGGAGTAGAATTTGATAAGTTTAAAGAAAAAATAATCAAATGCTTACATCTGCATAAGTTTTAAAGATAAAGATATCAAAATTGGCACAGTAATAGATATTAAGGAGAGCTTTAAGCATACCAAATCTGAATCGGATTGGGTCATCCGTTGATTTTTTAATGATTTTTTTTTACATTTCCCCCCTTAAACCCATTTCCTGGTATGCAAAGGATCTAGCCGCCTGGTAGCAACAACACCAGCAACAGCAACAACTTAGCGCTGTAGGGGATAATTCGAGGGAAACAGGTACATGGGATGAAGCTATTAATCAAATTTCCCTTCTGACCGATCATCTCTTGAGCAAGCCTTTTTCTTCTCCTAGCTAGCCAGCAAGGATTGGCTCACATCCAAAGTAGGTTATCCCTTCTGGGGCTTTCTCCTTCGGGTCTCTTTACTCTCTGAGAAGCATAGTTTAATGTCTGTTTTAGGTACAAGCTGAACAGAGGCCTATTTTGCTCGCAATGAAAGCTTGCTGGGCTAGACCCATCATGAGCAAATTGTGTAAGAAATGCACATTTTCATTACTGTGCTTTTAGTTTTTATTTATTTATTTATTTATTTATTTAAAACATTTATATCTCGCCCTATATCATTAAGATATCAGGGCGGTGTACAGATAAAAGCATAAAGTACAAAACAGTAAATATACACAGCTAAAAACAAATTAAACCACGAACTAAGTTAAAACAATATATGATTTAAAAGCAGTAAAGCAATTAAAACTGTTAAAACAATGAGCCATCTTTAGTTTTTTGAACGTTTGTTCCGTTATCTTTTTTAAAAAAACTTTTAATGCCATTTAAACTTGGTTTTGTTAAATATAATTTTAATTCATCATCATCATTATTATTATTATTATTATTATAGTCTGTTCGAGGTATCTATTTACACTCTCCCTACCAAGATTAATTCCTGTTCCATGCTTCCAAGGGGTAGGCTTGAACAAATCTGTCAACTTCAGTTTCCCTCAGTTTCCCGTTTTTCTAATCATGTTTGTTTTGTCCCATTTCTGCATCAGTTTGTGTTTGTTTATTTTTAAACTGTCTCCATGAAAATGTGTACACATTATTGTATGCAGTTCTGTCGAATGTGCCCATTTTTTCAAGCAATTTTTGCAAGCAATGCTAATATCATGCAGTTTCCTTGCAAAGAAAGCTTGCTGGGCTAAACATCTCATGAGCTAGGTGTGTGAAAATGCACATTTTCATTTCTGTGCTTTTAGTTTTTTGAACATTTCTTCTGTTACTTTTTTTTAAAAAAACACTTTTAATGACATTAAAAGTCATCATGCCCACTTTGCAAGCAGTTTCTACTAATATAACAAATTTTTGCATGTTGTTCTCACTAATGGATGCATTTTTGTGTGCACTTTCCCCTAACATTTATTTTAAAGCATTTTTTTAAAAAAAATTGAGAACTACATCATAAAATTTAGAGAGGTGCATTTCAGTTCGTGTACTGGTTTGCAAAGGACAAATCAGAAGGTTCACACTGAAATGCAAAGTGAACTCATTTCTATCCCATCTCTACCAAAGCTCCCCCACTTGGAACCAATAGGAAGCACATGAAGCATTTATGGCTGTTGTAAAAGAGCCCCCCATTTTTGCCACCCTATTCGCAAATGACAAAAATGGGAGCATTTTAGAGACTATTTTTGCAATGCCTGTGATGGCTGCGGCTGTGGCAATGGTGTTCCACTTGGTAGCCAATGGCAGCCATGTCCCACCAGAATGCCCCTGAAATGAAGCTGCATAATTGCCCCCATGAACTCCTTAACACACACCCCAATTTGGCAGGAGGGCTTTTCATCCTTCCTTAATTTTGAACTGATACTGCTTTAAAAGCAACACCACTGCTAAAACACCCCACCACTTTCCATATATGCAACTTGGGGGGAGATCTGTGCTTATGACCCATGGCTGATGGAACACAACTGACACTAAATGATTGCACTTGGGCTGTTTCTACACCTGCTTCCCCCAACACCCCGGTCCCGGGATCGTCCAGGGATCATCCCTGTGCATGCAAATGACACACAGGGGATCCCGGGAGCAAGCAGGGACAATCACTCCATTTGTCTGGGATAATCCTTAGGTGAAGAAAGGGCCTTAGTCTTGATGGCCATCTTGCCACAAAAATATTGGTGTTGGTTGACTTTGTGGAGAACTAAACCAAACGGTCATTCTTTTATGCATTGATCTAAATCCTCCTCAGTCAATGGATCGAGGTGCATTGGGACATCAGCATTCCAGTGTGGCTGTGAATGCTGCATGTTTCATTGCAGGTTAAAATCAATTAGATAAGCCCCCCCACCCCATATGAAATGACATCCCCTTCCATTGAGAGTTCAAGCAGTTGGATTGTTAAAAGAGCTGCCTTGATCTCTCTCTCTCTCTCTGAAGACTGGCAAAACATTTTCTACTTTGACACTAGTGGATGGATTGAACAAAATCATAACATTACTATAATAGAAGGTGTTTTTGAGGCCCGTTCCGAGTCATATTTCCAAGAGGAAAGCTGGTGTACTCAAGCGCCAGGTTTCCTTGATAAAACGTGACAGAGTAGATGTCGGAGCAGATGAAAAATTCAGATTGCCTACAGTTTGCTTCTTCCTGGGTGAGATCATGATTTCGACGTGGAGCCTGTTTTCTTTTTTCTCTCCTCACCATACACTGCAGCATTGAGCTGAAATGAGGACACCGTCTTTTTCACTGCAGGACAATACGTAAAACATCTTTGTTTTTTCATTACTAAAATGTTTTCCCAAGCAATGCCAAGAACACATTTTAAAAATGTGTGAGTACGAGTAATGAGGCACGTAATACACATATTTTTTTATAATCCCTAGACATGTGGCTTTTCAGTTTAAATGATCCATTGCATATCCATTACCTGTTGTTCCTGTGGGCCTTAACAATGTGCCTCAGTAGTCATTGTTGCCAGAATGTATCATCCTTGCTCCCTTCCTAGAGGTATTCTGTCCTCTCCTACGTTGGAAAATGCTGTGTGTGCAAAAATATTAACCAGATATAATGTGTTTACAAGTGGCCTTCAATGTGTACAGACAATCATTTTACCACACTTCTGTGTCTGCCCCCTTCCTCCCGGCATTTTCAAAGGGCGCTTCATTATTTCCTCCTCCACTTTATTGATTATTTCCTCCTGCCATAACTGCCGTTCCTGTCTCCTTCCTCCATGCTTCCCTTCTTCTCTCTCTCTATGGGGTCCCATCCAGGACAAACTTCTCAAAGCTCAAACTAACAGGATCCAACACCCACATTGTATCATAAATTAGATCATGCATCAGCAGCTGAAGTCTTCATCGCTGAGCAGAACAATAGACAGACTACCAAATTAAGAGCTCACATCAGGGTAGTTTGGATAATAATAATAATAATAATAATAATAATAATAATAATAATAATAATAATAATATACTAATAAATAAAGGACTATACAGACAGACACAATATAGCTGCAAAAATAATTCACCAACAATTGGCCATCAAATTCAACCTCA
Source organism: Elgaria multicarinata webbii (assembly GCF_023053635.1). NCBI lineage: Eukaryota > Metazoa > Chordata > Lepidosauria > Squamata > Anguidae > Elgaria > Elgaria multicarinata. The sequence continues at coordinate 27,405,015 of NC_086172.1, forward strand.
TCAAACAACCTACACCATACTATACATACTCACCCGAAACAATCTTGGAAAATGCAGATGATAAAATATACTTGTACAGAACAATTCATATGGATAGGACAATACCTTGCAACCGACCAGACATAACAGTTATAGACAAAAAAAGAAAAACACGCGTACTGCATTGACATAGCGATACATAAAGACAAAAATGTAGAAAAAGAAGAGGAAAAGGGAGAAAAATATACATCGCTGGCCATGGAAGTTAAAGAACTATGGCAACAGGAAAAGGACACAGTTATCCCATTTGTCACATCTGTCAGTGGCATCCCATTAAAAAACTATACAGAAAACCTTCAGAAACTGGGCCTACCAAAATACATCCACACCAACATCCAGAAAGCAGCTATACTTAAAACATGCTCAATTGTCAGGAAACTCCTGACTCAGCAAATGACATCATGACCTGGCAAAGCCTGCCACGTCTGTCTAGAAAACCACCATGATAATAATAATAATGTAATATTTAAATGTGTCTTGTGAGTGAGGCCTATAATGGTAACAACTAGACTGAGCTCCATTTTTATTATTTTTCGAACCTCAGGGAAAATTGCTTTCTGTTTCTTTTCCACGTGCTGCTGATTCTCAGCAACATAACAAATCCGCAAATTGCTACATGAGACAAGTCACTTAGAGACAAACAAGTCATGATGGTTACAGATGCATTTGTTAGAACAGGCTTACAGGGCTCCATCAGATGAACAGATTTTCACGGGTCCCTCCCACGACGTCGTCTGCCTCCCAAGCGCCTCCTGACTCTTCTAGCCTTCTTTGTGGGACAAGAACCTCCCCCCCCCCCGAGTAAGTCCGTATTGTTTTTAAAGATGGAACTTGCCGCTACCGCCTGCTGTGTGCAGGAGAAGTGGCATGATAATGGTGCTATATAAATAAATAAATAATAATAAGACTCCCCCAGCACTTTTTTACTTCCTCTTTCCTCTTCCTGAGAGAAAAAGGAAGTATCGAGCAAAAAAAGTGGGGACAGAGAAGGGACGGTAGGCAAGCGCTGATTCCATCCCCCTCCGCCCTTGTCTCATGGAGCTAACAGTTGCCTTCCTATGCAGCAGAGGATAAAGGTGATTTTGAATCCAGAAGGGGTGTGTGAACCTTTTCACTGTCCATGCTTCTCTCCCTGAAAACCATTTCTCCCCAGCTAGTGTTTTCTCACAGGTGGGTGGGTGAAGCAGGCTGGGAAAAGAATTCAGCATCCACCGTCTGCTTTCTTCTTCTCTACTTCAACCCCCACCCCAACACACACACACACACACACACACACACACACACACACACACACACTAAAGGAATTTGGCATGAACCCCCTTAACAGGCAGACTGTACCACCGTCACATGTAGTTAGAGTCACATGTGCATGTTAGAAAGCGTACTCAGCCTGTGGGATTTCAGTGCTGAATAATCATGCTTTGATCAACTAAAGAGGTAAGCGTTGCCTTGTTTTGGTAGGTCTTCTCTATGTTTAGCAGCAGCAGAAGCAGCAGGAGAGACCTTTGTGTGCCAGGTAGTTTCAGACTCAGAGGCCAATGTCAAATCCATAAAGGCTGCAGCTGGATTTAATTTTTTGCTGGAGCCTTGCCTCAGTCTCTGATATTAATGCAAGTGTTTGGTCTAAATGACGCCATCTGAGTCTAAGGCCTCTCAGTTCTAGCTCTATTGTGCTCCTAGGCTGCAATCCTGTGCACGCTTACTTGGGAGTAAGTCCTATTTACCTTAATGATACTTACTTCTGAGGAGACCTGCCTAGGTTTACATGGTTGATGTGCAGTACACAAGATGCAGGGGGAGTCTACACCAGCCATTTATTGCAGGATTGTATCGGAGTCATCACTTACGGGGCACATGTCGTTCACATGATCTTGGCTCCACATCTCAGTTTTCCTGGAATATCCCTGACTGCTTTTGTCACAGTTTTTCGGGCTCTCTTGCATCCATTCCGGCGAATATTTGCAGTGTGCCCCCCAGTTTGCGAGGTTGTTGCTGTTTGTCACAAATTACGGGCTCTGCGAACAGCAAATCAGTTGTGAGAGGCATGTGCTTGGGTATTGGAGGTGTGCGGGAGTGGACCTGTCTGCCATTTCTGCCACATGTTTTGGATGGGTATTGGCGTGTTATACTACCGTTTGTGTTTTTTAAAATACGAACATATCTCTGAGCAGGAGCACATATTCGTCGGAGTTCCTAACCCCCCATGTGTTGCTGCACATCTGTGCTCATGCGCATCCCTCACGAGTCATTACAAAATCCACTGTGCCCTGTAGCCATCTGCCTAGCCCCACCCACTTGTACCGATACACATCTAGAAGTGCTGTAATGGGGCACACATGCTCCCATAATGACACTCCTGTACTTGCGTGAAAGATCAGTCGCGTGTGCCCCGTGAGTGGCAATCATGGAAGCGGGGAGGATTCGGAAGCACCCCTCTTCCCTATATAGCAGAGGGCTGCAGGTGTAGATTAGCCCATAGTGATGGCTACCAACTTGGATGGTTTTAAAAGATTAGACACATTCATGGCAGGACAAAGCTATCAATGGCTATTAGTTTTGATGGCTATATACAGGCCCTTTCTACACCTAAGGATTATCCCAGGAAAATGGAGGGATCATCCCTGCCTGCTCCTAGGATCCCCTGTGTCATTTTCATGCACAGGGATGATCCCAGGACGATCCCGGAAAAAAAGGCAGGTGTAGAAAAGGCCACAATCTCCAGAATCAGTGGCGGCACACCTGTTTATACCAGTTGCTGTGGAACAACAGCAGGAAAGGGCCACTGCCCTCGTGTCCTTCTTGTCGGCTTCCCGTACACATCTCATTGACCACTGTGGGAAACCAGATGTTGGCTAGATAGACCTTTTGTCTAATTCAGCAAGGTTCTTCTTGTGTTTTCAGCATCGGGTAGACCTATGATTTAGAACATTGGAGTCCAACTGCTGTTGATGCATCTTCAAATCTTATCTCAGTGGTGAGCTCAGTTGGTGGCCTCTTGGGTAGTTGTGATGGGCTCGATCCAGGAATGACCATGTACAAAAGCGAAAAAGGACCTAAAGGAGTAGTCCGGTTGGTCCATGCAAACTTGTGCTATAATAAATTTGTTAGTCTTTAAGGTGCTACGAGACACAGTGGTTTTTGCTGCAGCAGACTAACACAGCTATGATTTATTTACTTTGTTAAAAAAAAGAAATATCCTGCATTTTTAGCAAAAAATACCACTCGAGATCTGGCAGCATGTACAAAGGGATACTGTCCACTATTTGTAGTGTGTGCAGTTCTTTGGTATAGATACACATTTGCCACTGAATTAAGATGAAACTAATTAGAGATCCACTGTGATGTAGTGGTTAGAGTATTGGACTGGGACTTGGGAGACCCGGGTTAAGGTCCCAACTCAGCTGTGACTTTGGGCCAGTCACTGACTCTCAGCCTAGCCTACCTCACAGCCTTGTTGAGAAGATAAAATGGAGAGGAGGAGGCCCTGTAAGCCGCGTTGGGTCCCTTGCAAGAGGAAAAAAAGATGGGATATAAATGTAATAATGTAATGCAGTAGTTTTGGAAGATAGATTGTCTATCTGCAGGCTATAATTCAGTGCACATGTAGGCTCCTTAAATCCCACTGATGACAATGGTCTGCAGGCACTGAAAACAAAGCTGTGCAAGAAATTATGGTTTACCCAAAATTACCCATGGGGTTTAATGACTGAGCAGGGATTTGTTTCTGCATGCAGTTTTTTGCATATAGAAGGTGGACAGAAGTTTTGTTTGCATTCACCACGTGGAGGAGGATCTCATTTGTGGTTGGGCATTGAACATGTTCCATGTTTAAAGGATTGCTGGATCAGGTTGTAAATCTCTGCCTCATTTTCTCATTGCTAAAGGGGTATGTTCTGCAGGCCATCCAGATTCTCTAGAGGTCTATTCTCTTGGCTAAATGGAGTTATTTATTTCATTGTCTGTATACATTTGACAACATGCTCCTTACATATTAGGTCAACATTTTGGCATGAGTTTCGCTACAACCATAAGCAATAAACACCTTGGGGCTTGCTATTTTGCACTGGGCAGCTTACTACTTTTTAGCTTCAGTTCTTTCTCTATGAAACCAAACTAATTGCAGTGGACACCACAGCAAGGCTGTGGAACAGGGGAAAGCGGCCACCTGCCCTGTATATTAGAGACTGGATGATAAATGCAATGCTGCATTTGCCCCCCCCCCCGATTCTGGACATGTCCGGGCAAAACTGGACATATGGTCACCCTATGCAGGATAGCTATGCGATAATTGCAGTTTAAGTCCAGTTATGCTGCCAGGCTGCATATCAGTTGCATCCCATAAGACATTTTTATTTATTTATTATTTATTTATTGCTGAAATCCATACTTGTAAAAGTTAGGGGTGTCATAGTTCAATTTATTAACAAATCTGGAAATGCATTATTTTCAGAATCTCAGAGCACTTGATAGAACCTACTGAAAAACCCAAAGCACGAAACCTGTGGTTCTGTAAACATGGTGTTCCTGCCCCTGTTTTCAAGCATAATTCCTTGGCCTTCAAACTGTTCCACTCATGTTCCTCGGCTTTCCTGCCTTATATTACTCTGTGCGAAATATATTAGTGGAGGTTTGAAAGTAATAACAATAAAAGGGAGATAAGGCTGAGAAAATATGAGGGAACATATTAAGAAATTGACCGGTTTCTCTTTGATATTTAATAAACAGAGAGTCCTCGCAACAGTAGAATCCATTCAGCTAATTGGTTATTGGCTTTCCCAAGTGAATATATCCACCTTAGTCCTACCATGTTCAGGAGACCATAGGCTTTGGTGATGAATGAAAATCCTTAATTGATTTTACATTTTTACCTCAAGAAGGCTTTTCAGACTTTTCCTCTTCTGCTCTGTCCTGCTTTAGACTTCTCCTGACTACGGCACAGGGCTGTTCAGATATAAAACTATGTTAATGGGACTCGGTATATGGGAATTCTACCCATTAGTAAAATGCAAAATGAAATCATATTGATGAAGCATACTTTATCTTCCCAGGTATAGTTGTAACAAAAACTTTAGCTCTACACAAATCAAAAGCTGTTTCTCACATAGATAGATATAATGTAACTGCTAGGTTGTTTTAGGGTTTGTTTCTTGGAAGGAGAGCAGGCCAAGGGTGGACAGATCAGACTATTTCAGGTTTGTGTCAGTTTTTCATTTGTTCATTTGTAAGTCAATTCTGCCACCATTTCCTCATCAAGCGATGATATTTATGGATGTAATTTCCCCCACAAAATACACATTTTTGTATGCATTTTACCCCCAAATATGCATTTTTGTACACATTTTATCTAAAAGCACATTTCTGCATGCATTTTAGTCTAAGATACAATTTTTTATTTGCCTGTTGGTACTTTTTTTTTGAGTTGAGAACTGTATCCCAACATTCGGCAAAATGCGAAAACCAAAGGGTAACTGTGTTCCAATCCACGAATGGGGGTTGGTTTGCTTAGAAATAACAGATCAAACAAAATTCCTGGGTATCTCTAGGGCATACTACAAAGGGAAAGGTCTATAGTTCAGTAGGAAGCGCACATGCTTCATGTGTAAATGGTCCAAGGTTCATCCCTGGCATCCTGGTAGGGCTAGGAGACTGTCTGAAACCCTGGAAAGCCACTGCCAGTCTCATCATCATCATCATCATCATCATCATCATCATCATCATCATCATCATCACATTTGTATACCACCCCATAGCCAAAGTTCTCTGGGTGGTTTACCATAGACAATAAGCTAGATAGACCAATGTCTGCTTAATACAAGGCATCTTCATTTGATAGAAGGAATGTTAGGTCAATGAAGGTTCAATCTCAGGTTCAATCTCTGGCAAATCCAGGTAGGGCTGGAAAAACTCCTGCCTGGAACCTTGCTGAGTTCCTCCCTGCCATTGCAGACAATATTGAGCTACAGTAGATCCTGCAGCCAGACTCCACCCCCTTTCCACCAACCATTGATTCATGGCTTTGGTACAGTCCACCCACCTTCTAAATGGTTGAAATGCCTCTCCTTAGTTATTGGTAAGAGCTTTACACGATAACATGCTGATGTTTGAGTTTTTGGCCCCACTCTCCACCACTGCGGCCCCCAAGAGCTACTCCAAATTTGGCCCTGGGGCCTGAGCTGAAAGAGATTCAGCACCCCTGGAGTTGATAGTTTGACCTGGTATAAGGCAGCTTCTTAGCTGAAGAATGCTGGGTGTTATAGGACTTTTGTTTGTCTAAACATGCAGAGGATTGAGTCCTAAATTCCAAAATGTCTTTTTTCACTCCTTTTTGATAGATCCCTACCATTCTCCTCCTCCTCTTCCTTTCCTCTGCAACTTCCTCTCCTCTTCTTCCCCTTGAGCAACCCTGTAGTCATCAGAGCCAGATTACAGAAATACTTGAGGGAAAACTTCCAAATACATACAAATGTCTGCAATTATTAGGATGTAACCTCCCCCCCCCTCCCCCGGCTCCATCTGACTTCCATTAAGAATAAAATAAAGCATTTCATAGCTGCAGTAAGCCTGTTGGCTCCCTAACTGACTCAACTATAAGGTAGACCCGAGGTAAAGGAAGACTGGGGTCCTATTCATTTAAAGTGAGCAGAAGAGGCAAGTTTGGGGGTTCAAAACTTTTTATCCTCCCGTAGCACTATGCTGTGACAAACGTGTTGCCTGCTTATATGTCCCCAACTCTTAAAGTTACAGGAGCTTTGTTTTCTATCACATCCTCTCACTCTAATCCAATGTTTTGATCATGGTTAGGCCTATGGGGATGTAGATACTTTCCATTTTTCTAGTCTCGAGTCTGAGCCTTTAGAACAGGCCTTATAAAATCTAACGCAAGACGGTTATTGTTGACTAGAGAACTGACTAGAACTTAGATCTTAGTTCTTTCACCACAGTAGCATCCTCCCTGTGGCATTGGTCTGGCTCGCTGAACTCAACTCAAGTTTTAAAACCTCCTGGTGAAGTTAATGATGGACTGTTTAAACACAGCAGTCCTTGCAAGACTTGGAAGTGAGGAAAGATATGCAAAAGTTATTTGTGGCCCATCCATCTGGAAACCTGGGCTCCTCCCTCATAAGTAGTGAGTCACTTCCCACTCTCTTAAAAATGTTCCTTTTCCACTTAGCTTATGATTAACTGATACCTCACCCACAACAAAGTAGTTTCTGAGGCAATATGTTCCATGGATAAATAAAATGTATTGCATTGTAAAAGCATAGATTAACAATTAAGGGGAAGAAATGGAGACTCAAAGTGTAACATCCCTACACTGACCCCCACCTCCCCTCCTCCAAATCGGGACATTCTTAGTTCTCGAGTATCAATAGTTTGTTTGCATTGGATTTTATGAGATACATGAATACCAAATGGTATTGAATTAAGATGAGTAGCTCGCAGAGAAAGGAAGAATGGAACATGAGACCATAATTTAGCCAATGAGCCTTGAGCAATAAATGAAACGCTTAATTCACTTTAACTGGGCATTTTTTACCTCAGTAAATTCCACCCCCACCCTCCACTGACTTTTTCTCTTCTGCTTTTGAGTTCTACTGATGAATGTTCAGTGCTGTTCAAATAAAAGGGTTTGTTAATGAGACACTGTATATGGGAACTCCACCCTCTATAAAATGGCAAAAAGAGATCAACAAGATGGAGCAGATTCCATATTACCCACAAAAAGAACTCAGGTAGCAAATTTAAGTTCTACTCAAGTGTGGATATACATACATTTTCAATTTTACTCAATGTGAGTGGTGTTCTTCTATCTTCACCCAGAATACAACATTATTGCTATTGTTTTGTGGGTTACAATACACATATTTTGCTTTGTTTTCTTAACTCCTTCCAGTAGGTCCTTGCCATTCCCTTCTTCCTTTTCTCTGCGACTTCCTTCACTGTCTCCCTGAAGAGAACCAGCCTACAGAAATTCTTGAGGTAAAACCTCTACAGAAAAAAAGGAACTGCAATTACCCGTATGCAATGTTACATCCAACTTCCTTTAAGGATGAAATGGTTTGACCTCTGAAAAATCCACCTATGGCATCCTCTCATATTAATGCACATCCTCCCATATTAAGCTCTTGAGCAACCTGTATTTATTTCAATGGAGATTGCTGAGGAGAATGTTTGGGTAGATTGTGCTGCATGGGTCTGTGGTGTAACCCTCTGGAGCGTAACCCACTGCGGGTGCAGCCTTTTGGGGCCTTGGCGGGAGCCAGACGGAACTAAGGGTTTAAGCTTTCAGGAGGCCCTGAAGAAGTTGGGAGAGAGGCAGAGGAGATTCCGGGGAGAACTGAAGGAGCGAGAGAACATGTAAGGGTTCTACCCTTAAATGGGGAGGGGGTGAAATAATTTAAATAAAATAAAATAAATAAAATAAGGACAGAGACTGAGGAGAGTACAGAGAGGAAGGAAGGAAGTGAGAAGGAACTGGAGAGCAGCAGCCATGTTCTCTCTCATACAATAGTATTTATTCAGCAACAGCTCCTCTGCCATGCTGTGTGACAGAGCCTGAGGCCTACACCTGCATCCCAAGACTGTGTCTGAGAGATTTTGAACACTCACCTGTGTCTAACTCAGTTATTGGACTCCAACATCTCTTATTGTGTGGCTTAGAGACTAGTAAAACACAATACATTTAACAAAAAATCTTCAACCAGATTAAATGTGATCTTTAGCCTATGAAGAAATTGCTAGACTGAAGTAGGAATGCTATCAGAGAAAAGGAAAGAAGTATCCACCCCCTGTTTAATTATTTTCCTCATTCTCTGACTTCTTATATGCTAATTTGTCTCAAACTATAATAAAACTTGAAATCCTCATTATCTCCTTATTCACTTGCCAGAACAAGGAGGATCCAGGAATTTGTCTGGTATTCCAGCAGACTTAGGCCATTGCTAGACCAGGCTATATCCCGGGGTGATACCCAGGATCGACCCTGTGCATCCAGATGGTGCACAGGGGATCCCGGGCTCAGGCAGGGATCAACCCTCCCTGGCCCTGGGATATAGCCTACCCCTTCAAACTGGCTTTTTCTCTGCTGTCTCAGGTTGAGCCTGAGACCGTGAGCGTGTGGCCCATTTTCGTGGCTTTCCTCGGCTCCATGCGATTACTCGTGCGGAGCAGGGAGCCATGCACGGGGCACACTACTCCTCAGGAGCGCTGCGCCCATTGGGGCTGAGGGGGGAAGTGGGGAAACCTATTGGGTTTTTTTTAAAAAAAAACCCTTACCTTGGTGCCCGAGCGTTCGTGCGCATCGTCCCCTTTAAAAGTTAAAAAAAATGGTGGGCATGATGGCTCTCTTCTTGAGTTGCCTTGCCTTGCCTTACGTGTAAACAAGGGCGGGATCTCATGTTATTGACAACACGAGATCACCCCTCCTCCATCCTGGGATATCCTGTAGGTCTAGCAAAGGCCTATGTCTTCCGTTCTGCTCTGGAAAAACTTCTGGAGCTGTGCCCTTTCGCTGCTGCCAGCTATCTCCCCCTACCCCTCATCCATCCCAGTACTGTTTGAACCGAATTCCTTTAGCTTCCTCTACACCAAGGGGTTGCTGGCAGGGGAAGTAGATTACAGCTGTCTTTAACAGCACCCCAAATCAGCTGCCTGAGGTAGCCACTTCACCTGGCCTCAGTTGGTAAAACTACCTCTGAATGTAAATTGTCCAGCGAGCTTTGGCTATGGCGCGGTATATATATGTAAATAATAATAATAATAATAATAATAATAATAATAATAATAATAATAATAATATGAAACATGGATGTGAGAGATGATCCCTTACATAAGAGTACAAAAATATACAGCCAAGAGAAAATGTGTTCCAGAGGAGCTGTGTGCATGTCTACATGTTAAACTGCTTGCCACTGGCCTCCTCTCCCGTTGCTTTTTGAAAAAAAGATCACCGATCTTACCAGTCACTTAAAAGGTACTTGACCTCTGAGTGGATTGCGTTCTCTTGTCATTGGTTCTGCTATAAATCCATATTATAGTCCTGCGGAAAGACAACAGAGAAACTGAAAGCAGTTCTGTTTTGGCCTCAGATATCACAATGTCTAGGAAACGGTTTATATCTCATAATACGGGCAGAAATGTCACACGAGGTCAAGGAGGTGAAATGTAGCCTGTAATGTATCCGATCGCTCGGTTTCAATCAGTACACAGCCAAGTCTTTTTTCATTAGTGATTCTAGCAACAAGGGGATACGTTGCAATGCTGGGGTTTAAACAGGAGTTGTGATGGAATCTGTGGGGTCTTTGACCCCAATTATCAAGTTTGACAACTGGGTTGCCTGGCTGCAGTGGGCTAATATGACATACGTGATGGCTCAAATATCCCTTCGGCTGGCATTACAGTGGGAATTAATTCTCCCTCTCTTTTAAAAGTAAGGAGTCCTCTGGATAAGAATCCTTTTTTAAAGGTGACCACATTACACCAGTTTTAAAATCTCTTCACTGGCTGCCGATTAGTTTCCAGGCGAAGTATAAAGTGTTGGTTATTACCTCTAAAGCCCTACATGGTTTGGGTCCAGGCCACCTGCGGGATCACCTTCTCCCGTACAATCCGCCCCGCACACTCAGGTCCTCTGGGAAGAATCTATTTCAGCTAGCAAAAACTAGATTAACAACTGTTACCCAGAGGACCTTTTCTTCTGCTGCCCCCAGATTGTGGAATGGCCTGCCGGAGGAGATTCGTCAACTTGACAGTCTTTTAGAGTTTAAAAAAGCAATAAAGACTGATCTATTCTGGCAGGCCTATCCAGTGAAATTTTAGAAAGTTTTAAGGATGTTTTAAAGATGTTTTAATCATGTGTGGTATGTTTTTAATCACTTTTTAACGTGTATTTTATACCAAGTTTTTATACTGTTTGTTTTATACTTTGAATGGTTTTAGTTTTTGTGAACCGCCCAGGCAGTATAAAAACAAATAAAATAAATAAAATAAATAAATAAAATAATAAACCCTAGTGAGCTACTGATGGTCAGTGCGGACAATACTCTGCTAGATAGACCAATGAAATGACTGGTAATACGCCACCTTTCTACAGCTTCAGACTGAACATTTGAAACATCTGAATCTAGCTTGAACAACCCGCAAACATATACTAGTTTAGAAGGATCCCATTCCTAAGAACGATCAGATCACCAGGGAGTTAATACCTGTCACATATTAAAGGAAACACGTTGTCGCACAGGGATTAGTGGTACGTTATGTTATTTGAGATGGCAGGTTCTTGAATAAGTTTGTATATATAATGGGCGAGTTGGCCGGGCTCCTTTGGAATTTTCAGTGATGGTACATCATGATTTTATTTATTTATTTATTTATTTATTTATTTATTACATTTCTATACCACCCAATAGCTGGAGCTCTCTGGGCGGTTCACAAAAATTAAAACCATTCATAATATAAAACAACAGTATAAAACCATAATATAAAATACAATAAAAAAGCTCAACCAGATAAAAACAGCAGCAATGCAAAATTACAAATTTAAAACACCATGTTAAAATGTATTTATAGATTGTTTATTTATTTATAGATTGTTTATTTATTCACATGATCATATGCATCATGTGAATTAAATGTATATATCACAATCTTAAAGATGTTTTAATCATGTATGGTATGTTTTTAATCACTTTTTAATGTGTATTTTATATCCTGTTTTTATACTGTTTGTTTTATACTTTGAATGTTTTTAATTTTTGTGAACCGCCCAGGGAGCTTCAGCTGTTGGGCAGTATAAAAATGCAAATAATAATAATAATAATAATAATAATAATAATAATAGTCACCTTGCATATTATTATTGTGTACTTTAATTTTTGCAGTCTTCTGATTCTTCCCCGCCACCACTTTTCAGTATATGTTGTTATTGAAAGTGTTGCCGTATTGAGATCAGTGTGACCCTATCTTGGCAAACAGGGATTGAATTATCCCTGCAATGTATTTTCATGTAATTAGCCTTAAAGGTAGCTTATGAGCTGTCTAAAGCACAATCCTGTGTGCTTCAGATATCTCATAATCCTCCAGGTGAAACTTGAAACCATAACATCACCTGCACAACCATCATTATGCATAACCGCTCTTATTCCATCTCGGACGGGTGATCATGCAGACACCATGATCGTCAGTTTCCCTCTCTCTCTTTCTTCACTGTCCCTAATCTACTTTTTGTGCCATCAGAGGAAGAGATCCAGAGCTCTTGAAAACCTGCCCTTTTTTTGGTAAACTTTTGGTTGGCCTAATATAAATATTCCACTAATAACGTGTTTTGGAATCCTACGCATGTTTACTTGCAAGTCAGTTCTTCTGTGTGATACGGGGCTTACTCCCAGGTTGGTGGGAATAGGATTGTAACATTAGTCCCAAATCACACACTATTTGCAAATAGGGGTAATGGTATCCCCATGGCCCTCTTAGAACAGGAAACCCCACTTAGGGTGCAATGCTATTGGGGTTCTCATTGGCCCTTCAGAGGCTGACGGGGATCCTATGCAGAGTGGGAGGAGCACAGAGGCGATTTTCACCTCGGCACTCCTTCCGTTCTGTATTTCAGCTAGAGGGGCATTTTTGCCCCTCTAGCTGAAACATTCAGAAGTGGGAGGGAAGGAGGCTGAGGAAGGCTGGGGACAGCTCATATCCCCTCACAGGAATATCTCTTTTTGTTCTCTCCGAGGTTGCTTTTGTGGCCTTGGAGAGGCGGCAGACACAGTTCTTTCTGTGCTGGCTGCAAGGGGCAGGGGAGGGTGAGGCTGTGGAAGTGGGCAGCTTGGATCCTGCACTGTCTCCGACCTTGGATCCAGGAATCCAGAGAATCCTATGTCCCTACAAATGGCTTCCTTCGCCACAAGGTTTGAGCCTCAAGGCTGCATTCTTGTGCATGTGAACCTTGGAGGAACCCCTATTAAGCCCAATGAGGTCTCCTCTGGAGTCAACATGTGTGAGATTCATTTGCACTACATCTTGTAAAAATAAATTAAAAAATGGACATAAATTCATGCAGCAATTCTGAGGCTGCTCATATAGCACTCATTAACTCTTTGCTCTTCTCAGAACTATCTTTGAAAGAAAGAGGATAATGCTGCTTGTATTTATTTCTCCTCCAAAATGTTAGTTTTGGATTGTTTTGCTTGTGCATAATAATGTATACGTATATAATTACGAGATATTTTTAAAAGTTGAATTTCATAGTGAGATTTTTTTAAACAACAACAACCACCCTCTCTGCCTTGAATTTTAAATTATTAGCTGACAGCTGTGAAATCAGGAAGATAAAACCTAGACTTAAGTCAGAGAAATCTGGGTTTAAGTCACATTTATCTAAAATGACCAAAGGATTGAAAAATGAACCTGACTTCATATTGGGAAGGGGGGCAGAATCGAATGCTTAAATACTTTCCAGATGTGCTGTCCATTAAGTGCAATAAGAAGATACTTAACAATATGCAGGAACTTTTGGGTTCAGCTTGAATGGGTTGTGCTTCCTGGGAGGAGCCAGGAAGTAGCTGAGGGCAACACCCACAAACCCAGGGCTGTTCCCCCCTCCCCATTCTGAGCCACCACCTGGTTCTCCCTCTGCACATCAGACTACCTGCCTTCAGGTTGGCAGAAGGCAGGTAGTCTGATTCTAGTACTGTTTTTAATTAATATATTGGGGGAGTGCAGGGAGAACAAACACCAGTGCTGGCTCCAACTTTTTGAAGGCCGTTGGGCAAGACACCCTTAATGCCCCCCCTCCCTCAGTGAGTCTCCCTTTTTACCACCATTGTCACTGGGCATGTCTACACCTCCTGGCGATTCGGGAGGGAGGGGGGAGGATCTCGCGATGTACTGATCACGAGACCTCCCCCTGCGTTCACACGGGGCACGCAACGTCCAGGGAGGAAGGATGATGTCATGCCCGCCATTTTTATTTTTTAAAAAATACAGGACCTGGAGCACACCTGTGTTCCAGTGCAAAAGTAAGTTTTTTTACAAAAAGTCCTGACCCCACTCCCCCGCGATGGCCCTGGACTCTCCCGAGCCCAGCTCTTTCCCTCCGATGTCCCCCGCTACTCGCGGGGAAGAGGGAAGAAGCTGGGACAGCCGGCTACACCACCTGTGGTCCTCTGGATTGTCCTGGGACCATGGGAAAAAGTGAGAAAAAAGGGTCTGGCAGTAGGGTCTGGTTCGCTTGGCACCTACAGTGTACTCCTTTTGTCGCCAGCTGAAGACCTTTTGATTTTCTCAGTATTTTAACACTTAATTTAACTTGCATTTAAACTTTGCTGTTTTAATTCCATATTTTAACCCATATCAATTTTAGCTGTGTGGTTTTAATCCTGGTTGTGCTTTTTCTATTGTATTTTGTATTTGTGTTTTTAAATTGTTGGTTGTTTTTATGCTCTGCATGGTTTTAATTTTTGTGAACCACCCAGAGAGCTTCGGCTATTGGGCGGTATAAAAATGTAATAAATAAATAAATAAACAAATATACCAAGGAAATGGAGAGATCATCCCTCCCTGCTCCCGGGATCCCCTGTGCGTCATATGGATGCACAGGGACAATCCCGGGACAATCCCCGGGATATTGCCTGGAGTAGACATGCCCACTGTTGCTCTTCTTTCTCATCATTGCTCCCACTTGCTTGCTTGACAGGCAGAGACCCAATGAGCAAGTAACAATGGCATCTGCTCCTCCTCCTTCTCACCGGCCCTGTTGTCATGGCCAGGGGCAGGTGAACAAGGAGGTTGCCATGCTGGAGGGGAGGAGAAACTGCAGGGGACGTTTGTCAGTGGGACCCTCCTAGGGTGTGAGCCCACCGCAGATGCCCAACCGTGCCTGCCCTTGGTGCCAGCCCTGACAAGCATGAAAGCTCTGTCCGTTGTCATCTTCCACTTCTGACACCGGCAGTCTTCTCAATAGAGAGGCTGAAGAAATTCGAGATGGACTAAAATGAGTTTGGATTTCTAAGGATCTGACCTGCAGAATCCACTGTGGACTGGCCTCCCCAGGCTGCACAGAGTCTGTGGGCTTTCAGATTTTTTAATTTTTTAACAAATTTGTGTACTTTCCTGAAATTTACGCGAATTTATTTGCAAGAAAAGACACACGTTTCTCCTGAGAAATATGCCATGCTAAAAAATCATTCACGGGGAAATGTTGAATGGAATGGGGGAGAATATTAATATATACTAAATGTTATATATTACATAAATCATGTAAATTGCTTCAAACTTAATTACGGAATCATTTATGTATTTTTCCGCATAATGGAAAAAAATCGAATCTGCCTGTGAACGGACACTGGAATGAATGATAACGCACAATCCACAAAACACATATGGGATGGATTTCACAAAATCTGCACATCCCTGCTTCTCAACTTATGTAGGCCTGTCATTTAGAGCACTGAAAAATCAGGACTGTACATTGCACAGGAAGCGTGCGCCAATAGAGAACATTCCCCACTTCAGATGTTATCCCTCCAAGACAGAACTAAAAGACAGAACTAGACGAGAGCAGAACAGGGCTGCCATGTTCATCCTATCTCCCTTTAGCCCACCTTGAAGCTACAGGCTACCTCCAGCATACCTGTCTGCCCAAGGGCCTAAGAATCTAACAGTCATGAAGTCAAATCAGAGTGCAGGGAACGTTCCCTGCCCTCACTCTGAATGGGCAAACATATATATTTTTTGCACACCCTTCCCTCATGGAAGTTTGGGGAGGCTGCAAAATTTCCTTCCCATCCCCACTCTCGATTTCAGCTCTGTTGTAGATCAGACCCCATAATCCCTCACAAAAGTTTTTTTTTTAAATTTAAATGAGTAGTGCATTTCACACCTTTGTATTCATCAATAAACCTTCTTTCTTGCAGTCTCTACCATCTAGTATTGCCCCACTTTTTAAATCCACACAAACAGGTAATTGCTTGATGCTGTAGTCATTTGTGAACCGCCCAGGGAGCTTCGGCTATTGGGCGGTAGGAAAATGCAATAAATAGATAAAAATAAATAAACTAAGTGATGATTGGTGTCACTTGCCCCTTTGATGCCCTAGAACAGTGGTTCTCAACCTGGGGCACTCCAGATGTGTTGGACTGCATCTCCCAGAATGCCCCAGCCAGCTGGCTGGGGCATTCTGGGAGTTGTAGTCCAACACATCTGGAGCGCCCCAGGTTGAGAAAGGCTGCCCTAGAACATGGATGGGCAATGTGATGCCCATAGGCACCAATGTGTCCCCAGACATTTTTCCTGATGCTCACCAAGGGGCCTTTCCTCTCCCACTATATTTATTTATTTATTTATTACATTTTTATACTGCCCATCAGCTGAAGCTTTCTGGGCACTGCACAGTTAAAAACCATGAAATACAAGTATAAATTTTAAACGTTAAAAAGTTTAAAAGACAATATAAAACCAACTACATTAAAGACCAGGGAAAGCCTATGTAAAAAGCTATGTCTTCAGGAGATGATTGAAAGACATGTTTTCCGCCTCCTGACCCGCATGAGGGAGGGTCCTCCAAAAAGAAAGACAGATAGAAAGAAAAAGGAATTGGTGCATTTTCTTACCAGCCGATCAGATTGTTGTGAAATATGGTTCCCTTGGTGCTGAAAACTGTGGGTTCAAAGGAGTTGTTTAGTATGTGGAGGATCAGACCCCACCTCAGTTTTGGACTCAGTCTTTTGGGCAAGTTCCTTGTCCTTTGCCATGTCTCCGATGGCAGCCATTTTGTGGTAGTGATCATGACAGTTTCCCTAATTGTCAAATGTGTCCACAGCCCAAAGAAATTGCCTATTCCTGCCCTAGAAAATGAAAAACTCCATCTTAGGAAGAAAACGTCTCCTTCCTGAACCCGGCGCCCTAAATAGTCATACTTAGGCTCTGTAAGAAAGAATGGTGTGATACATTTAGGTGGAAAGAAAACTTTTCCAGCCTAGGAACAATGAACTAGTATGGGAACTGAAAACTTAAAGGTGAATGGCCTCTTTTTGGTATTGTGTTTTAATTCTTTCAGCAAAGTTTGTTCAGAAACTGAAATGTGTGAGCTGATTAAGGAAAAAAGAGACGTATTAAGATTGTAATAACCCTGCAATAAAAAGGCTATAAAAAGACAGAGGTACTTGACCAAATTTCCAGTATTTTTTAGTACTCTCTTGAAATAGAGGTAGACCCGCCCAGACGTCTTCCTTCTAAATACTGAGTGCTGCATCTGTTTTTAAACCCAAAATAATACCTTTTGATTGGAAAGATTTCAGTAACATTATTTGTGCATTTTATTGAGGCAGAGGTTGCAATTATTAGCGTCACTAGGAATTTGGGACACTTAAACACAGTCTTTAGTTCGCTTCAGAGCAAACCACATCCCTGGGCAATTATTGTTCTATCTAAATACCTTCAAACCCGAGCCCTGAATCGGCATAGAGATTTGTTGCTGGTGGTCTCTTTGTAAAATCAGCTTTTACAATCTGAATGTGGGGTAAATGAATCCAGAAAAGCCTGGGGATAGTGGGGCAAATGTACTTGAAAATGGGTCTATATTTAAAAATAAAGTTAGCTTCTAAGTAACAACTCTAGTCCTGAGTGAAAGCTTTCGAGGTGTCATGGGAGTTTGTCTGAGCTGGGTCAGAAATGAACCCCCAACCTGGAGATGCCCGCAATGGAACCTGGGAGTTCTACCTGCAAAGCAGGTGCTCTACCACAGTGCCATGGCCCTTCCCACAGGCACCATCAGGTGCCTCCTCCTCCTCACCGTGATGCCACGTCTGCTTCTTCCATCTGTGTTGGTGGCATTGCCTCTTCTTTCTCCTTTCTTTGCCCACCCACATGTCAGCTGGTGGTGGACTTTCATAGAATGGAAGGCAGAAGGATGAAAGGGGAACCAGGCCACCCTGGGCAGTGTGATAATGGGGGCAGGGGAATGGCTTGAGCAGAGAGGGCCAAATCTGGAGCCAGCATTGCTGTTTGCCATGATAGCTAAAGGAAGCCTTCATATTCAGAACCAGGATGTCTGCTGTGAGTGGCTGATATGGAAGAAGATCCACAAGTTACATAGGGTGGGTGGCCATCACCATCCCACTTTACTTGTGAGCTTCCTTAAGTTAGGGTGACCATATGAAAAGGAGGACAGGGCTCCTGTATCTTTAACAGTTGCATAGAAAAGTGAATTTCAGCAGGTGTCATTTGTGAAATTCCCTCTTTATCACCACTGTTAAAGGTGCAGGAGCTATACTAGAGTGACCAGATTTAAAAGAGGGCAGGGCTCCTGCAGCTTTAACTGTTAGGAAGAGGAAATTTCACCAGGTTCTCCATATATACAAATGACGCCTGCTGAACTTCCCTTTTCTATGCAACTGTTAAAGATACAGGAGCCCTGCCCTCCTTTTCATATGGTCACCCTACCTTAAGCTCACCTCGACGTTACTGTGGAAAGCAGAACAGTGGGTTCTATGGGTCTGTGATCTCATTCAGCAAGGGAATTCTTACGTTACGTCTCTGTTGAGCCATTCCGTTTTGTAAATGAAAATCTTTCGGTCCACATGCACCAATCAGAAGAGAAGCCACATCCAGCTCTAGGTGCTTTTATAGTGATCTCAGTTCATCTAAAATTAGTTATGTTTTAGTCATGATTAATTTTGTCATGATTGACATGTCCCATCGACTTCAATGGGACCTAATGTAAGGGTGACTGATCTTAGTTGGGTCAGGGCCAATGTGTCTAGCTCTACTGTAACTGCTGTTTAAGCATTTTAATCAGGTGAAGGGGGAAAAACATCGAAATACAATCCTCCTGTTGTATATCTCTGTTTAACTGGTTTCTTGTTTACTAGTTTGGTTTAATGAGTGTCAACCTAAATTTGGGAGCCTGGTACTGGGCTCTATACCTCTCCACCATCCCTGCTTTCTTTTAAAAAGGTGGATCTTCTTGTTTTACTAATACAGGGGACTTAAAACACAATAGGTCAGCTTCCCTACACCCAGCAGATGCCACACCCATACATTTTCACTAAAAGAGGCCAATCCATTCTGAATGGGTCACCCAACAATGTCAATACCACATTGGTTTGATATTCAGTTTGAAAAGAAATAGGAAGTCTGGCGTTGGGAAATTAGCTGTTCTAAAATGAACAAAAGCCTGAATCTAATTGCAAATGGTATTTATTTACTTATTCGCTTTCAGTCGAAACTCCTGGGGGGCGAACACCAAAATGATTAAATGTTACAAATAAAACCAAAGACAAAGAGCAGTGAAAAAGACACCATACATTTCAACAGAACAGGTCAAATGGGCCCTATAGCCAGTGTACAAGTGTATTTTTGTCTGTAAATCACTGAAGGGCATTAGTCGTTCAGCCTACCCTAAAAGAGATAGGTTAAAGAAGAGGGCCTAACTTCATGGAAAAGCCACATTCTTTCTTGTCGACATGGACGCCTGTGTGAGCCCCCATTTATGAGCTGTGCCTTTTGGGGAAAGGCCATGGAGAGGCCCCTTTCCAGGGCAGCTTCCGGTGAAGGCCTGGTGTGCTTGTGTACCCCATTGCAAGGCAGCCCTGGCCTGGTGACGTTGCCTGTCACTTAAGGGCAGCTATTCCTAGGGACGCACCACAGCCGCTGCCCTCCTGCCTCTCTGCACAGAACACCCTGTGGCTGCGGTGCTGCGAACCGCAGGTGCTTCACAGGCTGCCGAGCCTGGAGCTAGCCTGCAGTTATGCTGTCAGAGTCATCGAGGCCTAATGCCTTATGACAACTGTCTACCTGTAATGTGATAATGGGCTGAGAAAGCTCTGCAAAATTGATAGGCTCTTTCTCGCAGATGGAAAACTTTCTCGTGTAGCCAATATACAACCCTGCAGGATGCCCGTCTCCTCTATTCACCCTTTTTGCAAGTGAGAAGTTGCGCTTTTGAGGTGAACAAGTGGAACCTGCAGCAAAATATTGCAGCACAGAGTATGCCTGTTTAGGGCTTCAGCCACCCATCCATGTCCTCTTTTATTCCCCCCCCCCGCTTCCCCCCTCCCACAATTAGCCAGCGTTAAATGCCCACTGTCCATGCTCAGTCTTCATCAGTCTGTTTTGGGTGTTCCCCTGCACCTTAGGTTCCCCCCTCGAAGATCGTTTTGTACTCCTGCAAACTTTGGGGTGCCCTCAAGCCTGCTGCTACCTCCTTCTTGTACATGGATGGTGCCATTGGGACAATCCATCGATCCACACCTGGACAGGAGTGGGTATCCTGTGGTCCTCTGGGTGTTGTTGGACTCCAAGTCCCATGTGCTCCAGCCAGCATGGCCAGGGATGGTAGGACTTGTAGTCCAAAAATGTCTGGAGAGCCACGGGTTCCCATATGGGCAAATGTGAGTCTCCTCATGCGTCCAACTGGTATAACTTTACTGAAGAATATTAGAATTGCTCTTCTGAGCTAAAACCAAAGTTCGTCTAATCCAGTGCTATTTCCAACCATGGTCTGGGAAACTTACAAGCAGGGGGTGAAAGCAACAGCGCTGTCTTTGGTTTGTTGCGGATCTCCAGGATTCAGAGGTAGACAGCTTCTGAATGTGGAGGTTCCATTTACCTGTCAAGGCTAATAGCTGGCAGTGAAGTGATCCTCCACGAATGTGCCAAACTCTTTTTCAAAACACCATCTAAGATAGCAGCTATTGCATTCCCACATCCGGAGAAGTCTAAAATTTCTTTTAGGCAATTGCTTTTCCTGAAATTGGAGCCCTTGAATTGGCTTTGACTATTTGTTTATATAAACCAAGGGGTTCAGTTGAGGCATACGGGCAAACTAAAAGAGAGGGGGAAAGAGACCTTGGATAATTATGGACTGTGGCTTAGCTTCTGTTTCATCTTGGGGATGTTTTGCTTACAGATGACTGATATACAATAGCACCTTCATTACCTTGGCTAGGCAAAAATGGGTGGAGTTCAGATTTTGCTGCAACCAGAAGGTAACTAAAGAATGGCCTGAAAGAGTGAGGGAAAGGATTCACATATAAACAAGAATGGATGCTAAGAGAACACTGCTGGGACATCCTGAGGTATCTCTAGCCGTAGAATCACATCTTAAGTTTGTTGAAATGACTTCTATTTCCAATCAAGATAATATGACTGCTGTTTTTTGCCCCTGGCAGCACATGGGGTATTTTTCACATCTGAGCATATACCTGTAGAGTTAGTATTAGCAAAATAATCATAGTGACAGGAGAAAACAGAAGATAAAAATGTCATGCAAAGAAAATTATGGCCACCTAGGGCTCATCTACACCACACAGGATATTCCACTATGAAAGTGGTATATAAAAGGCAGGAGCCACATGACTGCTTTATAGTGGTACTGAAGTGTACTGACAACTATATGGGCCAATTGACACATACTATATACCTCTCTTATACTGTTATATCCTGCTTGGTGTGGCTCCTGCCTTTTATATACTGCTTTCATACCACATTCATAGTGCAATATCTTGCTTGGTGTAGACAAGCCCTTAGACTGGCTTAAATGTGACTCTGGATATCCAAGGCTAATTTTAAAAAAGTGGGGTGCATGGGTGGGAGGGAGCTCTTCGTGATCCACAACAGAGGGTACAAGTGAGATCTGCAACAAATTGTTGCAGTGTATCCTTCCCTCCTAACTGGAGTGATGTTCAAGATGCCAGCCAGCTCAGTCTTCATTATGTGTGTGTTTCTCCCCTCTTCGTTTGTTTAAAGACTTTTTTGCACTTCTGTAAAACCTGGAGTTCCTTGGGTTGTGGTGATACCCCAGTTCTTGTTTTTCAGTCCTGTTGGCACACAGTACCTGTGTCTGCTATTAGAGAGAATTGTTCTCACCAAATCATCTGAGCATGGCATTGGTGTTTGTATCAAAACGACTCGTTAACTCATGCGACAATCCTGTGTACATTTTCTAGGGAACTGAGCTTCTTGAACCCAGCAGGACTTCTGAACAAATACCCACGGGATTGGGCTGTACAGGTTAGTCTTGCACGGTTCCACTCTGTCCATCTAGGGTTACTAAATTTTCAAAGAACAATTCCGTAAAAGCTAGTGCAAGAGAAAAGCTCTTCAAGACTCCAGACGAGGAGCAATTAAACACACTGTAAAAGCTAGTGTGGTCTTTTCCATTGAGGTCACATTATTAGACATGCTACCGTGAAGCCCAGAATTGAGGATGTGATGAATATGAGTGGAACAGATAGGGAACTGGAGTGAACCAGGAGAGAAACATGAAATCCTCCCTCGTATCGTAAAGACTAGTTTGATCATTTTATATAGTTTTACAGGCAAATATTTAGGACAACATGTTCTTTCAGACTCTGGAGGGACACTTTCCTGTACTGTATGGGGGTCAATCCTGCGAAATCTGACAACCCCAATTCTAACCCCTGCAGTAGCTTTGACCCACATGCTGCTCACTGTCACATCTGTGGACTTATCTTGCTCTTTAAAAAGGCCATTAACTCTGGGTAAATGATCCCTAGGCTGTTTTTAGAATAATTAAAACCAAAAGGCCAATAGTTACTATCAGCTGTCTATCAGCAAAACTTGTGTCTCCGAAATGTGGGTTCAATTTCTTGTTGTTAAAAAGCATAAAGCCATATGTGGAACATTATCACGCATCTTTGTGAAATTAGCAGAACTATTTGAAAAACCCCAGTCTGTCTCTATGGGATTGTGGCCTTCCCCTTTGCTCCCCCCTTCCATCTCCCCCCCTCGAATATCAGGTGAAAGTACTTGCAAACATAAGGGCTGAGGTGGCTGGAAGTTGGCTGGGTTGAAGTTTGAATGCAAGGGATTACATGGAAAGGCTGGAATAGTCCTTGGAAATCAAGAATGGCTGGCTGACTAATGGAGAGATGGAAAGGAACACCATTTCTCCTGCACGTAACTATATGCCAATTCCTATTGCTTTAAGCCAAGCGGCCTCAACTTTTCAAATGACCATCTAGTCTACTGAGTCAGGGATTGGGGAAACTGAGTTACAAACAGTGGTGTAGTGGTAAATTGTGAAGTGCAGGGGCTCATCATGAGAGTCTCCATTGCTACGCCCCCAAAGAGAGTCCAAAAATTGCAAGCAGTTGTGCGGATAAGAACATAAGAAGAGCCCTGATGCTGGATCAGACCAAGGGTCCCTCTAGTCCAGCACTCTGTGCACACAGTGGCCAACCAGCCATTGGCCAGGGATGAACAAGCAGGACATGGTGCAACAGCACCCTCCCACCCATGTTCCCCAGCAGCTGGTGCACACAGGCTTACTGCCTCGAATACTGGATATAGCACCCTATGAACAAAGCATTTCCAGCAGTTGTCATCAACAGCAGGAGCAGGTCTTCTGTACATCAAATGGGTCTTCATTGCCCATTCAAGGCCAAGCTACCCTAAAACACTGTGCATTAAAAGAGGCAACAATACATCGTTGGTGTGAAAAGAGCTTGTAAGCACTCCTTTTTATATCATTGACCATGGTATTAGGGTGACCATATGAAAAGGAGGACAGGGCTCCTGCATCCTTAACAGTTGCATAGAAAAGGGAATTTCAGCAGGTGTTATTTATATGCATGCAGCACCTGATGAAATTCCCTCTTCATCACCACAGTTAAAGCTGCAGGAGCTCTGCCTAGTGTGACCAGATACAAAAGAAGACAGGGCTCCTGCAGCTTTAACTGTGGTGATGAAGAGGGTATTTCACCAGGTGCTGGGGCTGCATGCATATAAACGATACTTGCTGAAATTCCCTTTTCTACACAACTGTTTAAGATACAGGAAACCTGCCCTCCTTTCCATATGGTCACCCTACATGGTATCTTTCTGGGGAAGCTCTATCAGATGGGACTGGGAGGCACTGTTACATAGGGGATCCATTCCTCTTTGGAGGGGTGATCTTGGACGGTGGTGCTGGGGGATCTCTGTTTGATGCCATGGCCATTGGCCAGTGGTGTCACTCAGGGTTCCATCTTATTCCCCCATGCTATTTAACATATACATGAAACAGCTGGGAGAAATTGCCTGGGGTTTTGAGGTTTGGTTCTACCAGTATGCTGCTAACAATCAAATCTTTCTCGCCTTCCCATCCAAATCCAAGGGAACTGTTCTAGATCCCAATCGGTGCCTGATGTCAGTAATGGACTGGATGAGGGCAAACAAATGGAAGCTTAATCCAGTCATGACAGACATGTTCCTGGTTTGTCGAAAGGCAGATCAGAGGATAAGGAACCAACCTGTGATGGATGCGGTTACACTCCCCCTGAAGACTCAGGCTCACAGTTTGAGGAGTGAACAGCCACTTATGGATGGTTTAATTTGGTTTTTGTGCACATTGCAGAAGGTTGGACTAAATGATCCTTGTGGTCCCTTCCAAATTCACCATTCTGTGATTCTATTATTCTGTAGTCCTGCCCAACTTTCTTCTGGAAGGGTCCAACTCTCACACCCTATTCAAGCTGAGTATATTAAACATGTGAGGAGGGAGAGTGCATAGCCGCCCCCCCTTCATCATCATTTCCATCACCTTTTATACCTGGGTGGTGAATGCTAGTATTAATACATAACTAGCTAAACGAATACTCCAGGGCATGAAGCAATGGCCCTCTCTCATTGTCCATTCCTAGCATCTGGTCAGTGATAGGCAGCCGATGGAGCTGAGCTGAGGAAATTAAACACAGAACATATGCATGAAAGTTGTTGGGGAGAAGTTGTGTGTGTGTGTGTGTTTGCCCTCTTTTCAAGTAAAAGTGAAAAACAACAACAATAACAACATCAATGACATGGT
Organism: Elgaria multicarinata webbii; assembly: GCF_023053635.1. Lineage (NCBI taxonomy): Eukaryota > Metazoa > Chordata > Lepidosauria > Squamata > Anguidae > Elgaria > Elgaria multicarinata. Next base: position 27,429,853 of record NC_086172.1, read on the forward strand.
TTGATTGACTGAGCTGATTCAGCAAATATAAAACCATAGAGCCATCAACCCTGCATTTACAGCCCCCGTGAGGTTTTTCACGCGGCCAGCTCAGTCCCTAAGTATAAATGATCCTCCCACTGTTGGTTTCTGGCTTGTTTAAATTTGTCCTTTTTCTTTGTCTCAGTCTCGGAATATGATGACCTTTCGCGCTTAACATGATGATTCATTTAACTGAGATGCAGATATTTCTCTTTTAAGTGTTCATAAGAGACAAGTATTCTGGGTGTTGAGTTTTGATTTCTCCCCATTACACTTTCTCTGATATGGAATCATAGAGTTGGAAGGGGCCTATAAGGCCGTCGAGTCCAACCCCCTGCTCAAAGCAGGAATCCTCCACCTTAAAGTATACCTGACAGATGGCTGTCCAGCTGCCTCTTGAATAAGGGAGAACCCACAACCTCCCTAGGTAACTGGTTCCATTGTCATACTATTCTAACAGTCAGGAAGTTTTTCCTGATGTCCAGCCGGAATCTGGCTTCCTGTAACTTGAGCCCATTTTTCCATGTCCTGAGTCCTGGGATGATTAAGAAGAGATCCTGGCCCTCCTCTGTGTGACAACCTTTCAAGTATTTGAAGAGTGCTATCATGTCTTCCCTCAATCTTCTCTTCTCAAAAACCTGTGACTCTCGAGATATTTTTGGCCTACAACCCCAATTATCCTTCAGCATTGCTATGTTGCTAGGGCTGATAGGAACTGTAGGCCAACCCCTCTGGGGGGCGACTTGTTACCCACCTCTGATGTAAGAGGCACATCATGCCGTTTACTGTGTTTATCTTTGTGGCTGTGATAAATTCTCACAGGCAGAAATCTCATGATCCGAGGGCTTGTCACACCCTTACCTAGCAGCACTACCTGCAGCCCTATTCTATCCATAATTACTCTGGAATAAGTCCTATGGATATTACTGGTACCTGTTCCAGCTAGGATTGCAGCCTTAATCTGACTTTTTTTTTAAATTTTTTTTTAAATAATCTATATTTTAAATTTCTGATGAGTGCATGCATTGATTAACTGTGCAAAAATGGTTTGAGACTAACTCCATCTTTGCAATTTTTCTTTTTAATGCAGAAACTACTTGAGATTTACTTCCTTGTACATGCAAAATGGGAACCTTGTGAAAATGTCTAAGCCACGAAAGGGTTAATAGCATGTCTGGTGCTTTGGCTATTAATGTAGTAAGGAAATCAGTTAGGCAAATTGCCCAGGGTGCTGATGCTAAAGACCTATAATTAGCATGTGACCACTCCTGGGCTACAGAACAGTGGGTAATAAGAATGTGATGATACTCATCTATTTTCAGATGATTCATGCCCTTCATCCTGCAAGTTTATAAAATGGGGGCAGGGGCAAGGCAGGGTCTCCGATTAAATGTCTCAATTATTCCTTGAAGAGCTGTGGACAGCTCCGGCCATGTTCAGCAGCAGAGGCTGTTGCTATTGTGGTATTTAAATGCCCCTGTCTTTAACAACCACGTGTTGAGTTTGCTGACAGATATCATCCAGTGATGCAGTCATTGAAGAACCTAAGCAGAGCCCAGCTGGATCAGGCCAAGGGTCCACCTAGTCCAGCATTCTGTTCACACAGCTGCCCACAGAAAACAGGACATGAGTGCAACATCTTCTTTGAGAGAACTGTTAAGTTTCAGGAATCAGGGGCTTGCTTCTAGGATAGCTCTCTCTCCTACTTTACTTTACATGAGACAGGCTTCTATTTGAAGGACTGTCAGGTTCAAGCCCAATTTAAAGATCAAGAACCATAAGAAGGAAGAGCAACCAGGGTCTTGAAGTTGTCCATCATAGCAAGCACCTGGACAGCAGACTGAGCAAAGCACACAGGTCACCTGGGGCTTGTCTGTATGCCCTATATAGTAGCTGCGCAGTGACGCGGTGTTGTTTATATGATGCAGCCACCAACTTGTAAAGGTTATTGGACACTCATCAGTTAAGCATTCACATTGGCATGATAATCTTATACATCTTTTCAATCTCGGTCCATCTGGAAGACTTAGGGCAGATCTAAGAAATTGGGTGTGTGATAGTGTTTGTACACTCAAAACTAAATATCCAACTCTCATCTTGTAAAGGGCTTAGCCCAGGGCCAATAAGGTATTTTAAGGTCTTTCGAAGATTCCTACTTTCATAAGAGAGTTGCCACGCTTTCTTTCCAACCTTTCTAAAGCATGAAGAACACCATGCTGGAGATTCCATGAGGCCAAGCAATATTACCCAAGTACCACCTTCTGGAGGCAACAATCCAAATTCCACTGCAATACAGTACTTTCCATTTCCTACAAAAATACCCTGGGAGATGATATTGAAAGCCACCAAGGGATCCATGAGAATCAAATATGTCACACTTCCCTTCTCTGTCTCCTGACGTAGGTCATCATACAGGGCAACCAAGGATGTTTCTGTGACAAAATATGGTCTGAACTCCAACTGAAATGGATCCAGATAATCAGTCTCATCCAACTGCATCTGCAACCACCATTCAAAGAAAGGAACATTTGCCACTGGCCTAAAGTTGTTGAAATCTTCAGGGCCTGGGGAGGATTTATTGGATCCAGCAAATCTCACAAGATCTTATAAGATCTGTACAACACATAGATATACAGGATGTACAATTTAGCCTAATTTTCCTCCTCCTGCTAATCATTGATTAAAAATAAAGGATAGACCTCCCTACATTCAAAAAATAAAATAAAATGGATTGTATCCCAGGCTGGAGGCTATGCAAGCTTATCATAGATTCATAGAATCATAGAATAGTAGATTTGGAAGGGGCCTAAAAGGCCATTGAGTCCAACCCCCTGCTCACTGCAGGAATCCACCTCAAAGCATATCTGACAGATGGCTGACCAGCTGCCTCTTGAATGCCTCTAATGTGGGACAGGCCACAACCTCCCTAGGTAATTGGTTCCATTGTCATACTGCTCTAACAGTCAGGAAGTTTTTCCTGATATCCAGCCGGAATCCGGCTTCCTGTAACTTGAGCCCATTATTCCGTGTCCTGCACCCTGGGATGATCTAGAAGAGATCCCGGCCCTCCTGTGTGTGACAACCTTTCAAGTATTTGAAGAGTGCTCTCATGTCTCCCCTCAATCTTCTCTTCTCCAGACTAAACATGCCCAGTTCTTTTAGTCTCTCCTCATAGGGCTTTGCTGAGGAGAGACTGAAAGAACTGGGCATGATAAAATGTCCCTTTCCTATGCCCACCCTTGCTTGGACTTTGGCCACTGCTTCATGGAAGTCAGAGTGGGAAGGGCCTGGGAGATGGTTAGCATCTGTACAGCTATCACCAGACTCATATCCCCCTGGCTAGTTTTCAGTTGCCAGGATAGAGATGGATTTAGTTCATAATTGTGTGTCGTCCGTGTCATGCAATATTTGTTAATTGCTGAACATGTTTTTATTAATTCACAATACCACATTGTTGCAAGCAAATCAACTGAAAACATCAATTTATGGTGGATTGAATACACCCCCTTACACCTCCCCTCAAACTAGAATATCACAACTCAAGTAAAAGTCCAGCAATTCCAAACAGATGTATCATATTGTGTAAAAGCCATTTAACAGCATTTAACAACTTGAGCTGAGTTTTAAAGGACCCCAGAATAGCTCTTTTTATAAGGATACTGTTGTTGTTATGCTTTTTATGTTTTTAAACTTTGTATTTTTTTTAATGTTTACTATTTTTAACTTTTGTAAACCGCCCAGAGAGCTTCGGCTATGGGGCGGTATATAAATGCAGTAAATAAATAAATGATGCACATTCCAGGAAGAGATATCTTGAATTATCCTACGATCTTACACAAGAGAAGAATATAAATAATCTTCTAGCTAAAATTGCATCTGCAGCTATATCCTCCATGCGGAATGTAGTAGGTGTATATAGCCAAAACTCCTGATTCTTAGATGTAGGAGATAAATCAGAACATTATCTCTACATTTGTAGATATTAGAGCATTGTATATGAAGGAACACTCAACTGCAGCTAAATTGTACCTTGAAAAAATGGTAAGAATATACACATACATCACACACGCACACACACACACATGTATGTATGTATGTATGTATGCATGTATGTGTTCTTGCCATTTATTGAAGGTGCAATGTAACAAACTGGAGCAATTCAGCTGTGTATTTCCTGACTGGTGTGTCCTTTCTAAAGCATACTGCTGTTGTATATGGAGTATGTCCTGGGCCCCAACAGTTGTCAAAACTGTTATAAAGCACTTTAAAGCAGTAGTGTAGATCCTGCCCAGGAGACAGAGAACGCATCAGAGGAAGGACTGTGCAAAGAAAGATGTTAGTGCCACATGTTTGAATGTTTACTCAGAATGCATGCATTCCACTTCAGTGGGGACATGCTCCCAGCTAGGTGTACACAGGATTTCAGCTCCTTTCCTGGTGCGGGGATTTTCCCCCGCCCCCAATCCACAGCTATGATACATTGGGGTTTCGGGGGGAAGGAGCATTGAAATGGCGCCATGAAGACAAGCCCTCTGATTTAGGACAGTGTAGTCTAATGGAGCATACCACAGAGCTCTGTGGATGGGAACATATTAAGTTGTTCTGAACTCTTCTGAGTAAGGGTGATGTATCAATACAATAGGACGATACTGTGAGATCAGTACCTAACATGGGTCTTTAATGGAAAGCATGAAATTCATATATTTTGAATTTCAGCAGCGCTTTCTAAAAACGGAAAAAGAGAAAGACACCCTTGGTGTGTTCTTTTCAAACAAACTCGTGACTAAATATCTAGTGGAGAAACAGCAGCTAATTGAACTTACCAAAGGAAGTGAAAGATCTCACCTACTTTGATTCACCTTGCTGTTATTGATTAAGCTTTTCTATTACGTGTTAACTTGCAAAATTAGCCATGAAGGATGTAGATAGTAAAAGATGGAAGAAATTTAAAAACAAGAACAACCCCTAACATCAAATGATCTGAGAGAAACTTTTGCTGGAATCATTAACTGGATAGCTTTTAACCCTGTTATACATGCACTTGGCTTGTACATGGCTTCAGCTGTAGGTAAGGAATGGCTTAGCAAAAGCATGCAATTATTTTTGAAACATCACACACACACACACACACACACACACACACACACACAGATCTAGCTCTAGTCATGAGTAGCCTTCCACAGCCTGGAGTCTTCTGGCAAGTTTGAACTACAACTCCCATCAGCCATAGCCAGCATGGCCAATAATCATGGATAATTTCTAGAGGTCACCACACCATGTGGACCAGTCATGAGCAACTAGAGATGAGCACTAGTCACGAGAAAGCCCTTGCTCCCGACAGGGATGCAGAGTCCCGTGATCCAGATCAAAGGTTGCATCCAGACAATTCAGTGAGCACCAACATGGACACAGATCCAGAGACGCATACACATCGGCAGTGTGCATGAAAGCCTGGTATTGCTCAGAGATCCTCTCTCTCTTGGATCAGGGTATTTATGTATCTATATGACAAATCCATATCCTTCTTATTGCCGTTGATTCTGAGCAGTAAAAGGCTACTCCAGGCCAACACGTAGTCAAATTTGCTGAAGCCCATTGATTTCCGTGGGTATATAAGCACTTAAGAGTACAATCCTATGGGTTGCGCTGTGGGTACTCATAAGCTCCCAAACTTGGGGACTTACAAGTATCCAGCACAGGGCGGATGGAGCAGGGAGGAGAGGATTGCTAGATGCTCAATTTGTGTGTGTGGGAACTTTGAGGGAGGCCATACGTCACATAAGAAACTGTCTAAAGCCACTTGCACGGTCTCCTCCCCTCTCCAGCCCTGGGAACACCCCATTTTTGCCCTCTCTCTGCTCCTTTTTAAGAGCATGGTGATGCAGCTGCCATGGTTCAATCCATGCTGGTTGCAATGGGGAGAGGGCAGGGAGCATGGTTTCCTGGCTCCAAGCTCTGCTGTCTATGAGCTCAGAGCCAGAAAAACAAAACAAAAAATCCAATGCTGTCTAGGGGACATAGGATTGCTCCCTAAATCTATTTGAAAAATTGAGAGAAGCAACTTGAATATCAACATGTGTAGTGGGCCCTTCTAAACATAACACCAAACAAGCTAAGGAGTCTCGTCCAAGGACAGAGAGGTTGTACAATGGAACATGATTTTTTAAAAAATTATCAACCACCTTTCATCCACAAGACATCTCAGGGCAATGTATACAACATTTGAAAATAAATCTAATATAAAAACCATACAATTACAAATTGATGATGAAAAGGGAGTAAAAACCAGTATCGGCTATCCTTTAACGGATGGTAAAACACACACACACACGGTATTTTAATAACAGATGGTTGCCAAGCCATCCTCCTTATGAACAGCATTATTTAATTTTGGAAAATACAAGATGGGGTGGGGGAGGGGAAGAAAAAAAAATTCAATATCCTTGGCTGCGTCCAAACCACATTTTGATTCTAAGTAGAGACCTTGAACCTGTAGCTGGGCATTCTTTCTTTTGAACAATTAAGTACTGCGTCTCAATTTTTAAATTTTATTTCTGTACTGCAATGAAATGTCAAAATATTTCACAAAACGAAGTAATAAAAGAATCCTGGAAACAGATATGTCAAAATGGGGGGGGGGGGTTGAATCACATTTTTAACTTAATGAGCTGATGAAATGTGTCAAAACAGTGATTTGTGCATTGAAACATCAAAACTGCACTTTTACTTCTTGGGAGATATCTAAAAGTTTTGACAAAATTTCCATTTTGACAAGACACTTTTTCTAAGAGGGAAACAAAAGATGATAGAGAAAGTTGATTTCCTTCCCTCTTTAGCAAGTTGACAATGGAGTTACTATTTGCACTGCTGGTATTTGCGTGGTTTTTTGGGTTGTTTTTTTTTACAGTTGAGGATGGGAATGAAAGTGCACAGTGGCTAGAACGTCTCCCACTAGAAAGAGGAGCCCTTGTCTGGGCCATGACTCCAAATACTAAAACAACAGAAAGGGTGATATTATTATAAACGGTGAATATTTGAAAATGTAAACTGACATGGGCTGTCAGCCCAACACACTGGGTCCCAGGGAGCCATCCAGAGAGAGAACTCCCATAAAGTGTCAGCACACTGTTTGTAATGGCCACGGTTGACTTGGATTGGTTCTGGATCAGCTGAGGCTAAACTGCGCACAGACGGGCCCCCACGAGGCCTGTTTCCATGGCTTCCCAGAATTCAGTGTGTTGCTCTTTAGCCTGGGATCATCCAGATCTTAGCTACTTTGGATAACTCTGCCTCTTCTCCCCTCAGTTTCATTTTTTAAAAAAGTCAGTGTGAATTGTGGGCAACTTGCAAAGATTCCCACTGAAGTCAATGAGAAAAACGCCATCCAGTCTATGTGCAGGAATGCAGCCTACCCAGGGCAGCCTTCTGCTCACATGCCATCAAACCCAGCTTTCCTCTTGGTTCAGATCGTGGCTGCCATTACTCATTTCAATGTCTTGATCTTTCAGCAAGGTCAGTCACTCCACCCTGAGACGCAGCAAGATGAATTTGATGGTCAACACCAGAAAGCGCCGAAAGTGTCCTTTGGGGACTTGGAAAAGCTGAGCAAGTCAAAAGTTGACATACTTGTGGTTGGGTTTCCCCCCCCCCTTTGGGGAATGTTTTATTGTTTGATGCACCATTGCCCCCTTAATGCCCCTTTCGGTGGCTTGCATTCATGCTAGAATTAAAGGAGGTTACTGGTAAGCGCCCCCTCCCCGCAACACACACACACAAAGTGATGATCCGTACGAACGTCTTTTCCAATTTCTTCCTTTTTATAAACAACCAGTGGTGAACTAGGGGGAAATATTCCAACCGTCTTATGTCCCCTCTGCTCCATTTTTAGTACTGAGTAGCCTATTTTCAGGCAATAACCCAAATATTTATATATGTCTCTTCCCAGGTAGGGCAGTGTGAAAACATTTCTCGCAGTGGCTGGGCAGAAAGAAAAATATGTTTCCATTTGGCTTTGCTTTCTGTGAATTAGAAGCTGCTGTGTTTTATTTTTCCTCTTTCTTTTTCTGGAACTGGACTCAGAAAAGGATCTCACAGTTAGAGATGAGGTGATCCGCAACAAGTGATCAAAAGAACCGGGTTCCAAGTTTTAGGTCATGCACCCTCTTTCGGATGTTTAAAATACTTAGGTACTCCTCCCGCTGCATGTTATAATTTAGTTCCATATGCACGTTGCTATATTCAAACTGAAAGTCCAGCCCAACTAGTTCCTGGACCATTGGGCTGATGTGGTTAACCTACTGTATAATATAAGGACACATTTTTCCCCTTAGCAAAAATAGGCTGTTGTGCTACTCATATTCTGATACATGTTAAAAATTGCTTAGTGATATGTAGTAGCTAGTCCAATACGATTGGTGTGTGGCCAGCGCATACTTCTGTCCCACATGTTCCCCACATCAGAGTGCAAAGTCCTGGTTTGGCCTTGACTCATATGGTGAGCGAAGAGTCAGGACACATAATGAGAGAGAACAAGAGTCCTTTATTTCCTCTTCTTGAACAAACAGGCCCTGACCACTCTGACAGAGTGTCCCTTCTGGACAGGCGCTCTCTGCTTGCCCAGTCTGCTAAAGATCTCCCTTCAAGCATTTGCATGGGTGGGGTTTCTTTTGTGCGATTTACGAGGCCCCGTTGGAGGGCTGTTCGTGTGGAAGAGAAAGCAGGAGAAAGGCTGCACAATGGCCAATTCACTGGCTCCACATTTGCGTCACAGAGCTATTGTAGCTTTAAGCTGCATGCGTGAGCATGCCCTCGATGGGCTGGTTCACACATGCACTTTTATAACTCGCTGACGGCAACTTCCATCCATGTATGAATCGCTACAGACAGAACTTCTGTATTCCTGCAGACACAACGCTGTTCAGCACAACCACTCCCTTTACACATTCACTTCGTGAAGAGTCATCCAAGCTCTTTTCCAGCCTTCATTCTAGGTAAAAGGGACGTGTGTAGGTTTGGGGGCGGAGCCTGCCACTGTGATGCTGACTCCGCCGTATGTGTGTTCACTCTACTCCAAAATGAATAAGGACTCAGGTTTCAACAGAGATTTTGCATTTTGGGTATTCTGTGGTATTTCTTGTTAGCTTAGGATCTGCTTTCTCTTACCGCTGTGACAATGCCTAGCTCAAGCTATATTACAGCCCTAGGCCACAGGTCTTCTTGAATGCAAGTAGTGGGATGAGAGGATGGGATTGGGTTCTGAGGTGTCTTTTGATTGGCAGCCTTTTCTTTGCCTCAGGTGGGAATGGAGAAAAGTGGAAAGGTGTGTAATTAGAACAATGAGGGAGGTGGCTAAGTGGGCCACACCTATCCTAAACTTGTGTAGGCCTTTCCCATGCTGGCTCCATGGGAAAGGCCTACACAACAGGCCCACGTGGTTGTAAAGTCTTTAAACCAGAGGTATGGAACTTCTTTCCATTCAGGGGGCCGAATTCAATTTCAGAGAAGCTCTCAGAGGCCACATTCTGGTGGGGATGGAGCTAAATGTAAAAGCAAAAGTGCCAGCCTAATTTAGCTTCAAGCTCTTACTGTCAGTAACAATGCCTTAGAGGCATTTTAACCTTTCAGAATGGGGGGAAATCATGCAAAAGCCAGGAAAACACCAAGTGGTCAGCAGTCGGAAGAAGAACTGGGGCCGACGGGAGGGACGTGGCCAGATTGAGAACCCAGGTGAGCTGCATTTGGTCCTTGGCTTGAGCAAAGTACTCCTGCAATGTTCATTTATTGTTAAACGGCACCATATTGGTTCTTTGCAAGGGGCTTGCAGGACTTGTGACTTTAGCCTAGCAGCCATGTGTGGTGAGTCCCAAGGATCTCAATAAACCACCTGCTTTTGCCCATGGCTTGAGACTCCCCCAAAAATAAACAGTAGTGTTGAAGGCCCTGAAAGATTAGAATACATGGTCTGTGTTTGGCTTTGTGAGCCACCAAGTTGCACAGGTCTGCCAAATCTCCGGATGCCAAATGACCTAATAATCTTTAAGAAGAAAAAGTCAGATGTACCAGGGCTGTGCACAAGTTCTGACATAACAGTTTGGTGGGTTTTAACTAAGTCTGCAATGAAATTAACATGAAAGTTAATGTTCAAACATAACCCTTTTACAGTGTAACTCAAAGTCCATTAAGTCCACGCAGGATGGTGGTATCAGTTAATAATGTCCTTGCCTGACCTTTGATGCAGAGGAATCCTGTTTCAGATAACCTCACAGGATATCAAATGCCAACGTCTCCTGTAATTTCGTGGGCTCCAGCAATACTGCAGTATCCTGGAAGGGAAGGAATAAATTGTTGTTTTTAGTTCTCTGTGGATTTTGTTTTGAGTCAGCAAGGCACATTGTCTGCGCTGATGGAATTAATGTGAAAAACATTTCCCCTCAATTTTGCTTGTTTTAATACAGCAGGTTTTAGCCTTTGAAATGTGAAGGGTCGAACTTCATGTTACGCCCAAACTTGCATAATGGGGGGGGGGGGGGGAGAGAAACACTTTGGGAGGAGGCACCTGGGAGTGGATGTGCCGAGGGGCAATTTGGAGGGCGCTTAATCCTTTCTTCCACATCGCATTTGAGGAGCTGAGACCAAGGCTAGGTCTACACTACTGCTTTAGAGCAGTATTGAAGTGCACTGATAACTGTTGGGGCACAGGACACATTCCATATACTGCTTTCATCGTGTTATATATCCTGCTTTTTATTCCACAGTCATAATGATTTGACCCAAGGTGTAGATTTGGCCCAAGAGAGTGGCTTGCCTAAGGCCATCTGTTGTGTTGACAGGGTTGAGGTGAAATGTGAAAAGATTTCCCCAACTTGCATTCTTAATTTTACACTACACTAACGCTTGCTCTCTGTTATGGATTGCTGTGTGTATGAGCACTTCTCTGAAGCTTGAAATTGATTCTTGTGTTTGGATTATAAGTGCACAGATTGCAATGGACATCTCTGTTCTTTATTGCAGCAGCAATAGCATATTTACAGTATCGGGGCTGGCATCAAGGGTCGGCATGGTCAGGCACCCGTTGAGGGCCCACACTCCGGCAGAGCCTTGTTGACAATGGCCCCCTGGGGGCACTCATCTTCACCGCTTCACCTGCTTGTTCACCTGCATCTCATTCTGCCCAGGCAATGGTGGTGGGTTGTATTTTGTGCTGAGTACCTGAAAGCTGAGCAGGGCAATTTTCTGCTTTTGTTTTATTGTTCTTAAAATTCCTTTTAACAACAACAACTCCAATATTCTCGTTTTTTCAGGCATTCGCCTGGTAGCTGCACTAGAAAGACCCAAAGGAGGAGGAAGTTCTGGTTTAGTCCTCTAGGAGGCTTTCCAGGAAGCTCAAGCAGTCGGAGGAACTGCAAGGACTGAATGGGATAAAAATGGTAAAATAAAGAGCCACCACAATCCTTTCAGCCACCTCCTGAAAGTAAGGTAAGCACCGAAGCCCTGCAACATGAGAAATGTCTCTGAAAGTCCCCTGCAAAAGAGGCAGAGAAATGACAGCAAAGGGATCCTCTAAAAGAGCGATTTGTTACATGCTCATGATTGGCCACTCACAGAAATTTTTGAGTCAGTTTCATGACGTCATCAACAACCAGGACGTCTCCCATGGAATCTTCTGGAAATCCCAAGATAAAAAGAATCAGCAGGATCTTCCGCCACTATATGGTGCTGTCTTAATAGAATCCAATGGAATTGGCCAGAGGGGAAGTATTCAGTTTAAACCCCTTGTTGCCCTTCCCCTCCTGTGTAATGCAGCCCATAACAATCGTGCCAAAGAACCAGGAAGCCCCAAAGCCCCGGGTAAACAATGCAATTTCCCTTAATGTGGAGATGCTCAAAGAGGTTGGAAAAGATCAGGTGGGGTTCAGCACAGCATTAAGAATAACTCCTTTTCATAGTAATTGAGCAGGATTGCAGCCAAGGAGAACGTCAACTCTATTTTTCTTTCTGTGCGTAATGTTCATAAACACATTTCTGTCTACACTAAATGGGTGCCAGTTGATGGGGTGCAGTTATGCTAGCAAGCACTGGCATTTAGGGGACATGATATTCTATTGTACATGGTTAGGAAGGCCCACAAGGTTTGAACGCTCTAGAAGGGGAGACTAAGGACAGCAGGACAGGATTGAGAAGACCTGTAATTTCTTGTGAAAGGCACTGATTAGGAAAAACAGCCTTGGTGCAGGGTTTTAATTCTCTTCAGATCCTAAGGAGAGCAGCAATGCAGTCTGCTGGTAGTGCAGACAGAGCGTCAGCAGGGAAAATAGGAGGTATGCAGGAACATCTGCTCCAACCCCCTTGAAAAGTAACCATGCAGTAGCGTGGGAGAAACATCTGTGCGGTGTAAAGTAAACGTCAGCTCCTGCAATTCAGGCAGGTTGAGTGGAGAAAGACAAAGGAGAGCTTCAACGTTGTCTAGGCTTCAGTGGGAATGACTTTATTTTTCCATTGATAATGCGTGGGCAGCAGTAATAGCTTGGAGGCTAAGATGTCCACAGACATCTTATCGGCAGTGTCTGCCTGAACGTTATGCCTCCCCCTCCAGTGTTTTTCACCCAGCGTAAAATGAAAAAAGCGGGGTGGGGGAATTCAAGGAACTTGAATTCCTCTTATTTGTTGAGATGGCAGGCATTTGATAAATAATAGTATTTGCTGTTCTGACATATTAAATATTTAGTAGGACCTATTTTGCCATCTGTTTACAGGCAGAGTGAGAAAGGAAGGAAGGAAAAGTCTGAAACTCTTAAGCTCAAATGACATGGTACATGGAGTCCCATAGCTTTTTTCTCTCCATATGCTTTTTGAAAAGCCAAAATCAGTGAGGGTAGGCTGTGACTTGGCGAGGATTAAGGGGGGTGGGGAGAGTCTTTTCCCCCCTTTTTGGTCATTTTCCAGCTCCAAATTACCCTCTTCCTTCACCCACAGGGGAAAGATATGGGGGAGATATGGGCAGATAATATCAACTACATAGCATCAGAAGTTTATTCCTCCTCCTCCTCCTCCTCCTCCTCATCATCATCATCATGATGCAATACTAAAGTACCAAGACATAAAAAATGTTTATAACGAGAGATGAAAGAGAAAAGAAATAACTGAAATGTAATGAGTATATATCCTCCATAACACATAAAAAGTGTAACCCGGACTAGTTCTAATCAAGTTTTATTGACAGCCTATTCTTACAGGTGGATTCTAAGACAGCACTCTTTGTTAGAAACGTTGTGACCCACCTTAATATTTTCAAGTCTAATCAGAAAGGAGGCTTCATGCACATTCCAGATGTTTTAGGGGGGAAAGTGGCATTCCAGGGGCATGTATTGGTTAAATAATAATGAAGATAATGGTGACTTCTTTCAAGTGAAATAGTTTTCCTCCAGGATGCCCATGTGTCCTTTTTTTTTTTTTTTTTACAGAGAATAGTCCTCTACTTGAAGAGTTGCCAGAGGACTCTCTGTCTTCTCCTTTGAAGGTGTCTCCTATTTGAAGGGCTGTCTAGTCCAAGATGGAGAACCACCAGGAGAAAGAGCTGAGCCTTGAAGTTACCCATCAATGGCACCTGGACAGTAGACAGAGCAAGGCACACAGGTCACCTAACCACAGTCTCTATACTATGTTGAGATATAGTGTATTTCTGTTTAAATCATAATAGTAATTCCTAAATTTGCATCTATACTTTTGCTTATGCACATCTTCTGCAAATTGGTACCCTTTTTGTCCTCTCTCTCTCTCTCTCTTTCTTTGATGATGCATGCCCTTTTATTTGGTGTTTCACACCCTAGACTGATCATCAGAGGTGCCTGGAGAGGGAAGGTTTGGGATGGGCTGCACTCCACCTGGAGATGTGTTGCGTGCCATCTGACCTGGTGCACTATCCGTTATGGAATCAAGACTTCTGAATGGATCTGAGGACTGGGGAATTGAACTTCAAGCCTGAAAATGGATCTGCCTTTGTGAAACCCTCAAGACTGTATGTGCTGAGACTTTATAGCACTCTTCAAGGAACAGCGCCCCCTGGTTGATAGGCTAGCATTAGGAAGCCTCTGGATTGGCCAGGACAGGTGTAAATTCCAGGGCTCTGGCATTCTGGTCTTGCCTGGTCAACAAAAGAGGGGCCCCTCCTGCCAGCTCTTTTTCTGGCTCTGGCTTCTGCAGCGACCCTTAGGGTGGCCACTTATAAATCATCAAAAAAGAGGAAATGCAGCACTAAAAAAGTTGTTTTAAATGGATATTGTTGTTTTTTAAACTTTTGGTGGTTTTAAATTTTGTATATCTGTTTTTAATGTTTATTGTTTTTAACTTTTGTAAACTGCCCAGAGAGCTTCGGTTATAGGGCAGTATATAAATGCAATAAATAAATAAATAAATAAATAAAAGAAAATATAGCTTTGTCGCAGATTTGCATATGCTAACTGCATAGATGCAAATATAGAAACAATTATTATAATTTAAAGAAAAATATAGTACAGCTCACCATAGTGGAGAAGACTGTGACCAGATGTCCTCTGTGCCTTGCTCAGTCTGGGGCCAAGGTTCTCTGATCTTCAAGGCCCCTGATCTTCAACACCTTATTATAGCTTTTTTGATCTTTAAACTAGACTTGGACTGGACAGGTGTATTGAGGACACCTTTAAATAGACCACCATCCTCTGTAAAGGAAAGGACAGGTGAACACTCTACATTTCTACAGCTTGACTGTGTTTACAGAAATAAGGCGATCCTGGCAGGCCACAACGCATGATTGGTGGGCTGTGTCTCTTATAGCAAGTGAGAAGCCTGATATGCTAGTAACAATGCATTCCAACATTGCTTCCTCCAAATTATGGAGGTGTGATATGATGGCTCACTGGAGAGAAATGGGGTCGGCCCCACCAAATGTACAGTACACCAGTGAAAATCCAGGGTCGGTGTAGTTCTACATCCTGTTTTTTGTCAGACACTGTCTCCTCCCCCGTCCCACCTCACCTTCCTGCTATACTGTCTGTGTGGTGGAGAGTCAACATCTGGCAGGCCTGGGCCTAGTTTGTGAATGGGGGCAATTATCCCAAACACAGGTGTGTTATCCTCTGGAAAAAAAAAAAAGATTTATTTCTTTCTAATGTGGACATGTCTGCAAATAATTTATGAGGTCATATTATTTTATAGCTCTACGCCCTGCGGAGGATAATTACTGTGCTCCCCCCTTTTTTTTTCACCTTTTATTTTATACAAGGGAAACGAGCATGCTCACTTAGGGCCCTGGTCCCCTCAACTGATAAAACTTTCTTTGATGTGTTGGACTACCAGTGGCAATATGGTTTTGTTAAAAGCAAATTAGCACATGGTGAGAATTCAGTGGAGCTTTACAAGCCAATGTGCATTTTGGCGAATGAGCCCTTATGTTTCAAGACTTTGGCTTCCTTTGGTGTGTGTGGAGTGCAGCTGGGTGGACCAGAATGGCTTAATAAGGATCAGGGAGGGAATATATAGTATAAACCCCTCTTATTTTAAGCAAATACTTTATTTAAATATTGAATCTGTTTCCCAGTTCATTGTTTATTGGTAAATTATCCAAGGGCCAACATAGGGGTGTGTGTGTGTGTGATAATAGTAATCTTATGTAAACCTCTCAGAGAGCTTCAGCTATAAGGCGGTATACAAATGATAATAATAATAATAATAATAATAATAATAATAATAATAATAATAATAATAATAATAAATAGGCATGGGGTGTATGCATATGTTATTTCAATGGGTATAGTGGCATTTCCCCCTGAAGGGCAATTCACACCTTGAGGAAGGGATTTTAAACAGGAAAATTGCCCAGGAAAAATCTCCTCTCCTCTGTGGCTACTATTTAAAAAAAAAAAAAAACACTGCAGGAGATCCTGCCATGTATGGATCCCCTGTAATATGTCACATCATGCTCTGAATTTTGTTTGAAAGGGAAGCCTCAGTTCTAAGTGTCCAAAGCACTAGTTCCAACCTTCATGACTGCAAGTATAAGATCTTCACTTGCTTGTGTTACTGAACCACCACCATTCAAACACAACAGAAAGAGATCTCAGAACCAAGTTTGTCCATGGAGTTGGCTCACTCAATGCAGCTGTGAGCAAATCATAGGGTGACCAACTGTCAGGGTTTCCCCGGATCTGTCTGGGTTTTTCATTCTATCCTGGGTGTCGGGGGATTTTTCTGTAATTTTCTATAATGTCTGGGAATGACACGGTTTCCCCTTTAAGGCCACCATTAGAGTGCTGGTGGTGGGAATGATGCACTTTCTGGAGGTGTGTCATCCCCCACTACTCCAATGGGGTCTTAAAGGGGAAAGTGTGTCATATCTGAACATTATAGAAAAGGTCCTGATTGGGATGGCGTTGGGGCATTGGGAATGACACACTTTCCTCTCTTCCGCTTCAATCAGGGCCTTTAAGGCAGCTGCCATTAACATGGCTCCAGAAAACACGCTTTCCACTGGGTGTCCTCTGTTGCGTTTTCCCAAATATGGTCTCCCTAGCAAACACCACTTGAGACATGAAGTGGTGAACATGTATGTGTGAACTGGCCCATTGCCTTTGATGATTTGTTCTCCATATTGGGCCTCAGATCTTACTAGTATATTAAGAAAGCATTTTCAGAATCCCTTTACAGAGATTAATTAGCAGCGGTCAGATGTTATGGTTTGTCCCAGTTCCAAGACTTTTGTGACTAATTCTAATGGAATGAAATCAAACTGCTCTCCTAATATTTTTGTGCTACTGCACACTCACCCCACCATCCAACACCCACCCACCCCCGTGAGTGTGTGTGTGTGTGTGTGTGTTTAGGATAGGAAAGGCAGGACAGACACAGAAATACCTGTTCCTCCTTTGGTTAAACATATTTGAACATATGAAGTGGGGGTTGTGGTTGTTTATTACCATAACATGCAGGAGGAGGGGCTCTTTATATGGTCATGGGCATGACTTCACTTACTTCAAAATGTGGTAAGCCAGCCGTGTGTTGGTTGGAGATCCTCCTGCTCATTCTGCTGAGTGGAGCCCTGGATTCCTGCATTGAGCAGGGGGTTGGACTCGATAGCCTTGTAGGCCCCTTCCAACTCTGCTATTCTATGATTCTATGAACTCTGCCCCAAAGCCCTACCCTGACAACACCACTGTCAGCCATCACTGCTCATACTGAGCCAGTCTGTTCCCCCTGACTCTCTCCAACTGGCAGCAGATTCTCCAGGATCCACGATGGGAGCCTTTCCCCCAGGCCTACAGCCACCTGAGACCCTTTCTACAAAAGGTGTTGGTGGCTGAGCCTGGGAGCTGCCGTTGCATGCAAAGCAGGTGCTCCATCACTGAATTATGACCACTTCCTAGGCAGTGGTTAGAGGCCTGGCAGGAGCTGGGTTCTCCATTTACTGGGCAGTCGTGATTTGAACGGGCAGCAATTATGCTGCAGTAGAAAACTCCTGGGGAGCTGGGAAAAGTTCATCAAAGCCAGATTGCATATGCTCCCACTGCCTCCTGTTTAAACAGACAGTCTCTGGCCGTTGCTACACCTGCCTTTCCTCCCCAGGATCGTCCCTGGATCATTCCTGTGCATCCAAATGATGCACAGGGGATCCCAGGAGCAGGCAGGGACGATCCCTCCATTTTCCTGGGATAACCCTTAGGTGTAGAAAGGGCTTCTTGTTTTCTGGTGTCTGTCACTGATCTGTCTTATTCTTTGCTTTTGGGGAAATGCCTTGTTCAGATTTTGTTACTATAATTCTCACATTCTTGAGGCAGAAAGTGCAACATATCCCGAGCGCGCATGCATGCTCTAGTTCTGCGTGCGCATGATTAGTAAGGCACCCTGCAGTGCACAGCCTGCTATTTCACACACTGCAGCTGCTGAGGGTATATTTTGAACTGTTGATGATAACAGATTGTTGGACAATTATGTATTTTTTTTCTAGTGTGTGTGCGTGTATCTATATATGTATATTTTACCAAAATGAACAATCAACCCTCTGGGAATTAAAATGGGGGATAGCCTATTGCAGGGTAATAAGCTGGCGGAGGTGGGACCTGCAATATTATCTTAGTTATGAAAAAACATTGATGTTACAAGCCTGTCCCTATTTTCATATGTGGAATGTTGGAGGTATGAGATGAAAGGATAGTACTTTGAGAAAGGTATTTTCTCTGCTCTAGCTTTGATGGGGTCTCTGCGATATGCTGGCTCAGTGGCAATTGTCATTCTAGACCCCCACATGGCCAATCAAGGTGTGTGCCATTTAGCCATGCCTTTAGAATCAGTGGGTGTGGTTTTTTAGAATCTGGGGAAAAAAATTGTTCGAGGGTTATGATTTGTAGGACTTTAAAATGTTTAGGCTTCCCTGACTTTATGTGCATATAACTGTTGCATGGTGCCATATTGACCTAGCACCCTCCACCCCTGGAGTAATCAGTCTTAGATATGTTTTCTGAAGCATATTCCACCTGCTTCGACCCCATCAGCTGGCTGCTATCTTTCTGACTGTTGACTGAATACACATGCTGTAAAATAGGCCCCAGAAACAAGTCCTGTTCTGAGGGCAGCTCGTACTATTGTGGAAGCCTGCTATGAGGAGAAGGGCAGATGCAGTCTTGCTGCTCGGTGATCTTCAGATACCTTAGCTGCTACCTGCCAGTAGGAAAATAGGATCAACACGGATTCATGGTTAGGAACTCTTGGGCCCTTTCTACACCTGTGGATTATCCCAGGAAAATGGAGGGACCGTCCCTGCCTGCTTCCGGGATCCCCTGTGTGTCATTTGGATGCACAGGGATGATCCCGGGATAAATGGCTGGTGTAGACATGCCCTTGCACTTACGTGATGAGTTTCGGGTATTGAAACCTGCTCTGTAATGATCAGTCTGCCTAGCGTGGAATTTGATGATATGTGCATAGGGCTGGGATCATTCCAGGTACCTCTGAATTTGCTGTGCAATAGTGGAGACTAGTAACAGCACTCTCAGAGTTTGGTGTCCTTAGAATCTTGCTAACTCAACTACTCTGGATTCACTGGGACACTGATTTTCCCTAGCTGGGCCGCTGCAAACATCAAGGCCCACAATGTTCTGTCTTGAATCATGGTGAATCCAGTCTGATTCTGCAAGAACAGAAAGCGGGCTGACGTTCCCCCTTCAGATGTCGTTGTAAGTCCACCATACCTCCCCTCCCTTGCAAAAGAGCTGTGCGAGCTGAGCCCATGTAAAGGAGGCCCTTCAGCGAGGGAAGCGTAGAAATGCATCTGCTGTCTTAGAGAGACCAAAGTCTGAGTAAAGCATTAACGTGTGCACTAACCCAAATCACACATGGGAATGCTAATATGCTCTCCCTTGCTTACATAAAGTGTCTTTTTTTACAGCACCCCTTAAGACCTAATACAAATATTAGCCATCATTCCCCTATTAATTATTGTTAAAGATTTAAAGGGTCAGGGACTCTAAACCCAATGCTGTGGTCACTGTGGGAAAGGTGCTGTGTGAAGTGACGTTGATGATGCGCTTTCTGGAGAATTGCAGATGGGGTGGCGTGTCTAAACTTAATTTCTGCAGCCGTCAGAGTTAGGAAGAGGTATATTTTTGAAAATAGTTATAGCACTGAACTGCATTGTAAATACTGGTATCACTCCTTATTTATTTTTTGTATTTATATCCCATTCTTTCTTTACAAGGGTCTCTCATCCAGGAAATGACCCAGCCCACTTTTGTTCAGTGGAGTTGCTGCATAATGTGCTCATAATCCCTGGCTATTCATTGGGCTCCTTTCAGTGGTTTAAATCCCTGGAATAATGACTACCGAGTAAAACGTTGGGGTGTGTTTTTTTGTAGACATCCTTCAATTGTCGTTTTGCCTTGAAAGGGGATTTTACAAAATAGTGCTAGGTATGCTGACATTATTGTATGGGAATGAGAAGGGCCGTTTATATCAGCCTCTCACAGAAATTCCATAGCAAACATGGCTGATGCAAGCGCAAACACACACACACACACACACACACACACACACAGAGCTGGTTTGCATGTCACAATAAGCCTTCAAGAGTTAATTAAGAGATGACTGCCTGCCACCATTTAGAATATGCAAGTTGTGGTGGGGGCATGCCATGGCTGGTCGTGTTGTGCAAATCCAGACATAATGGGTTATTTGCGAGCTAAACAATCCTTGGATAACCCTAGAACAACCCATAAAAACTTTTGGATATCTGAAGGTTGTTTAAACCTCAAATAAACCATGATATCTGGATTTACACAAGACAAGCTAAGGTGCCTCCCCCACCCCATGGCTTGCATATTCAAAATGGTGCCCAGGATACGTCCTGGAGCTCCGTGGGGTAATTAACCAATGGTGGCTTATCATGACATGCAAACTGAGATAGCCAGCACTGAAAACATAACCTGGGAACAGAAGCCATCCACCAGGCTCTAGTGGTGGGAGGTGCCCTTTTGTCCACGGTGTGCAGGCGATGGGGAGAGAGAAGGAGAATAGGGGGGGTAGCAGAAGGGCAGCGTGGGCAGTGGCTGCTTGGCTATGGACCCATGGCTTGGCCATGCCTCCATTTGAGGAAGCCGTGCCCTTCAGTGGTCTAGCTCAGTGCTCATTGGCCTAGACTCTTTCAGCACTGTTGTGTAGCCCTATTCTCCTAAGCATGGTTACTTTGAAGTTAGTCCCAAAGGGATTGTTCAAAGGGATTGTTTCAAAGGGATTGTTCCCAAGTAAATGGGCATGGGACAGGACTGAAGTGTTAGAGTTCCTTCTTCAATGCATTTGGCAAAGGATGCAAGTGTTGAGTGAACAGCATCCAGTTTGTACTGCACCGTCTTCAAACTGTTGAAGATGATAACTGGATCATCCAGTCATTGCTTAGCGCCGTCATGTTGCCATCCTTAGCATTTTTTGGAAAAATGTAACTCTCTACTTTTGTTTCTGACCCCACTGGATAATATAATTTGATAGTTCCTATCCATCTATTGAAGTCACCAGCCATGCTGGTTAACAATTTTAGGCTAACCCTGAAGGCTTAGCATGTCGTGTGTAAGTCATTTTCCCTAACCATGGTTGCTACATAACAACGTTGCTACATAACTCGTGGGCGCCACAGCCTCAACATGGCCACCAGCCTTAGCCAGGAAATGGCTGCCCAGGGCTGTGCATGCTGCAAGGGATGCTGGGCTGCAGAACGGACCAGTTGGAGGACTGAAGAGATCACCAGAGAGGTGTGTGGTTAAACAAACCGTGCAAAAGGCCGTGGTCCTGCGATCGTGTGGTGGCAGCACTACGTGTGGTTAGTGGTAAACGCAGTGAGACATGGTTAGCATAACCATGTTCCCCAGACTGTTGTCTGAACAGGGTCAATGGGTAGTATTTCAAAAATCATTTATTATACAGTGATTGTGATTTCTGAAGGAGAAACTTATTAACAATTCCCTTTGGTAGATTCACACATTGTTCTTGGAAGGCAGAAGGGGTGTATAATCCTTATTGTCAGAGAATTCCACGAGGAACGCAAAATAGCTGGAACCCTTTCTAGAATAAATATTAGGATGGGGTGGTGGGGGAGAGAATATTTTTTAATGAGCTTTTCGAATGGGCGGAGGGTAGTAGCGCTAGTTCCCCAGCAGGTAAGCTGGAAAGCAGAAGAGCCTCACCTGGCAGCCAGCAGCTTGACACGCTGGTTGGAGAACAAAACTTGGCAATGGTCAGGTGGCAAGGGCAGCATGAAATTGCCACCAATTTGACATTAATTAGACACCTATTGGATGGCTGCGCGACACGCTTTAAAGGCTGTCTGTGTTCAAAGCTATTTTGTTCACCTGCATTTCCACAAACATTCTTTGTAAAAATAGAAAGAAAGAAAAACTAGAATCGCACCAGGCTGAGGTAACACATAATTAGTAGAGGGATTTTGAGACAACAACACGACGGTGCTTCTAGGGCAAAGGTAGAAAGTTAACTCAAGTAGAAATATGAATTGAGAATAGCCACATCAACAAAGTGAAAAGCATTTATCCAGAGGAGGTGATATCTGACTGGACAATTTTCAAAGGGATTTCCATATACTTCTTTCTCTCCCTGTCTCCCTTTTCTTTTCCTTTTGGGGGTGGGGGGCAGGCAGTTAATGTGCAACAATTTAGAGCCGCAGTGAATAAATAAAATAAATCTAACGTATTGCCTGAAGCAATATGTGTATATAGACGGATCGTCAATATCAGCATTGGAATTGAAAAGCATTTCACCAGGGTTGGCGGGGGCTTTTTCAGTGGGACATCACATTTTAAATGCATGATTAACGAATTAATCGTATAAACATTAATAAAGTTGGATGTCAAGCTTTCGTCAATTAATCCATGTCATTAATTGAAGAGAGCAGGAATGCTGGTTTCAGATGTGCCCGGGCTAATGGTGAGTTCAAAGGACAACTACAGGGTCTGGGATTTTAGAAAAGGAAGTGGGGTGGGGGGCCTTTCTGCAAAGTCTCCTTATCTGTCAGCCCGTCCTGAACTGGTGTCCTCCAGATGTGTTGGACTACAACCCCCATTATCCTCAGACAGGCTGGTGCATGTTATTTCACAAACGTTGGTGCAACGACTTTAACCTTTGCTGGTGGTAACATATTAAGCCAAAGGTCGCGTGCTGCCCACCCGAAAAGGCCATAAAATGATCCCGGCCCTTGAAAACCTCAAACGGATGAGTATTGGTTTAATAAATCAGGTCCGTGCTAATGGATGGTGGCTTTCAGCATGGGGTTCTGGGGCTCAAGTTTCCCTGCACAATTTGTCAAGGCTTAAAAAATGTGTTTTTAAAAAATGGTTAGGAACTTCCCACGCACCTCGCTCCCTCAGCTAAACATAGAGCCGTCGGTTGGCCGTGCGGTTTCTGAAATTGCTTGATCAGTGAGAAATACAAACGGATGAACTGGGCAGTTGTTCCACATCCTTGTTTTCAGAGACTGCCCAGAACAAATTAATTGAGCAGCCAATCTGTTCATCAAAGGGCGAGCCCGTTCAGTCATCACAAAATTAGAAGAGAGCCACTCTCTATTTAGCAACTGAGTTCAAATAGTTTGTTTATTAAATATGTGGCCGTGGATGCCAGACAATCATGATTCTGGGAACTTGAACTTTAAAAATATCAATTGTTGCAAAACTTGTGATTGAAGTCATGGGAGTTGGCAGAATTCTTGGAATCCAAATGTGTGTGTGTGTGTGTGTGTGTGTGTAATCTGCCTTTCACTGTGTACTGCTACAGCATGGGATGGCCAAGCTGGACATATTGAGGATATACCCAGATCAAAGATGTCGGTAGAATAAATCCTTTGTGGGCATTGTTGGCCTTGGTCTTAGAGTTCGACCCTTTCTCTTTTAATGATGTCTGTTTAACGCAGGGGTGTGGAACCTCAGGCCTGGGGGCTGAACTCTGCCCTCCAAGGTTCCCTGGAAGGCCACACCCCTTCCCCTGGCTCCACCCCGATCCCCAAAACACAGATTTGTTTGGTGGTTTCTTAGCTTTTGGCCACTTTCTCCCTTATTCTCAAAGGCTGTAATGCCTGTGCTAAGGCTTAGTTACTTGCAGTAAAGGGCTTTCAGCTAAACTATGCTGGTATTCTTTGCCTTTTGGCCCCGCCCCTTTGCCTTTGGCCCCACCCCCTTTGTTTCCCTCCTGTTTGCCACAACAGGGACGAGCAGCTTCCTCTTTCTTCACACGGGGAAGACAGAGGAAGCAAGCAACGGCCACGTGGCCCATTCAGGGGTGTGTTTTAATTGCGCTGCTTCTCCTGCACACAGTAGGAAATGGCGTCAAGTTTCGTTACAGCCCCCCCAAATAGGATTTTCCATGGGGGTGGGTGGGTTGTGACAGAAAAACGAACAGAAGGAGCAGGTGACTTGCAGGAGGTGGACAGCTTTGTAAAAAGGACCTGTGAAAATCCATGAGTAATGAGGGTGTGATGAAACACTCATCGGATGACACTCTTATTCTGCCTGCCCTTGTTCTTGATTATTGCCCATCTCCTCTTCTTCCATGATCTCAAAGCACCTCCATGTGTACCTTTTTCAGCATGCTACATCTAAAATGTTTGGATCTGTGTTGGCTATTCCACACTTTAGAGCAGCCGTCCCCAACCTGGTGCCTTCCAGATGTCCCTGACTACAAATCCCAGCATCCCTCACCATTGTCTATGCTGCCTGGGACTGATGGGAGTTGAAGCCCAAAACATCTAGAGGGGGCCAGGTTAGGGAATGCTGCTTTAGAGTTTCTAAGGGTAGAGCTTACATGTGTTAAGTGTACATACATTGAGAAATGTAAAATGCATCATGCATATGCACTGTACATGATGCAGCCACTTTAGTGAAGCCAAGCAGGTCTGGATCTGCTCAGTGCTTGGATGGAAGACTGCCTGGGAACCCCTTTGAATGTCAGCTTGCATTCCATTAGGAAAGGTGGGAACACTTGTCAAGGAACTGTGAACTCAGCTTACTGTTGAGAGTACATTTGTTGGTAAACATGTAGGGCTTTTCTACACGAGGCATTTATCATGTGCTTGTCATTCCTTATTCACAGTTGTTTGTGGGTTCTTTAAATGACGTTATGGCCCTCCAGTTTAGTTTCTGTGTCTAATCAGCACATTAGAGCAGGGAAAATGCCACATTGGATTGTGAATGTGAAAGAAAGCGTGATTTTTTCCTAGTGTATTTGTGCTATTCTACTATACCACAGAGCCACCTAGAGGTTATGCTATGAAAAAGCAGGAAAGGAAACACTCTGATCTCAACTCTGATAAAACCGAAAGTGGATACAACAGAATAACAGCCTTGTATAACAGCCTCTGTGAAATATCCAGGAGGGTGATTGTGCAATTCCATGAGGAGCCATGTGCATGAACAAGAAATGCAATATTGGGACAGTGAGCAACAAAATACAAACACCTGAGAGGCTGTCACATGGAAGATGGAGCAGACCTGCTCTTTGTTGCTCCACTAATGGGTGGAAATGGCAAGGGAGAAGACTTCAAATAAGCACTGGGCAAAATATCCTAATGGTAAGAGCTGTTCAAAGGTGTAAGAGACGTCCTTAGGAGGCCATGGGTTCTCCTTTACCAGAAGGACTTAAGCAGAGGCTGGATGGACAGCTGTCAGAGGCCTTAGCTAGACCTTCCTCATAGTCTGCGATGGAGGAGGGAAGGTCCCGCGATGTGATTATCACGAGATCCCTCCTCCGTTTACATGTGAGGCGCGACGACCTCAGGAGGAGAGGCGTTGCACCCGCCATTTTTTATTTTTTAAAGCAACAGGAGCCTATGAAAGCTTGTGCACAAAGGTAGGTCCTTATTTAAAATTTAAATTAATTTCCCCGCTCCCCCCCACCATACCCCCGATGGGTGCAGTTTCCAGCTCCGTGCAAGGAATTGCACTGAGCCGGGTCAAACCGTGGCAACAGGCCACACGTCTTGGGCTCAGCCCGAGACCGTGCAAAAAGCAGGCCCAAACTGTAGGGCTCTATCCCGGGGCAAGGGAGGGATGATCCCTCCCTGATCCTGGGATCCTCTGTGTGTCATGTGGACGTACAGGGAGATGCTGTATAATTCCTACATTGAGCAGGTTGGACCAGGCAACCTTGAAGATCCTTTCCAACTTTACATTTCTATGATTCTATGGAAGAGGGATGATGCCAAAACATGCCAAATCCAGACCCATATTATTCTCTGGTATCTGTCCAGTTAGGTTTGAAGCAGATGCAAAAGGACAACTGTCTTTTGACATCGGTGGCTACCTGGTGCTTCACATGATCTGTCCCTAGAACATGTCTTTCAACATGGAGTGGTCAAGATGAAGGGCTTTTAGTATCTTTCTGCAAGGCAATGGATGTCCTATAATCTTGATGGGAATAGCAAAAATAGTTCTGGGTTCATGAAACAAGAATGAAAATGGATTTAGCAGGGAAGGGGGTGGGGGTGGGGAGAGAATATTTGAAGTGTAATAACACCTACATTTTATATTCCTACCCATCTCAGTCTTTGCAATTCATCTGATAGCTGAAATACTATAAATTTAGTCGAAGATAACAGAACAGATGGGAAAAACATATGGTTTGTAGGTAGTGTGTAGTGGTTGGTATTTGTAGTACATTAGGGGAATTTATTTTATTTTCTCTGTTTTCTAGTATAACTTCTTTTTCATACTTTGTCAAGCACATTCCCCTCCCCCTCAAAAAAAAATCAGCATTAAATGGAGCAGTGGTTTTGTTTGTTTATATCAGTTCAACTGTGGCTCTGCTTGCGTCACCCGTCCACACTGTATAAGTGCTTGTAAATTGATACATCTCTGTGATCTAACTTGAACTTGATTAATAGACTCAGGCCCCATTCATGGAATAATTCTTCATTCCTTATCCAACAGTGCAATCCTATACATACCCACTCCGATGTAAGCTCCATTGAGTTCAATGGGATTTATCCCCCAGGAGTCTGGTATAGGATCAGAGGTGGGGATTGCATCCTAAATCCTCCAGTGGGGGGGGGGAAGCCAATGGTCAGATGGGTTGTGCTCTCTCTGAACAGTGCTCCTTGAACTGCCGAGGGGTGCATCTGGAATAGGGGGGATACAACATCTGTTTTTAGTAACACATCTGTTTATCATATCAACATAAAGGAGCTACATAGCTGCTCTATGCTGCCATGGCTTTCTGACAGCATTTCGCTAAGAATTGATGTGGTGTCACTCTCCCTTACACTTCAGCTTTTAATGAATGGAGCCTGTCTACTTTACTACCACACATTTAATTTGGATGGCAGAAATATTAAGACCATTTCTGTGGAGATTCTACCCGCAGTGGGATACAGGAGGACATCCCAGGTTCATACACACATACATTAGCCTATGGTCAGATGGTCAGATGTGATCTAGGACATATGTATCTCTGTGAGAACCATGGGGGAATGCTTTTTTGTCCCAAAACAGGAGCCCCAACAATTGGGAAGGAGGCTGTGGATGGAGAGGAAGCTGGGAGAATTGAGAGAAAACAAAGAAATCCTGGAAGTGAGAAAAAGAAGAGAGGGCCAAAATAAACATTACTTTAAATCGCTATCTAGCAACAATGGGTCCCCCCTCCATTTTTACCCTATAGTAGGCACAGCCCCCCCCACCCCAGTTTGGACCTCAAAGCTACCCTACTCCCCACAGTAGAGTCTTGATTCAAATCAGGGGCTTGCACTTATTCTAAAGTGGTTGGATTTTTTTGGAGAAAAAAAAAAAGATATAGAGCATCATCAGATGAGGGTTTTATAGCATGCTTGTTACTGGCCACTCACGGATGTTTGTGGGTCCTTTTGATGACATTGTCTGCCTCCTGTGCGTCTCCCGCTCCTTCGGCTTGTTTTTCCGCCACAAAGAACGACCCGGAAATCTGATTCTTTTGGCTGTAATGAAACTTGCATTACAAACGGGGATATATTTCTCTCCCCCACCCACCCCCCAATCGTGTCTTACTCACTCCTGGCAACCAGAGACTAGAACTGCAGGGAAATGTTCTGTAGGACATGAGAGAAAAAAGTCTGGGATGGGGAACAGGGCAAGATCTACGCTACTGCTTTCAAACAGTTTATAACAGTCGTGACAACTGTTGGGGCCCAGGACACACTCCATAGACAGTTTTCAAACTGTTTTCAAAGTGTCGTATCCTGCTTGGTGTAGATCTGGCCCAGATCAGATAGGCAAGGGCTCACGGGAGCAGGCAGGACTTGAGTGCCTAGCGAATAGCCTAGAGGCCTAAAAAATGAGGCAGGTTGGACTTCTAATAGGACGCTGCCTGCATTTCTCAGACGGCACGCCAATGAGGTCAACTGGTAACAGTGAGCCTAAAGTACTAGAAACCTTAAAAGCAAGAAGAATCTAGTCAAGAATGTCTAGAAAAAGAAAACATTGGGACCCAAATCTGTCTGGAAATTGTAATCCAGGACTTTACCTCAAATCCCCAGTGTATTTTCTGTATTCAGTCAGTAGTGACAGAACTATACTCTGCACATGCTCAAGGGATGCATAATCTATTTTTACTTCATATATTTCATGGGCAAGCCTTTGTGTTGAAAACAGATGCCGGGGTTGAGGCAAGGCGAGGCCTGGCACAAATTAAGCCCCCGACTCCATCCTGATAACAATCTGATATCCAAGATGTGCGGTTCTGTAGTTTAATGGTAAAGCTCTGTCCATTTTGCTTATTGTCATTTGGCAGGTAAAAGAGAGTAAATTACAATCTGACGAATGTGTCTCCACCTCAGGGCTAGAGAGAGTTAAAGGTTTAGACACTTCAGCTTCTGTGAGGAGAAGAGTATTGTCAAGGTTTGAATCTAGCAGCAATGCCTGGCAACTCAACTTTTCACGCCAAGTAGAAGCTTGGCAGAGGAGGAGGCTCAAATGTTGAAAGATATGGTTGTATCAAGTTTCTGATTTTCTTAATTAAAAAACCCTAATAAATGTTTCGTTTGGAGGGAATGTGTAGATTTAGAAATTTCCATCGGCTAGTCTTAAGTCTTTAAAACTGCCACGTTTTTTCAGCTGCAATCCGTTCTTTTATATTTAAACATACCTTCATAATTAAAAGGGTTTGACAAAATTATACATTCGTAAACTCTGACTAGCTGTGCTGACTAGCTGTGCTTAACTTCTGTTCTCCATTTCTCCATCCTTTACCTGAGTTCCTAGGGTCCCAGGTGTATTTGCTACTGAATAAATTTCCAGATGCTTTCTCAACTTCACTCACAAATGAGTGAAGTAATTTAGGGTACAGCATGCCATTGTTGCTGTTCAGATTTACTGAATCAAATTGCCAAACCTGCCTCATGATGTCTCAGTCTGTCTATTCTATTAAAACAGATTTTTAAAGAAATCCATAATATTAAAACATAACTTCAAGCTCTTATCGTTTTAACCTTAGACTTTAAAAGCCTGATGGTCTTTTATATCATGCAGCAAGCTTTAGTTGATTATTCAAATAAACCTTTACTTACAGATAAAAAAATACCCACTGTTTAATAGGTAGGGCTAACAGCAATGGGAATTGATGGAACAATTGAAGGAAAACCCTCCACACTCTTACCGGGGTTTCTTTTTCTAGAGTCGTTCCATGTTTGCAACTGGCTTCTTTAGATGGCGACCATGTGATTTTGAATCCTAAACTTCCATTCTCAGCAATGCTATTCTGTTAAATGAAACAGTGCCATCTAGTGGTGAAATTATAGCGCTACTGGGGAAATCTCGTGATAATTTTAATATCTGATTATCTCCATTTTTAAAAAAGTGAGGTTACCGGGGGAAAGTATGGGAGATGTCTTGGAGGTTGATGGCATCATGTAAAGGACCCACAAACGTCCATGAGTGGTCGAGCATGTGTGTGCAATAAATTGCTCATGTAGAGAAGCTCCATGTTTGCTGCTCCTCTTTGTTTCTCTTACTGCTCAGAGAGGGCAGATGAACAGACAGCAACAATAAGTGGAAGGAACTCAGAACGCTCCAGGGACTGGCAGTGATCCCTTTACTGAGGTAGAGGGCAGCTGCCCAGTAATGCCACCATCCCTGAGTGGTGGTCACTAATCGTCTTGCAAGGTTCCAGGTTTCAAAGGAGATAGCTAAACATGTCCAGGGAAACAAGTTTGCAGGAGTGAAGGGGTGGCAAAACCTGTGGTTAAGACAGTAAAGTTTTTGTTGTAGACCTTAAATGCTGGGGGACTGAATGGGGTAGTGGGCAATATTTGAGAAGGCCCAGTACCCTGTGCTATCCCTCTCACTCATCCCTGTCCCTTCATCTGTTTAAGAACTTTGTCAGAAGTAAAGCAACATTCATCAGAAAAATACCATTCCCCAGAAATGCACCCCAGTGATGGAAGAAAGTAAGAACATAAGAAGAGCCCTGCTAGATCAGACCAAGGGTCCATCTAGTCCAGCACTCTGTTCACACAGTGGCCAACCAGCCATCGGCCATGGATGAACAAGCAGTACATGGTGCAACAGCACCCTCCCACCCATGTTCCTCAGCAACTGGTGCACACAGGCTTACTGCCTCGAATACTGGAGATAGCACACAACCATCAGGGCTAGTAGCCATTGACAGCCTTTGCCTCCAGGAATTTATCCAACCCCCTTTTAAAGCCATCCAAATTGGTGGCCCTCACTACATCTTGTGGTAGTGAGTTCCATAATTTAACTATGTGCTGTGTGAAGAAGTACTTCCATTTATTTGTCCTGGATCTCCTACCAGTCAGCTTCATGGGAGGACCCCTGGTTCTAGTATTTTGAGTGGGAGAGAGTACACCTGGGGAACTTCTATTTCCCATATAGGTTTTAAAGGGACCGAAGCCAAATTTCCTATTATTTATGGTTACCCTAAGAATGGACACTAGGCGTTGCAATAGACAGGGAAAAAAAGAAATCAATAAATGCTATAGTGAAAAAGAAATCACAGTCATTTGTGATTAACTATTTGTTATATGTACACTGCCCTGAGATCCCAGTGATATAGGGTGGGATACAAATGTTTTAAATAAATAAATATGATTCTTCTAAAGAAGATAACACACACACACACACACACACACACACACACACACACACTTTCACTTTGAAAGACGGGCAATTTCAGATGTGTGGAGCTGCGTGCAATGTTTCAACTGTGGATTTTGTACTTTTACAGCTGCCCTTTGATAACACAAGAGAAAAATTAATCCTTTATAGCCTGTGATTATCTGGTTATAGCTTATTAAAGCTATAAATGCCAGTAATTTTAAATGACTGTATTAAGTTGTCCTTGAAAGAAAGAGAGAGAAAGAGAGCAGGCAGACAAACATAGAAGAGCTTTTTATGAATCATTAATACATCTCAGGTTGGAGCACAGGAATTGCACATGGAGAAATGTTGAGGTCTTGCTTGGTTTTGTAAAGTTTGTAGGCAGTGGCACTGTAGTGACATGGATGAAATATATTTTTATGGCCAGCTATGAACTCTGCAATCTCTAGGCAGAGATTATTACGGACTAAATGCAGTGTGCGATTGATAATCTTAACTTAGCATTTCAACTGTATTAGTGTGGTTGAGCTGATAGCACCCTTTGCAGATTGGATGGAAACCCAACACAGGCGGCAATTAATAATAATTGCATGTTTGCGAAACAACACTGCCACAGTGTTTTACGTAACTCTGTTTGGAAGAGCATGTTTTATAGACAGCTGTAACCTAAAAGATACTGCTTTCATTCAGCTGTCAACTAATTGTATAGCAAGTAGATAATAGAAAGCGCTTGCATGGAGATTTGCATAGTTGTGTTGTATCTAATAAAATAATTTAGAGGAAGAGTACACTAAAAAAAACGGATTGCTGGATCCATGAAAATTATGTTTTTTCCTCTGTTAAGGTAACTGGTTATGTATAGCTGTGTTACTTCAACATTTTCCTTGTGAAAGTCCAGTGGCTTTGGGGATTTATCTGGAAACTATTTGTCTGTCCTTAATCAGAAATCAAGGTTCTTTGAGTCTAAATGAATGAAGAGAAGGCAAAACCACTTTAAGGAAAGTTTATTTATGAATAAGCTGGTTTCCAAATTTACCGCTGCTAGTCAGACATGGAAAGAGGAGTTTCTCTAATGGTCAGGAAACCTCAGTAGAACTTACAATTGTATGACTGTTGAATAAGTTCATTGACTTCATAGTCAGTGACTGAATTCAGAGTATAGTTGTTTTTTTACTGATATGAAGAAGATTTATAGTTTCAGTATTTACCTAAAAAGCCATTGACAACATGGACCCAGCTGCTCTCTGGGAACTTTTTCTCCCATAGGAACCCTGAGGGAAAGACTTGCTCTCGAACTCTGAGGGAAAGACTTTGCTCCTGAACCCTGAGGGAAAGACTTTGCTCTTGAACCCTGAGGAAAGACTTGCTCTCGAACCGAGGGAAAGACTTGCTCTCGAAACCTGAGGGAAAGACTTACTCTCGAACCCTGAGGGAAAGACTTGCTCTTGAACCCTGAGGGAAAGACTTGTTCTCGAAACCTGAGGGAAAGACTTGCTCTTGAACCCTGAGGGAAAGACTTGTTCTCGAAACCTGAGGGAAAGACTTACTCTTGAACCCTGAGGGAAAGACTTGCTCTCGAACCCTCAGGGAAAGGCTTGCTCTTGATCATGTCCTTTTGGGAAATTAGAATTAGTGGTACCCACCAAGCTACACCAACATCTAGTTTTGGTTGGCTTAGGGAAATTTCTCTGTCTGTCAGGGTGAGGGGTTTGAATGAATGCTGAAGTGGTGGCAATTTGTGTATTGTTTTTATGTTCTAATATTTTAGATTGGTGTGTCTTATACATTGCCCCGAATTTTCAGATAAAGAGGAGATTAATAGTACTAGTCTACTCAGAAGAAAATCCCATTGTGTTCACTGGGTCTGCCCGCCCCCCAGGAAATTGCGTATAGGATTTTATCCTTACTCATTGGTGGTTTGTGTCCTAAGCGTCCCTTCCACGAATGGAAGGGCTTCCTCTGTTCACAGAAGGGGTTTGGGTCCAGCTCCAGCAGGTGGAAGGGAGAAAGAGATTTTTACCAATTCCTTCTTCCCTTGTGCCAGCCCCACACACTTCTGGAAGGACCTCCAACACTCTGAAGCAGATTTTATGGGGACACAGGGGGCTGAAGGGGGGGGAGGAGGAGGAGGAGGAGGAGGGAGAATTGGCAAAAATGCCCTCTCCCCTGTTCTGCCAACAGGTGTGTCTGGAAAGTGGAGTTCTGCTCATGGGATTTAGGATCCAATTCATTGTTTCTGTGCAGCTGGGAGTTTAGGATCTCATGATCTTGAATAATAAGGCACTGTCAGAAATGTCGCTGAACAAGGAACTGAACAAGCAAGACTTAGTATTAAAAGCCTCTCATTCAGCTTTACCAAAGGGGAAAAAAAGAAGTCATTTGAATCTACACAATGGTATAAGATCAAATTGTGCTCAGCGCCCTTTAGTTCAAAAGACCACTGGCTTTTAACACAGCGCACTCCGGAGCTGTCCAGCCCACTTCAAAGCTGAATGTGTGTCAACAGCTATAGAAGTGTGTGGCATAAATGGGCCCAGTTTCTTTTCTAAGGGAGTTCATTTTCACACCTGGAGCATAAGTAGCCTTTGAGCCTCTCTCACCCTATTGAGGTTAACATCTGACCATTGTTAATTTGGAAGAGAACGTGGCAGAGAGGCATTTGACACTCAGATGTACATTCTGGCCTGTGCTGGTTTTACATTCACATTACAAACAGAAACCCCTTCAGCCTCACATGTGAAAATGCTCCCTAATTGAAGCATTTAACCAGCAAGAGAGGTCAGTAGATTATCGCAGCACTCAATATTATTTCCAGGTAGTATGCCTGATTCTTTTTTCTTTTTTCTTAATGTGGAGCAAGGATTCAAAGAGGTTTGGGCTAGCCCAGTGAGGGCTGGCAAGGGGTTTGGGCTAGCCCAGTGACAACACATGCATGCATGCATGCATGCACGCACGCACGCACGCATGCACACACACACACACACAAAATGCTACAAACGGCTTTCAGTCTGTTTGCAATCTGGCTTGTGGGGGCTGCTGTTCAAGAAAAGTAAGTCAAAATCCTGCTTGTACTCACAAAAAAAGTTTCCGGGGTCTTTGAATTTTGGTGTGTGTGTGTGTGCGTGCGTGCGTGCGTGTGTATAAAACAACACATTTTATTGCAACACACACACACACACACAATTTATTTATTTATTTATTACCTGCCTCTCCCTCTGGATCGAGGTGGGGAAACAACACTAAATAAAATATAATACATAAAATTAGTTAAAAGAGCATATAAAACCAATACAATATTAAAATAACAATCACAGCATCTTAAAATTCTTAGGTTTAAAATTCATCTGGGTAGGCCTGCTGGAAGAGACTAGTCTTTACAGCTGTCTTAAACTCAGAGAGAGCATTAAGCTAATGAATCTCCTACACACACACACACACACACACACACACACACACACACACACACACATATATATATATATATATATATATATATATATATATGACATGTGAGATGTTGCTGGGTAGGAATCCATAGTCTCCCAAGCATGCACCGCTGATATATATATATATATATATATATATATATATATATATTCAGTTGGGTGAGTAGCAGCCCTGTTAAAGTCACCAGCCATCTTCTGAAATGGTTTCTATTTGGTTACGCTGGCTTGGTATTTCCTTGTAGTTAGCCCAAACAAGCTATGTATCCTATAAACACTTTGTTCTCTTTGTGCTTATGGGTAACAGTACTGGTATGAATGCACCAAGCATGGTGTTACAACAGGATATCTTAGTGTAACAGCCTACAGTGATCCTAGTTGCTGGAGAAAAGGGAAGAAAATCTTTCTTTAGCTTTTTGTTGTTCAGCTCTGTTGAAATTAGCACGGCATCAATCATGCCTGCATTTTGAAATGTGTTAGCATTCAAAGGTTTGATTTCCCCGCTCCCCGACTAAATATAAAAGCATTTCACTGAGGGATGCCAAATGACTAGATAGCATTCTTTCGCTGATTCTTGCTTTGAACAGGTCATTCAATTGATTCTTCATGGATTGAAGTGACTTAAAAATGACATCCCAAAATAGGCAATGTTTTGTGGATATTTATTGGGCCCATTCTGTGCGTTAAGGAAGAGGCAAACCATTGTTAATTAGGGAGATATTCTTGCATGGAGTGCTTGAATCAGGAGGCAAATGGGGATGCTATTTTGTGGTATCAAGGGAAATTTTTATATAACTTGATTGTTTGCTAATGGCTGTGATGGCCAGGCCATAGTTCTAGAGTAAGCTGAAGGTGCTGGATTAATGGCTCTTGATGGTTAGAAAATGACTGGTGGCTACTATTTAGGATAGCTTGGGTACAAATAAAAAATTAAAAAATAATTTGAGAGTTGCCTGCTTCTCCTTAATGAATATATTTGTAAACAAACAAATGACACAAAATCCTGAAGCCTCCAGTGTTCTTGTCTCACAATGAAATGGATCGGGCCTGCCCCTGCAATGCACTCTACATAGGGCTACCTTTGTGCCTAGTCCGGAAACTTCAACTACTGTATTTCTTCGATTGTAAGACGCCATTGATTGTAAGATGCACACTAATTTCAGTACCACCAACAGGAAAAAAACAAAACTAAGACACACCCGCGATTCTAAGATGCACCCCATTTTTAGTGATGTTTATATGGGGAAAAAAGTGCGTCTTAGAATCGAAGAAATAGGGTTGTTCAAAATATGGCGGCCAGGTTGGTCACCGGGACACCTAGGGGTGACCACATTACACCTGTTTTAAAATCTCTTCACTGGCTGCCAAGTAGTTTCCGGGCAAAGTATAAAGTGTTGGTTATCACCTTTAAAGCCCTACATGGTTTGGGTCTAGGCTACCCACGGGATCGCCTTCTCCCATACAATCCGCCCCGCACACTCAGGTCCTCTGGGAAGAATTTCCTTCAGCCAGCCAAAACTAGGCTGACTGGTATTACCCAGAGGGCCTTCTCTTCTGCCGCTCCCAGACTGTGGAATGGACTGCCAGAGGAGATTCATCAACTGAACAGTCTTTTGGCATTTAAGAAAGTTATAAAGACTGATCTCTTCTGGCAAGTCTGTCCAGTGGAACTGTAGGTTGCTTTTAGGATGATTTTTAGGACGTTTTAATAACGTATACCGTGTTCTTAATCAGTATTTTGTGTATTTTATACTTACTGTTGTTCCCCACTTTGATCAGGATGGAGAGGCAGGTAAGAAATATTATTATTATTATTATTATTATTATTATTATTATTATTATTATTATTATTATACAAACTGGGGAGTTCAATTAGGTGTGTTTAGGGCTGTGGTCACTGGTCAGCATGTGGACATCGCCCAAATTTCATGTGTGCTCAAGGTAACTTCATGTAGGGTGCCACAGAGAGAGGGAGGGAGAAAGAGAGAGCGAGAGAGTGGTGCAATCCTGCAGTGCTGAAAACTTTGCTCACCATTGGCTGCAGCCCCCGATTGACTTTTCATGTGAGTCAGCGGCCCTTCATATGGGAAAGGTTCCTCACTCTTGGTTTTAAAGGCAATGCTGTCAATATTGCACATCCTTTCAAGGAAGTATATGGATAAAATTTGCATTTATTTATTCATTTCTTTTTAAAAATCTGATTTTGAAATCTCTGATTAATGTGTTGGCTAATTACACCAATAACCAGATGCTGCTTTCAACCACAATGTAAACATTTTAAGTTGAAGCGTAGAAAAAGTTGTAATCCTCTATTCATGGGTTGCAGGTGAAAGGAAAATGACATATGTACCAGGGGTGTAGACTTCTCGATTTTTCAAGGGGGGGGGCATGGGGCTAAACTTGGAAAAGTTGGGGCTAGGCTTATTTGTTTACATTTATGTATATATTTCTATTTCTGGAAACCATCATCAACAATGGATCTTAGAGTGTTGAAAGCCACATATTAAAATAGCAAGTACTCAACAGAAATATTACATTTTAATTATAATATTATGATAGTTTACACACTGCCCCGCCAACCATAGACCTATACAATATGCCAGTGTTCTTTGAACTTTTTCCCCATGACCCACTGCAATAATATCACATACCCTCAAGACCCTCTTCCTGTGCTTAATCTGAAAATCTCTGACAGGTAATATGCTTTTGACTCATTAGTCAAGACGTACTGTATTAATTTAGTGAAACCAATATATATATATATATATATATATATATATATATATATGTGTGTGTGTGTGTGTGTGTGTGTGTGTGTGTGTGTGTGTGTGTTCAGGCATATTTAAAAGGCACCCCCCACCACACTGTAATTCCTAAACGGGCAACCTTTTGTCCTACAAGGACTGATGGGGTAGAAGGAAATGAATCTGGGGAAGGCTGAACCTGACACAAAAGGAGAGCAGCTTTGGTCTTGCAAATAGATCTGCTTGCAAGTTGAGGAGGAAGCAGGATCTGCTTGGAGGTCATTTAGACTGACCCCCCAAACACATAACAATACAGATCACTGGAGACTGACTGAGGAATCTGCCAGCCAGGCTGTGAGCTTACTTAAGGTATCTGGTTGGGCATTTCCCCCACCCCCAGGAAATCCCGGTGGGGGCTTGAGTCCTGCCTCCCCCACTGAGGTTTATGCCCCTGATATGTACAGTCCTGGCTCAAACCGGATGTGACAAAGATGTGACTGACTGTAGTTGAGGTACCATTGGTGACAATGACTGATACCATGCCAAAAAAAGCCATGGAAAAGTGGTGGTTGTTTTCTGGGAGACCCTGCTTGCTAAGCTCAGTTGTCTTAGCAGGTGGAAACTAAAGGTATCTATATATATCGACATGGATTATGAATTGAGCCAGAGAGGTGTAGTGGTTAGAGTCTCAGACTAAAGGAGACCCAGGTTCAAATTCCTACTCAGCCATGAAGCTTCCTGGGTGATCTTGAGCCAGTTGCTATTTCTTAGCTTCACCTATCTCGCAGGGTTGTTGTGAGGACAGAATGGCCCATGTACCCTGTGCTGGAACATCTCCGAAGATAGGCAGGATATAAACAAAATAAATAATAGCTTGGCTCATGTTGTGTGTGTGTGTGTGTGGGGGTGGTGGTAATCCACAATAGAGCACAGCTGGGTGTCAGCAGCCAGAGTCTGATCTAAGACTGTAGCAATTTGTGCTTTGTTGCTTTTTTTATTGGAAGTGACTGAAGTGTTGGGAAAGCCCAATTTCTAGGATTCCATGACTCAATTGGTTCTACTTAAGCGCTGTCATTTGCAGTACAGTCTGCTTCTGAACTCTTCCTTCATACACATTCGCTCGTGGGGCATCATTCACATCTTCTTTTGTCATCTTGAAAGTACAGATCTAACCAGCCGTGACTGAACCAGCCATATGACGGCACCCTGGGAAATGCTCTTTTTCCTTATAAATTACTGTGTGTGTGTGTGTTGCTTATTACAGTGAGGTTGCAGCAAGCAAACATCCAAAACTGTCTGCCACAGATGCAAAACTGTTCTTCACACAGCATTCACAAATAACATGGTTTACATGAGTGGGAATAGTGTTTTCCCCAGTAAGAGTGCAATCCTATGCATGTTTAGACAGGAAAAAATCCTAAAACTCCCAGCATGGCTAATTGGGGTATACCAAGAGTTGCAGGACTATTTTCTGTCCAAATATGTTTGGATTGCATCTTAAGTCAATGTGTACATATGTACAGCCCTGGCTCAATGTTTTAGGCCTTAGCTAGACCTTCCTCATAGTCCGTGACGGAGGAGGGAAGATCCCGTGATGTGATTATCGCAAGATCCCTCCTCTGTTTACACGTGAGGTGTGATGACCTCAGGAGGAGAGGCATCGTGCCCGCCATTTTTTAATTTTTAAAGACAGGAGCGAACAAATGGTTGTGCGCAAAGGCAGGTGCTTTTTAAATTTTAATTACTTTTCCTGCTCCCCCCACCATACCCCCGATGGGCGCAGCATTCCTCCCAGCTCCGTGCGAGGAATTGTGCGGAGCCAAGTCAAACTGCAGCAATGGGACACACGTTCCGCGTTCTCGAGCTCAGCCCGGCACTGTGGAAAAAGTGGGCCCAAAGGGAAGGTGAGATCCTGTAACAAGGGAGGGATCATCCTTCCCTGATCCCAGGATCCCCTGTGTGCCATGTGGACACACAAGAACTGGGGTTCGCCCTGGGATTTCGCCTGGTCTAGCTAAGGCCTTAGTTTGAGCACTGGGAAAATGTGCACAAAAAGCACAAGTAGTCATGTTCATCCATTAACTCCCTGCCAAGCTACTACAGGGTATTACTTTTTTTTTTTAAAGGACCAGTTAAAATGTCACAAAGATGTAAGCAAGCAACTTAAGGCTGCAATCCTAAACATATTTACTAGGAAGCAGTGCTGTAGGGGTAATGTGTAAGAACATAAGAAGAGCCATGTTGGATCAGACCAAAGGTCCATCTAGTCCTGCATTCTGTTCAAGGGAGTCAAAAAATGCAGCCAGGTCTCCCTCTCTCTCTCTTGTGTGTGCATATATATAATCCCCTCCCATGAAAGGGCAGCAGTATATAGCACAACACCCAATTTATTAGGATGAACTGACAGTCAAAGAAGAGAGAGCTGGAAAAGGGCAATGTAGTTGTTCGCATGTCGAACTTTGCCTGCGGAGACTTAAGATTGCGTGAAAAGGAGAAAGAGAGGGGCACAACATGTCTACGGACAGCATAAGACTACCAGTTCACAGTTTTCCAGGGTTTTTTTTCCCCAGCTCCAGGGAGAAGCATTTCATCTCAATGCCAACAAACCACAGGAGAGGCTGTAGCTCAGTGGCAGAGCACCAGCTTTGCATGCAGAAGGTCCAAGGTTTGATCCCTGGCTTGTCCAGGTAGGACGAGGAAAGAATCCTGCCTGAAACCCTTGAGAGCCATTGCTGCCAGTTAGTGTCGACAATACTGGGCTAGATGGACCAATGGTGCGACTCAGTATAAGGCAGCTGCTGATGGCCATGGCTAGATGGGGCGATATCCTGGGGATCGCCCCAGGATCATCCCTGTGCGTCCACATGGGAGCAGGATATTGCCCTACCCTTTAATCCTGGTTTTTCCCGCGGTCTTGGGATGTGCGGCCGGGCATCCCATTTTCATCCGGGCTCCTCAGGCTTATTACCTTGAATATTGGAGACAGCACACAACCATCAGGGCTAGCAGCCATGGATAGCCTTTGCCTCCAGGAATTTATTGAACCCCTTTTGAAGCCATTCAGATTGGTGGCCATCTCTACGTCTTGTGGTATGGAGTTCCATATGGGCTGTGTGAAGAAGTACTTCCTTTTATTTGTCCTGGATCTCTCACCAATCAGTTTCATGGGATGACCCCGGGTTCTAGTATTTTGAGAGAGGGAGAAACATGTCTCCCTGTCCACATTCTCCATACCTTGCATAATTTTGCACACCTCCATCTTATTAATAATCGGTGTAAACCTCTCTGGGAGCCTTGTTTTGGCAGGAGAGTGGGGTAAAAATCCTCTAAATAATAAATAAATAAAGCTGGAGGGACGCTATGAATGTGTAAAGCTTTTGGAATGCAAAGGCAGTACACTAAAGCATTTTTACATGTGTTCTATTTATTTATTTTAAAAAAGATGACTGGCTGGGTGGCCAATTCATGACAGAAAATGGCTACAGGAGACCAAGGGATTTTCTTGATGTCGTCTTTGTGCGGGCTCCGAATCCACACTGCATCAGTTAGATGACGCAGCCATAGGTTTGAAGCCACCCTGGGGCAAAGAGGCGAAGAGGCACTGTTGAAAAGTCAGGGGCTTAGTCCAAATTTTCCAGACAAAGTGAGGCAGCCCAGCTCTTCCGCCGGTCTGTCCTTGCTCGGAGCCAACTGGAGGGCAACCTCCTATAGGTCGCCAAAAGCTGTGGGAAGGGGAGGGGGTGGACATGACAAGTCTAATGGCTGCCGCAAAGCCTGCGCTGCCTCCCCTCATTAGGACAAGTTGCTGCCACCATGCACCAGTGAGAGCGCGGGGCTTGGTGGCAGAGCGGTGGCAACCTGGTACCGTGAAGACAGACCCCGAGTGTCTTTCCCAGCATGTCCTTACTTCCTTGCTCCCCTCAGCATAGCCTGAAACCAATATTCCGCCTGTCTAGGGAGGGACAGGATGACTCTAGGAAGCTTAGCTTTTTATTGTATTTAGGGGTTGTGTTCTCCACTTTACTTTCCCACAAAGGGGACCTTAAATGGCAGGTGGTATATTTCTGGAATTTCCCCATCACTCCTGAAGCCATCTGTGAAGCAACTGGCTACTGCTTAAAATAGTTCTCCCCCCCCCCCCAATGGCAACACACATTGTGCCACAATGTGGTCATCTTTTAAGGAATTCATGATACAACCACCCATGTGAGAAAGCACCTTTTGCCTGTTAATTATTTAAGCTGGTCTTTTTCAGGTGGCTCCAAAATGATGTGAATGAGCCTTTCTCTTAAAAAGGCATGCCAGTTCCAGATGTCCCCCAAATACTGATTTATATAGGGCCCATCCGTGAAACAATGCCCCAACCTTGTTGGTACTCATTGCGGGAGAGTGTGACTTTTTCCAGCTGAAGCGAAGGGACTCTGACGGTGCAGAGAATAATTGGCACTGAAAAGCATCAAGGTGACAGCCTGCAGTTGTAACATCAAACCTGTAACATTGATCAGACTTATGTACCTCTAATGGAAATAATCAGCGTCATCACACGGGGGAAATCCCGTCTTACCTGTGCTTCTCCGCCCGCACGCTTGACCCTCATTACTTCCTCATTCTCAAGGGAGAGGAAAGAGGAAGGAAACAACCTGCACGTGGCCCATTTAGTGGGCTGTTTTGATCCCGCTGCTTCTCCTGCACACAGCAGGAGATAGCTGCAAGTGCCATCTCAAAAAATAAGTCGGACTTACTGGGGTGGTTTTTTGTTGTTGTTGTTGCACAAAGAAGGCTAGAAGAGGCAGGAGGTGCAGGGGAGGCAGATGATGTCGTGAGAGGGAACCACGAAAATCCACGAGTGCTCAGTAACGAGCGTGCAATAAAATGCTAGTCTGATGGCACTCAGTGACTCCTCAGATACTGGACCTATATACTGGCTTTTGGGAAAGCACCATCCATTAATAAAATGGATAACTGAAGGTGTAAAAAAAACTATAGCTGAAAACATTTTATAGCCAAATTGTTTGCTATGAGCAGAAATAAATGATGAGCACGTTCCATTTTAAGATATGTTTCCCTCTCTTCCCAAACAAGTCAGTTTTCATAATGAGAGATACAGGAAAATATGTTGTATGGATGCCTCATCCTCACGGTTGGCTCCCTGCAGAACTCTTGCAATGAAAACAAGTTGTTTCATACCTCCGCTGTGCTACACACATCTTAAATGTGGCCGACGGTGCACAGGGATTGCGAGTGCTCAGCCGTTCTCAAGCGAGGAACAGCCTGGTGGCTTGGCTTGATCTCATTGCCGCAGCTAGTAAGCATGAGTGAAAATTCAAGGTGAGGAGGTTTTGCGAAGAATGGAACCAGCTGTGAAGTCTACAATCTGGCTGTGGCTCATTGCTAACTGCTGTTCTGATTGGCTTGCACACACATGCAAATGAATGCACTAAGTGAGAATTTTTGAAATCAGAACGTTTAAACATTTAAAAACACACACAACAAATTCTGATGGTTAAATAGAGAGCCGGTGTGATGTAGTGGTTATTGATGGACTGGGGAGATCAAGTTCTCACTCAGCCATGAAGCCAACTGGGTGACTTTGGGCCAGTCACTGACTCTCAGTCTAACCTACCTCACAGGGTTGTTGTGAAGATAAAATGGAGAGGAGGAGGAGGACCATGTAAGCTACCTTGGGCTCTCCTTAGAGGAAAAAGTGGAAAATAACTGTAACAAACAAACAGTCTGATTAGCTCCTGATGTTGCTAAATTTGTTTTGATATCGGATGTGTATGTTATCAGATTGGGCTGTCTTTTAACATTTTTATTGTATGCCACCCACAGAATTCTGGTTAAGAGTTGGCATAGAGATGTCGTAAATCAATCAGTCACTCAATATATTGTGGAGAGCACATGGCTAAATATTGGGAAATACCCCAAAACAGCTGCATGGTTGGATTGAAAGATTCTAGAGAGAGAGAAAAAATATGTTGCACACTGGCTATCATGTACACGTAACAGGGTGCCCGAGCCAATCCCAGGTCTCTGATAAGTACAGCTGCATGATGCATGGGTTTCCAGCTATCTATTTCTTGTACCCTGAAGCGTACACTTACAAAATCTTAAAGTGTACACCTAAAAATGCAGTGTGCAAAGAGGCCCAGAGATGCAAAGGATGAGAAAGTCAAAGTCTCAGTCATTTATTGCTCGTATATAGTCTCCTGCCAAGGGGATGATGTAGACCCATGTGATTCTGGAAGGAACCTGTTTCCCTTCCCCTGAACCTGACTGCTGAATATCCATTCTGGGCCCATGACACCTCCTTGTGTTTGCCTGCCGAGGCCTTCCCGACTTCCACTCCTGGCTTTTGCTGCAATTCCTAACATAGCATTATATTTCTGATCTTAATGAGCTTTGCTTCTGCATCTTCTTCAGCGGTGTCTGCAGCTTTGTGTCAATTCCATCTCCCTTTTGTCTAATACTCAGGGTTGTATCCAACTAGCAACTCCTGCTGACAGAAGAGCATCCGTCAAAGGAACAGATTTCACCTTCTCTCTTCAACCCCCACCAAATCTGCTCCCCCAGCCCTCCATAGCAGAATTTGGGAGTGGGTTGCAATGGCGGGGGGGTGGGGTGGGGGGTGGGGAGGAGACAAAGAGAAAGTTATATGAAACACTGGAAGTGATCCTTAGATATTAGCAATTATGTCAGCTAATATTTTTGCATGTCTGCCCACCAGTTCCGTGTGGGGATGAGATTTCCCCATGTTACTTCTAATACCATTATTAGAAATAATTACCATCTCGTTTTCAAGTCCTTTCATTCAAAACTAATGAGGCAGAAGTGATACTTGGGTTGAAGAGTGCTCTTTCTCTCCCCCCTCCCTTTCTCTAGATATAGATGCAGATATACATATTCCTCGCGCTAAACGTGATTAGAACATAGTATGGATTAATTGCTCCACCAAATGTCATCCCCATAAATCAAATCTGTTTTGTGACATATGAGTGAAAGTATCTGAATGCTTCGAAGTCATTAAAAGATAGCTGCATAATTTTAAAAGCTGCTAAACATTGTTCTTATTTACATTGTAGGTTGGAAGGGAGTTAGGGTGAAGAAGGAAATGTTTACTGTGCTAATGAGGACTTGAGTGACACATTTCTGTCAAATGCTAATTTTTACATCAACCCCTTGACAAGGGTGTTTGCAGTTAATATATATATATATATATATATATATATATATATATATATAATGCTGTATTAAAGAATGCAGGACCCAATCTTCCTGTTCCTGATCACTCCTTCCCCCACCCCCCATTTATCTGATTTTAACTCTGAGTTTATGTAGAAAGAAGAGAAAAGAAAGTATATAATATAATATTTCTACTTTCGTAGGCTGTGCCATGTTCAATACCACCTTATGTTGTTTCTATTTGCTCTCAGGAAGCCTGTGATTAGGGCTGCCCCACCATAAGGTAGGGTGAGATGTCAGATTCTGGGGTGTCATTAAAGGCAGGCAGCAAATGGTCACTTATTTAATTTATTATAATTCTGCCTACTATTTGGGCTTTCTGCCCAAGGCACCAACCAACGAGACTTGGCCCTTCATTGGTAATGGTGGATTGTGAGGTACCAGGCATTTCACAGTTGGTCAACTGCACTCCACAGACTCTGCCGGACTCTACCTTCCAAATAAACTCCAGTTTTATTCAAACAAAGCCTTTTCCACAGAAAAGGCTTTGTTTGCTCTGGCCCCTCTCTCCTCGCGGGTATTATCCTCAACTACTGGAAGCACACCCTGTCTAGGCCAAATCCAGCAGTCCTTTCATATTGTCACATCCCCTTTCTTGTGAGAAAAAATCTTTTTGTTTAAAAACAACAACACCTGGAACTTTATGTATTTATTATTGCATTTATATCCCACCTTTTTTCCTCCAAGGAACACAAGGTGTCGTACATAATGCTTCCTCTCCATTTTATCCTCACAACAACCCTGTGAGGTGTGTTGGGCTGAGAGTCTGTGACTGGCCCAAAGTGGGTTTTCCATGGCTGAGTGGGGACTAGAACCCGGATCTCCCAACTCCCAGTCCAACACTTTAGCCATTACACCTACACATAGTCTTTCAG
Source organism: Elgaria multicarinata webbii (assembly GCF_023053635.1). NCBI lineage: Eukaryota > Metazoa > Chordata > Lepidosauria > Squamata > Anguidae > Elgaria > Elgaria multicarinata. Next base: position 27,474,777 of record NC_086172.1, read on the forward strand.
GTGTGCAGGTCTCTTAATAACTTGCCTACTTCAAGTGTGTCTAGGTTTGGTCATATCCATCAGCTGCCATCTTTTATTCTGCTCCCCTCTAGACTCAGGATGTGTCCTTGCTACGGTCTCTTCTTCTGCATTCATCTTCCCTGGACTATCTTCTGGGGTATCTCTTTTAAAATAACTAGAATATCCAGCATTAAATCTGTAACATGTCAGCACGTGGTCATCAAATGGCAAAGATTCCTGTAGTACATACGGAGTTTCACCAGGTTTACTGCAGCACCGTGACAAGAATACCTGCCCACTTGCTGACCCTCTCTCATTAAAAGACTAGCAGGAGCTTCTGGAGCAAAAGGCTGATTTTTCTCCTAGAAAGGGGCGCCTGACAGATATGTAGATTAATCAATTATTTTGTTCTGGGCTAGGTAATGAAAGGAAGAAGCCATAGCTCAATTGCAGAGCACAGGTTAGGTCACTGGCGTTTCCAGTTAGCAAAGAGATTTCAGGCATCATCTTCTGTTAAGGGTTCCTCAGGCCCCTTCTTTACAGGTCTTCAGGAAAGCTGCTGGCTTTGGGATGCTAGTTTTATTAGTAACTAATGTTTTTATTGATTTTTTTTTGTCAGCAGCATCTGTTTTTATTGAACCTTTTAATGAAAATTTGTACTGACTGAATTTATCATATTTATTTCATATAGTTTCTATCTCATATGCCGCCTTGAGAAGGTTTTTATCCTTAAAGGCGGCATAAAAATACTTTTAAATAAATAAAAAAGGAAGCCTGGGAAATATTTCTGCCTGAGAGCCCTGAAGAGCTGCCATTAAACAGGAATAGCCTTATTGGTCTAGATGGATCTGAGGATATCATACGCCAGTCTAAGGCAGTTTTATAACTTCATAGTTCCCAGAGGACTTAATTTGTTTGTGCCGGGGCTCATTTCGTGCCTGAAACATATGGAGCAACTGTAAAGAGAAGAAAATGCCATGGAGTTTGCGCGCTGAGCCTTCTCCTTGCCCCTAATTTATTGTCTGGTATTAGAGTGAGGTGCTCCCATATCAGGACATTATGGCTTCCTGTCTGCCTGGGCATCTCTCTTTGTAGAAATTAAGCTTGCCTGACAGAAAGAGCTAAAATTGCAGCTGCTTAATAAGTAGTCCAGGCCCCCATCTCTGCTTCAGATCCAGTAACGAAGATCTTCCGGTGCTCTTTTGTGTGGGCGGTATGGTGTTGTGTGGTATTCGGTGTGCCTTCCCTCTGTACATGGACCAAATGCAGCTTCAGGTGCCAGCAGTGATAGCTATAAACATCCCCATCGTATACAGTTCAGAAAGGAAGTTATTGTATTAGATTATAATTTTGGGGTGGGGTTCTTCCTGATAAGATTATGCTGGAGTGATTTCAATCCATCAATCTTTATTTGCAGTCAACAGACCATTACTATAACATGTAAGTATACACGCATTAATAGGAATACATGATGGCATTTATAAAAATGCTAATCAATGAATTTAAAGAAATGGTCAGACATCCATGAGTGGTCGAATGAGAATAGCCAGATTCAGAAATTTGGCCACTTGCTCAGTAATAGACTTATTGGTGCCCTGGAGTAAAATAATCATAAGAGAATCGGGAGAGTGACCAGGGAAACACTGTATAATAGGACATATTAGGTCTTTCCTGGCCTCTTGGTAATAGCTGCAGTAGAATCGAATGTGCAAGATGGACTCCACCTCGGTGTCATTAAGGGGCAGCGCCTATTATTCATTGGGATTTTCTTGAATCTGCCTTCTAACTGCTTAGAGGGGAGAACATTTAACCTTGCTCAGGAGAATGCCTTCCTATATTTAGGGATAGTTAGCCATCCCAAGTATGGCATTCCATCTTTGCAGGAGTGGCCTGGTAGACCCAATGACTGAGGGGAACACAGTCCCCATGCAGCTCCTTGGAGCTCCTGGTAGTCTATGTCCAGTAATCTCTGTTTAACAGTTGATTTGGCACTTTCTACGTCCATGGATAGCAGATAGGAGGGGAAAAGCACTACTGTGGTGACTTTTTGCACCACAGCTTTTGACCCAGGAGATTTAAAGGAAGCTGACAATACCTTGGAGGCCAAAGAGTTGGGAGTAAGCACAAGGCAGCAACGGAGACAAAAGTGTATAAAATATATCCACGCTAAGCATTTTAATGAGATCACCTCAGCCTCCAGATTAAGGGCAGCTCCAGAAACTCACCAGGGAACACCAAATGTTAACCTGAGGAAAAGGTATTGAATTCCTTCAAGAGAATTCTTAGAGTGAGGAAACCAGATCGGAGCCCCAAACACAGTTTTGGCTTTAAAACTCAGGGTGGCTGCTGGCAAAAATTTCCCACCCTTCATGAAGGAGAACCAGGTTAGCACACCGACATTTAGTTTGGCTTTGGCCTTGGCATATTTTCCATGCACTCTTTGACTTAGAGCTTCATGGAACCATATGCCCAGGTATTTCTATAAATCAACTTGGTCAATTCTGTTTGTCCCCATAGACCAAGGGAATATTACCTTCCTCCTAGAAAAGACTAAGGCAGGATCTACACTGCTGCTTTAAAATGGTTTATAACAGTAGTGACAACTGTTGAGGCCCAGGACACACTCCGTATACTATTTTCAATGTGTCATATCCAGCTTGGTGTAGATCTGCCCCAATACTTTAGTTTATGAATAGTTAATTGTTAAAAGATACTTTTTACAGT